>NC_136065.1:1415949141-1416282951 GCF_964261635.1 Lissotriton helveticus | reverse complement strand
AAAGGTTTGTGATTTCCCATAAAAAGTCACTGGGTTTTAATGTACATTACTGGGTTGAAAGGTGATATAGTTTTATTGGAAGAAATTCATGTGACAAGTAAAGAGATAGCCAAACTTCAGTAGCAATGGATAGGTCATATTTGTGCATCTCCCGGTTCTGGGAAACAAAATGGTGTAGCTATTCTTTATAATAAATGCCTGGATATCCAGCTTATACATCAGGACACTGACTCTGAAGGTAGATGGGTTTCAGTTTCTTTAATTGTTAATAAGATTCCTTTGATCATTTTTAATTTACATGCACCCACTAATCCTGATAAACATTTTTATCCAAATTAATGACATATACTGATGATTATCTGATACTTGGTGGGATTGTAACATGGTTGTTGATCCCTTAATAGATAGACATTCTAATTCTAAATTCACTCCTGCTTTCACATCAACTATAGCTCAAAGATCCCTTGTTGACACTTTGAGATTATGTCACCCCACTCTCCATGAATATACTTTTTTCTCTCCAGTTCATTCCTCTTAATCTCGTATAGACTACTTATTTATTTCTAAAGCCCTTACCCAGCACATTTCCCATTCTAATATAGGGTCTATATTATTTTCTAATCACGCACCTGTCTCCTTAGATCTAAACTTACTCCCTCCCATCGAAGGAAGTAGGAGATGGAGATTTAATAACTCCCACCTGCTTTTCAGAAATTAGCTGAAACTTTATTTTATCGAAAACGAATCTTATTTGGGACACTTGTAAAGCTGCATCTGGAGACTTCATTATTTCATTTGTAGCTCAGAAATTGAGATCTTCCTCTCAAACCATATGCTTGCTTAACTCGCGTATTAAGCAATTTGAACATTTCTATTATCCCACAAAGGCCCAGTCTGATTTGAATGAACTTATCAAGGCCAAATTTGCTTTCAATAAACTTTCAACTGAATCCGCTAACCTATTTCTACTAGATCTAGTGCTAAATATTATAGTGCACAAAATAAAGCTGACAAACTTCTTGCCAACTATTCTTGCCAACTATTGCCAACTATTTTAAGATTAAAAAAGAGCGTACAAAAATTGAATTAATTTTATCTTCGGCCCATACTACAGTTCATAAAAATTAGGATATTCTTTTGGAAATTACAAACTTTAATCAAAACTTCTATGCTTCTGAATCGCCTCCTCAAAAGACTGATATTCTTCAGCATTTATACTCTATTCCTCCACCTTCATCTCTTGATGTAGATTTCTCTTCCTTAGAAGGTGATGTTCAAATCAAGGACATTTTTACTGTTATTCACTTGATTAAAACAGGGAAATCTCCAGGACCTAATGGTTTCACTATAGAGTTCTACGCACATTTCTCCCAGCTTCCTCTTCCCAAATTACACCAATTATATTTATATTTTATCTCAGGAAGCCTTCATTTGTCTTCTCCCTAAAGAACATAAAGATCACACATTGTGTAAAAGCTAATTAATTTAGATTATAAAATATTTGTAAACATTCTTGCCCTTCGTTTGGATTGTATATTGCCCCAAATGATTGGAAAAGAACAATGTGGCTTCATTAAGGGTGGGCATTTGCCAGACAATACTCAATTGTTTTTTTAATGTCTTAAGTAAATCAAACTCTTATAAAAAAAATTGTTAGCAGCAATTTCAATAGACACCAAAAAAGCGTTTGACAGAGTTGGCCTTTTATTTTCTCAACTCTTACTTGGTTTGGTTTTGGCCCTAAATTTATCAATTATGTTTCCTTGCTTTATTCCTCTCGCAAATCTTTTATTCTAGCTAACCGACTCACCTCTCCTTCATTTACTTTTCATTGAGGAGTTCGACAAGGTTGCCCATTATCTCCTCTTTTATTTATCCTTGCCCTAGGTAGTTTTTTGATAAAAATTTGATTGAATGCAGACATCACGGGTTTCTCGAATGGTATCAATCAGTTGAAACTCTCAGTATATGCAGATGACATCTTATTATTCATTTCAAACCCACAAACCTCCTTGCCAGATTTTCTATCAGAGGTGAATAATTGTGCTCTTGTTTCAGGTTACAAACTCAATGCTGACAAATGCTAAATTCTTCCACTAAACAAACTCTGTTTTCATGCTGATTTTTTATCCTCTTCTTTGCACTGGAATCCAATAAAATGAAATATCTGGGGCTATGGTTCACTCCTTCCATTAAACATACGGTTGCTTTAAATCTAAAAGAATTTCAGTCAACTTTAACTAATTCCACATCACTTTAGCACCCCCTTATTTTTATCCTAGTGGGGTAGATTGGATACTATAAAAATTATGCTGGTTCCAGTAATATTGTTTTATTTGTCCAATATTACGATCAATATTCCGAAATCATTTTATAAAAGCATATATAGTACTCTGTCGAAATTTTTATGCCAAAATAAAAAGGCTAGAATGTATTTTTGCAAACTTAAAAACCTAAACACATGGATGGAGTTAATTTTCCGGATTTTCATTCCTATCACTGCTAATTTTTTCTTAAACATTCTTCTTTTTTATTATCGGAGAATGGAAAAGATTCTAATCTTTAACATTTGTGGGTCGATATTGAAAAATTCTCTTTTCATTCTTTTTCCTTTGAAGAATATATTTCTCTTTCCCATGCTCCAATATCGCTATCTCTTCCTATCCTTAAAAATGCTCGTTAAATACTCCAACCACTTTTCTCATCGTACAAGATTCTTAAATTCATCAATTTGGTATAATAAGCATATCAAACTTAACAATAGTTTATTTTCTGGAAATATAGGTTGACTTATGACCTTAAGTGGACTCACCAGCATTTCCAGGATGGTATATGTATTCACTTTTCAACAATGCAATCCCGTTTTTCCCTTCACTCCTCATATCAATTGAAATATATGTCTTTAAGTTCAGTTGCTCAAGTCTCTTATGACTCTTTAGTTTATCTTCATACACCTTCCTCTTCATCTTCTATCACAAGATCATTTTCATGTAAATTCCGGTCCGCTTCTCAAATGTATAAAAACATAATGGATACTCCCATTACTCGTGGTAAATCAGCTGTGGAATGTAGTTTGGAATCTGATTTGGGAGAATCTTTTACTATTACAACATGGAATAACATCAGGACTAAAATAAGGAAGTATTCTAGAGCAGCAAATACTACTCAAACTTTATTTTTTATTTACAATAGGCTTTTGATTACTCCAGCTAAACTACATAATATTGATACCACCATCCCCTCTACCTGTTGGTCTTGTACAGCCTCATCAGCCGATCTTAAACATATGTTATTTCAATGTCCAATCATTCATACCTTTTGGGTCAAAGTGTGGCTACAAATCAATACTAATTGCCACACCCATTTTCCTTTTTCTCTTTCACATATTTTTCTAGGTAGCATTTATGAAGTCTAGTCCTCTCGTGCTACAGATTTTTGTATAATTGATTTACTCATAGCTGTTGCATTTCAACAAATCACTAAGTCATGGAAAGATACCTCTGCTGTATCTTTTCAAGCATGGTGGTAAGGGGTTTGCTACAATCATAGATTAGATAGCACCTAAGTACACCCAATCACACTTGCTATTAAGAGAGATGTACTCTCGTTACCTGTTACTGATTTCTTAAATGTATCAGCTAAAATAGCACCTTCACACAACCCATAAACTGAAGTGTCCAAACCTCCTTAACTTTATAGCTACCATAGTTTTGAATACTTTTATACTATGATTATAGAGAAAGTTCTATCTTTCTATCCCTCTCTCTTTTCTTCTTTTCTTTTTCCTTTCTCTTCCCCCATAGTATTTAGTAATATTATTTCTACATTTATGTAATATGCTTTTGATTATTGTATTGTATTTTATCTTTTCGACTAATAAATCCTTTAAACTGAAAAAAAAACATCTTAGCACCTCTCCCCCTTCACCTTATATCCAGAGGGGGGAACGTCAATGGCTGTCCTGGGAACTAAAGCCTGGAACAGCCTGCCCATCCAGCTGAGATTGGTGCAATCCAAACAAACGTTTAAAACCTGGATCTTTGCTGCCCCAGAGCATACTATACATCTCTCATCTTGCTTGCATAGTCTCTCTCCACCTCAGAGCTACTAATCTTTCTGCTAGCATCAAGGAGCTCCTTGGAGTGAACGTACCACTTTATAAATGCACCCATTCATTCATTTCAATCTCCTCATATGGTAGAGCCGCAACATGTGCATTTTTCTGATTTTATGCTTAGCACATTGGTGTATTCAAGGACTCTTTTTAAATCATCTTTTACTTCCACATTTTTGTAATTCCTATGCTGACAGGCTGTGAGAGGGATTCAGTCCTTCATGATTGGCTAGGAGCCCGACTCACAGCACTAGCAGTGAGTGTGACTGCCAGTAAAACAAGCTACCGACAGCCTTCCCTAATTACAGGTAATATCATTCAATTGGTTCTTTTATATATATATATTTTTAGTTAATCTTAGAATCTGCAATACTTATCATTGTCAATTTGAGATATTAGAGGTTCCTTTTCCTGCTTCGATAACTTCAATCCTTTCTTACCATTCTCAAAATGTGGTATATATGTTTGCTTAGATTTATCACTTATCTATATATAAAAAAATGTATCATTGCAGGTTCAGGACCCTGAAGGTTCCTCCCTTTGTAAGTTGCATAGAGTGCAGACCACATTGTACTTTCACTTTCTGTTACTTTCTCAACAATTTTTTATTTAAATTCTGAAGGTTGTCCTTCCACTTATTTGTTGCAGGGTCACAACTTCCCAATTTATATGGGTAATTATAAGCTTTCAGGAGACCTTCATTCAAGTTTTTCTTTGAGTCCTTTTTGACCTCCCTGTCTTTCTTTAGAATTAAATTTTTTATTGTTTGTAGGATCTACTTACAAGCTCTGCAAACATGTTTCTCAACCTGATTATGATCCTCTAAAATTCTCCAGAGGTTCGAAAAGCCAGCGAGAGAAATTGGCATAGTGAGAGTTTACTTAAGAAGCTAGTTTATCAGGAGCAGTTGATCTAGAATAATTGATTTATTCATAATGGTGATTAGCTTTGATGTATTAGCTTTACAACAGCCCATCTCACTATCCATTTGTTTTATTCATCATCAAATTATTATCTTTTATCAATGCACCCACTTGCATTGTGTGATCACTTTATTTCACAGAACACAATTTTGGTGTGTTGTAGCTCCTTTTGTAAAAAATCTTTCTATAAAGGACAGAATTTATGTCTCAAGATATTTACATTTATTTGCTTGTTTGACTGGATGTTTGGCAATCACCAATTGTATTAGAATAATTTCAATAAATGATACCTTGAAGGATGTTTGTTCTTCTCAATTAATCATTGGAATCCAAGTGTAGGCTTAGGTTCCACTTCTGGCTACAATCTCCACCCTTCAGACTACAATATTCCTCCCTCCTTTCCATCATGCATCTCTTCTACTAGGGTAATAATATCTTCTTTAGCTCAGCACAACACGCCCCAAACATGGTCAGATGTAACTGCCCATTATGGCATCTTTTATTCAAACTTCCTTAAACATTCCACATATCAGATTCCAGGGTAGATTATGACAGCGAGCAACAGTATGATTCAAACACCACAACATTCTTGTACCCTGTGTCTCAGGCGAAATCTACAAAAGAAGACCCAGATATTTCTCTAAGAACTGGGCTTACACTAAGCTAAAGGGGCTACATCACATAAAGTGAGCACTGAAGTGATGATTTAAGTATGTCTGTGCCAAGTTTTTTGGGCTGAGTAGTGTCTTTAACAATTGGAGGGCTGGACGAGCAGATATTTACAACTTTAGACAGTGGCAAAGGGTTGTTTGTCACTGGTATTGTAAATAACTTTCTGTTTTTGCTGGAAATTTAGCACTATTTGTTCACATCTGTAAAGTATTCACAGTGGACAATAGAAGATAACAAAATAACATAAATAGAAGCAGAATAACAACAAAAACATAAGAGGGGCAACAACAAAAACAGAACTGGAAACAATCACAGAATGCAATATTGCAGCACAAAAACACAGCAGCAGAACAAAACAACACATCACAAAATAAATACAACACAACATATATAAACAAAATATTCTTGTCATAGATAACCCCTCTCCAATTTGCTTTCAATTTTTACCAAAATATATTCTCAACCAATGACATTCAGAGAATCAACTCTGCCTAAAACTCATCCAATCTTTGATGTCTGTTAACTTGCTGAAACTAAATCCCACAAGCACTTAATGCCTCCTGCTTCCAATAGCAACAAACATCCCAGATTCAAACCTAGCTGTCCACCTAAAAACCTGTTTGGCTTCATTCCCTCGCTGATAACATCATGCAAATTCAACTGGGTGCACCATAATACCTCCCATTCAAGCAGCACAGCGCCAGGAAGGTCAAGGCAGCTTGGTTGCATCTCCCTCTCTTTTTAAAGAAAGTACAATTATTTCTCCCTGATGACAACATCAGAACAACTGTACAACCCAGAGTCCTCTCTCATCTTCAAGGAGGCAATGCCATGTCCAGTGGTCTCCCCAACATCCCCTTAGCATGACTGAAAGTAAACTTGCTTGCTGCAGCATGGCTCATTAAGGCCTCGAAGAAATTCAACCACATCATCTCCATGTTCAAAGAACTATATTGTCTCCCCCTACCAGCCCAGGTCATCTTTAAGACCAGTCGTATCATTTATAAAGTCCTCAACATCAAGACCCAAGTTTAACTTGCAAAAAAAAACTGGCAATGTCTTGGGCACAACACCAGGCTTAGAGCCTGAATATCACCAGATTAGAGACAAAACATTGCAAGAAGGTAAAAACAGACAGCAAGCCTTCTCCATTTAAGCTCTTAGAATCTGGACTAGCATCTATATCAACATCAGATCAGCACTAACTCTCCTCAAAATCAGAACAAAAGCTGAAGGCACACATCTTTAGGAAACACTAACCTTGACCCAGCAGTCTATCTTTGCCTCCCCCCCTGAATGCATCTTCCCAGGGGACATACTTCCTGTTCAGTTCTCAATTGCTCTTGAGCTACGTTTGCACTCTACAAATGCCAGCACAAACATAAATACATACATACATCAGCGGTCGGGGGGTGGGCAAATATGTGATCGGTACATACATGTGTGCAAGGTGAGTGTAAATAAACAGAAATAAAAACTTACCTTACAGGCTGCAGGACGCCCAACTTTCTCCTCACTCCGAACCGTGATCTGCTCTGGCTCTAGAATCTTGTATGTTGCAATTGGAATCTCTGGTTCTGCAGTTGCAATGTCAAAAGTTTCTGTTCCTCAACCTTTCGACATTACCCATGAGCTATTGAATCATACAAGAAAGTTAATTCTTTGGTCCAAAGCTGCTCAGAAGAAGGGTTCATTTGGTGGTTCAAGAGTTTTTACATCATCATCATTATCTATGGTGCATTCTAATCCTTCAGACTTTGAATCAAGGCTGATTAATGTATCTGAATGTTCCAGAGTCGCAACTGAGATCTGTGACCCTGATGAGGAGTGGTCACTTGGCATATTAGTGCTTAAAGGGAATGGTACCGTAGTTTGCTGAGGTATACAAGTTTGCAGTTTACCTTAACGTTACACTATTGCCAGAGGCTATGGAGCTTTCGGATGAAGACATTCCTGTTCGGAACTGTGGAAAGTACAGATTAGTTAGAGCTGGTGACATGTAAGTTTGGTCCAAAGCACTAGGCTTTTGAATAATGAATGGATTATCAGAAAGTCAAAGTTTGTGTACTGCAGGCAATAGGTGTTGTCCCGGGGGCACTTTAAACATTTTCCTGCTCGTCATTGAACTCCAATAGTTCTCCCAAAACATTTAATTCACTTCTGAAACCGTTGGCTTTAGGAAATCAACACTTTCATGCATATTGGAGACTTCATGGACTAATGTATCAGAACCGAAGCGCTCCTCACTTCCGGTTCTCTAGGCAACAGCAGCTGCAGGTAAACACATGGGTACCCTGCTCTGTCTCCAACAAATACCCCTAACCAATCCTGACTCTGCTGTCATGTTAGTAACCAACATGAGAGAAGCGCCAAAATTGGAGGGAATGGCCTATCTCAGTGTTCCCGAGGGCACTGGAGGCCTACGCTTGCTCTAACTCAGCTGTTTAAGTCAGCTAGGTTAGAGAAGTTAAAAATGTGCATGTGTGGCTGGCCATCACAAGACAGCTTGCCAAAAAGACATGTGCACTTTAAACTGATATGCACAGCTCACTGCTGCAACACAGTGGCAGTGGCTGCACCCAGTCCTGACACTCGGTTCAGGATGGGTGGATGTAAAATAAAATTGTAATACATTAACTTTATCACCATTTTATTTTTCATCTCTGGGGCTTTCCTGAGGGGCACTTTTTTGACAGTGAGGCGACACTCCTCCTTCCTAATGGAGGAACCACTCCGGTTTATGGACATGTGTGGGTTAATATAGACAGTAGGTTTTCACAGAGACTAATTATCACCATGGTAGTGTTTTGAGATTGAATTAGTACAACAGAAGAGTGTAACTGAGATAAGATTTTATTTGTTTTTGTAGCCTTGTTGAAGTTGATGGTAGATTCCCCATAAGAAGAACCATGTGTTGGCTATGAGTTTCTCCTGGAACTTTATTGGATACATGTGAAGACCGAAAATAAAGTGGAAATAATAGAATCAACATTTAGTGGGCATTTGAGTTTTTGGACACTGATTTGTTGCTCAGGAGATTACTGACTGTCTACTGGAGACAGTTTTGTCTTCGTCATTGTTAGGGTTTATTGGCCGCTTCAAATTTTTCGAGCACCATTGCAATTAACAGATTGGAAACTTTGGGATACATGATTTTGTACAGTGTTAACCCTGCCACATCCATTTTGTATGCTGCAATAGGTGTACTATTGAAGAAAGAAAATCCCATTTAGAGCCCGCCCTGCTCCTTTGCAAAATCAGAGGAGGTGGACCACTGGTTCGCCTTGTGAAAGCACACCCACTGCTATGGGTGGGAAGGAAAATTGACCCTTTTCTTTATATAACTCTCACCCACTTTAGCAGTGACATGCTTCATCATCAGGTTCACCTTAACTCAGGGTGGGCTCAGCCGTGTTCCATGGAGCAACTATGAAGATAGGGTGTGTGGGGGCGTAACTTTAAAGATAAAATTCCTCACCCATTCGAAAAGTATCCTTTATTAGAAGAGTGGGAGGGAAGAGTACAAATGTATATGTTGGGGTTTAAGGATGTGATGGTCATATGACCCTAGTACACCAACATGTCCTGGGCTTTCGTCAGGGTGGGTAGCGAAGAAGTCACTCCCCCCCCCCCAAAGACTTGACTAATGTGTGCGTATAATGGAAAGCCTGCAATTAGCATGCAAAATATAAAAGAGTTTACTTGCCGCTGTTAGAAATTACCCAAGTCAAGTGGAACATGTGTTGCTACGGGGTCATGAGAAGGAGGTCTTGTAGTCACACTTTCATCAAAGGTCCAATCCCTTCTGCAAACCTATATTCGGCCCAGCTCCCCTGCTTGCGGTTCTCAATAGGAGGACAATGGTCTAAAAGTGATTATAGGAGCTCCACCCTGGGACAAATCCCACCTGTGACTCGTGGATAAGCTGGGGAATCACCCTCTTAAAATAGGTAGCTAGAATATTAGCTATTAAGATCCACATTGAGGAGGGAGATTGAATTATAAATGGTTCAATCTAAGGGATCACTGTTATCCTTAAGGAGAAGGGTAATGACAGCTTTATTGGACACATTCTTTTTTTAATTTTTTTTTAGAAAAGATATTATTTATAAAAATTGGGATACAATATAATACACTCAAGTTAAAATCATATATACATTATCAATTCAATAGAATATGCAAGATAGAAAGAAAGAGAGAGAAAAGTGACAATCACCAAACTATAAAAATGAGTGTAGTCACATTGCAGTCATTGTTACAAAAGTCGAGAGGAAGAAAAAATGAACCAATGAACAGTTACTATACTTGTATTGTAGGAAAAAGACAGTCATGGCGGTTTAGGAACATCCTCAATTCAGGGATTATGGGAGCATGCAGACTGAGCAGAAATATCTGGAAAAGTAGTTATGGCTAGCCAAAGATGGTCTCGTTTAATAGCAAGGGAAATGGGGGAAACATATGCCCTATCTAATCAATGATTGTAACAAACTGCATACCACCAAGGCGATAAGAAACCTTAGTAGAATTCTTTCATTCACTGGTGATTTGTTGGAAAGCAACGGCAAGGAGTAAATCTATTATGTAAAAATTGTTCGCTTGGGAGTTCCAATCCTAAAATCCTTAAAAGGGATACATGTGTGAAAAATGTTGTTTATTTGCTGCCAAACCTGTGTCCAAAAATTGTAAATATGTTGACAATCAAATAACTTGTTTTAAATCAGCTGGGTTTGTTGCACAGAACAAACAAGAGGAGGAATGAGTTACATTTATCTTGCTTAGTGAAACAAGAGTAAACATAAGTCTATTGTAAATATAGAATATAGTTCATGTAGTGTTAGCTGCTCTAGATGACCACCTTATTTTCAACTAAATCTTGTTCCAAATAGAGATGGGAAGGGAAACCTGAAGATCTGCCTCCCAAGCTAGATCCACTTCTGTTTTGTCTCGATTGACTGGGTGAGGGAGGAGATGTTTATACAATTGAGAAGCAGGAGGGGTAGAGTCCAAAATCAAAAGTATATTGGGTGGAGGAGAAGAAGATACAGGATCAGATAAGTCATTATTAAAGGCGGATTGAATCACCGCTATTAAAGAATTATATTTAGATTCATAGGAAGAAGGTAGAGAAAAATGTATTTGACCATTAATAAAAGAAATGCATGTATCACCATGAAAGAGTAGAGAAATCCAATGTAGTCCTTTAGCGTGCCATTCTTTCCAAAAGATAGCTTTGTTATTAATTCTGATTTATTTATTGTACCAAATGAAAGATTGCAAGAATTAGTCGTTAGCATTTTTATGAGAGAGGAAAATAGGCTGAAAAAGTCTTGAAATGTTATTAAAAATAGGAAGGGATAGAGATAAAGGCCTATGTGAGAGAGATAGGAATCTTTGAAGGAAAAGGGTGAAAGAAAGACTTTTCAATATTTCTCCATAGAGGTAAATTTGAAACATCGTCTTCATGTAATAACAAAGAAGATTGCTTGAGGAAAAATGCAGTATGATAAGAATGAAAGACTTGAAAGTTAATGCTTCCTATAAACTTGGGTCTTTTGAGTTTATGAAGAGACATACAGAGCTTTTTATCGTTCTATTAGAATTGAGATAAAATGGAGTATATTAGCTTGTATTGGAATGAGGTATATTTATAGGCAGATTTGAAATGTGCAAGAGTATTATAGGCACCAGCATTATTTTTATTCTGTCCAGGCGACCCCACCAAGATAAAAACAAGGGATTCCATCTGGAAATATGAGTTTTCAAAGATAATTGCAACTCTTTTAAATTAAGTGACACCGTTTTTTTAATAGTAGGCATAAACCATAAACCAAGGTATTAATTTTATCTGGCTTCCAACTAAAATCAGAGGAGACATAACCTGCATGGAAGCAAAGTTTATTTAGGGGGAGAATTTCACACTTGTCTCTATATATCCAGACAACGAAGCAAAAAGATGCACTTCCGATAAGAAAGCTGGTGGTGAGGTTTGTGGTTGCGAAAGAAAAAGCAAAATGTCATCAGCATAAACAAACACATTTACTTGATTATCACCATACTGAACGTGGGTAATCTGAGAGTTTGTACGAATTTTTATCAAAAAGGGTTCAAGAGCGAGAATGAAAAGGAGGGAGGAAAGAGGGCAACCTTGTCTGTTACCACCATATAGGGAAAATAAAGAAGAAAGAGGGCCATCAGCTAAAATAGAAGATTTAGGGGATGAATATAACAAGGAGACATAATTAATAAAAGTAGTACCAAAGCCAAACCAGGAAAGAGTAGACAAGATAAAGGGCCAATTTACATGGTCAAACACCTTTTCAGCATCAAGAGAAATAGATGCCAAATATTTTCATGTAAGATTTGGATTTGCTAAGGATATTAAAACATAATCTGATGTTGTCTGCAATATGACGGCCCTTAATAAAACCACATTGTTCTCCCCCCCATTAGTTGACACATGAAGGATTCTAAACGGAGGGACAGTACTTTGGCAAACATTTTATAATCCAAATTGATCAAAGAAATAGGTCTATAATTTTCACACAGTGTGGGATCTGTATTTCCTTTGGGGAAAAGACAAATAAGAGCAGTCTGAAAAGAGCCACAAGAGGATTGAGAAGATATAAAGAATAGAAATAATTGATGTAACTTGGGAAGAAGAAAATGAGAATAAAACTCTACAGTGAAACCATCAGGACCTGGCGCTTTACCACGTTTAATGGTACTGATTGCATTTAGAATATCCTGAATTTAAATATCCTTAACTAGTACTGAGAAATCTAAATTAAGGTGGGAGGAAAGATTAATAGAGGATAAATACTGCAGAATATAATTTTGAGATGTGGGAGAATCAAGTGTATAAAGTTTCTGGTAAAAAATCAAGAAAAAAGATAGTAGCAAAGGATTCAAAGCTTTGAGTGAAATTATGATCTAGAAGAATAGAAATATTAAATCGTCACCTTCTAATACCATGAGTTGGAGGAAGGAGGTCAAGGTCTAAAGATACTGGGGCATGATCTGAAATTAGTGTAGGACCTTTATCTGAGTGTGTAATGTGTTGTGTAAGGGGCTGAGAGAGAAACAGGCAATCTAATCTGGATTTGAACAATGTACAGGGGAGAAAAGGGTATATTCTAAAAATATAGAGTTACATAACCTCCACGCATTCAGTAAAGATTGTTGTTTGATAGTAGATATAAATAGGGAATGCATTGGAGAAGGATTACATTTGGATTTAGAATTACAGTCAATTATTGGGTCAAAGACCATATTACAATCCCCACCTACCAATAGGTAATCATCTTCATGAGTCATCAATTTAGACAATATTTCAGGCCAAAAGAAACTGTTGGGGGAGGCAGGTGTGTAAAGATTAGAAATGTAATAGGTATTTTGTTAACTAGTAGAGAAACAGACAAGCATCACCTAAGTCAACTGTATCCTGTGACAGTAGCTGTATATCTAAGTGCTTATGACACAGAATGGCAACACCATTACGTTTCCCGTCATCTGAGGAAGCAGAAACAAGGCCCACCCATTGTTGTTTAAGTTTAGCTATTTCTTTTTTCCAAAATATGAATTTCCTGTAATAAAGCAATGTCGCATTTTGAATTAGGAAGATGAGTTAGTACTCCCTGAGGTTTTATAGGAGAACCTAAACCTTTAACATTCCAAGAAAGAATTTGTAAAGCCATCTATATTTGAGTATACATAGTAAACAATTAAGATAAATATTAACAGCAATAGAATATAACAGACTCATATACATAATGCAAGTTCCAAAAAACAAAAATAAATATATTTACAGAAACTGATTAACATATTGAAAAGAATATGTGATTATGAAAAAGAGTATATACAAACCTAATATAAAATGAAGTATGAATAGAAAAAGATGAAGCAAAGACAATTATATAATAAAGAGAAGAGATTGTTGGAAAAGATATAGATAACAGAGAAAAGAAAAGAAGGGAAAGAAGAGAAGCAAAGACCATACACATAAAAGACAAATAAATAAATAAAAAAGACATACCAAAAATAAGGGTGGTAAAGCCACATAAGGAAGAAGACACAACTGACCAGACAATTCAGGGCGGGTCGGTGGGGATGACATTCCATGCGAATGGACCAGCAATCACAGGGGTCAAAAATGAGAAGCTGCACCTAACATAGAAAAAAAGGGAACATGAAAAGTTAGCCAGCCAGAAAATGTAGTTATAATAAATATCTGAAAGAGGAAACAGGTAAAACACATCATAACGTTCAAACAATATAAAGTCGGGTAACATCCATGTCTTCTTCAATACAATTGTCTATAAAACGATGTAGCAAAACAGGGTCTTCATAATTTGTAGTCTTGTTCTTATGTTACTTTAAACAGACATGGGTGAAACAGGCCAAATCTGGCATTAAAATTCCGCAGTGCTGGTCTTATATCCAAAAATGTTTTTCTCCTATTGGCTGTTTCTTTAGCATAGTCCTGTGAAGAGAAGAGAGTAGAGCCCTGCCAGGATATTCAACCCTTAAATGTGGCTACTTGTAGGACTTTCAGTAAGTCAATATAGTCTAAGAAATAAATGATGATACCTTTTGGTTTGACAGATGAAGCAGTAGAACGTGAGAAATGACTTGAAAAACAAAATAGGATTTGAACCTTCCAGACCTTCTATCAGACCATATATACGTAAGTTGTTACGTCTGTTGTGGTTTTCAAGATTTTCAATTTGCTTTTTAAGAGCTGTCATTTCTGATTGCATAGTGGAAATCTGGTTTACCATAACTTGTATAGGGTCAACACGCTGTTCCACTTGCACAACTTCATTCTCCATACATGACCATCTATCATGTAAATATTGCAGATGAGTATTAGTCTCCTCCATGTAAGGGTGAAGATCTCGAATCTCCTTAAGATGCAAATCCAAAGAAGTGGTTGGAGAAGAGGTGACAGGAGATGGAGGATCCTTTTTAATACATGTGCCAGACAAGAGAGTAGAGGAGACCATTGACTTAGGCATGTGCTTAGTAATTGGAAGCAGGATATTAGATGGTATAATCATTGCACCCACTGTATGGGCAAGGTATTACAAGGCCCCTTCTCCATGTTAGAATAATGAATGTTGAAAGGGTTATCATCCTCCAGTTGAGATGATGGACTAGGTAGTGTGGAAGTGCGTCTCACTGACTTTGTTCTCCCCTTAAACAGATCAAAAATTGATATTTCGAAAACCACAAACAATAACAGCAGAACCTCTTAAATGACAGCACCTAACCCGATTATTGTTACTCTATAAGTATGTTGCCCACCAAATGGGGTGGAGACTATGTGCACACTGTTTATAGTACCCACTGTCACAGTACTAGATCCCTACGGGATTTTAACATTTAAAAAAAATGAAGCAAAGGTGCACCACCCACATTTTTTTCTATCAACACAGTTAAATCAATTGTCCATATCCAGGAAATAGAAAGAATCTTCAGTCTTTCTCTTTTTTTCTCTTTCTTTATTTTTATTCTGAGAGAAACATAGCACAGCGAACAGCCGAAGCGTTTCGTCCATATACAGGACTTCTTCAGGGCTATCAATTAGGATGGGTCAAATCCCTCCAGATATTTTGAAATTGAGTGAACTGTTCCTAATAGCAATCATTCGCCATCCCAGGAGATAATATATGAAATCGTAGCACTGTACTTGTAATAAACATCAACACGACCACGTCCCAGAGGAGGTGTCTTATTCAGCCTAAACACATCAATTTTCAACCCTGGGCAGGGTTTAGCAGGATATCTCAGGTCTCGCTCCTCTGCCAGCTGTGTGATATTATCTAAGGTTATGGTCTCTCTGGGCCCCTGCTGCTGCGGCCAATCTCAATGGAACCAGGTGTATTCTCACTGTCATCCTCATGCAGCATTAGACATGCCTCCTCTCTACGCTAATCAATACTGCTGACCTTAGGACTATGCTCCCCGCATTTCACTCGTTAGGCCTCCCAGGTCGCATTTGGCGCTGTTACCCTTTCTGTACACTCCAAAGGGTGCGGCCGTCGTGCCTATGCGCATAGCCCAGGCTCCCAAGTACTTCTCTCTCTGTTGCCCCTCCACTCAGCAGGCCCACACTACTCATCTGGGACATCGCCCCTCCATTCCCTGCAGCTCTGTACCAGATGGTGTCACATCTCAGGGCAGGCGAATCGCTCCCTCCCAGGCAGGCTCCGCTCTCCCTGTTATATATTTGGTGGTGTCGCAGCCTACTGTCTCCAATGGCACTCTCTTCTGCCGGCCTGTGTTGGCGTCACCCGGTGCCCGTTCATGCTGACTGCCCCCGCACTTACCGATCTTCGTCTTTACGGTATTTACATTATGCCTCAATTGCTGCCAGGATTCGTGCTGGACCGAACTCTTCACTGAGTGCTTGGTTTTATTCACCAGGGTTCAACGGTAGTCCTGCATTGTCGATCTCAAGCAGGGCGGGCGGCTACCTCCGTCACTAGGCCGGATCTCTCAGTCGTAGTCAGGCCTCTGTCTCTGGGTTTACCGGCTAGGTCATCTCACATAAGGCTCCATCGTCACACCTCCCGACGCACCACACCGCTACTACCTGACCGAAGGTTCAGGCTGCCAAAGGCTCCAGGCCCCCTCAGCCGGCCACCATCAGTTATCTTCGGCTCTCCTCACAACTTTTACTGTGGCGGTCTTGGGAGCGCGCTCGATGCCTCAACTCACCTCCGCCGTCTTAGGCCTCAACAGCCACGGATTCACCCCTGGGACACTCAAGTACTGCCTTGTCTCAGGGGGTCTTCTGCCATCTAGTAGCTCGGCACGGGTCCCAGGATCTGCAGGATTCACAGGCTGATGCGGAGCTTTGAACTCACGCGTCACCATGTTCCACAGCTTAGCCACGCTCTGAGGTAGACAAATACTTCATGTAACCCTAGGGGTGGAGAATGCTGGTAACAGCAAAAAGTATGCCCCATTCATATTATCCAAGTAATTTGAATGAAAGTACATGTAATGACTCCTCAAAAAATGACCGTTTATAAGTAACTGAGGGTTGTGAGAAAAATGTCCTTGTAACTTACTGCACTGGATAAAGACCAATGAATAGACATGCCATATGCATTCTTGTAAAAGAATGCTGCTCATAAACAACTCTGTTGAAGACTGCCTTCCACCACACCTCGTCAGCAAGCAACGTCCATAAGCAACAAGATATGCATGCAAAAAAACTTTGTGGGGAAGCACAAATGTCACCAAAATGAGTAACTTATGAGGAGAATAGAAACGTTTGTTGCAGAGGAAAAAAAAATCAAGATTGCTGGTGCGAGCCCCGCGAGGGAAACGTGCTGATCTTAATTATTGAAAGAGGAGCCAAAACATGCTCACCAGGGCAACGAAAACCGCATTTTGCAAGTCAGGGGCCCCTCATGTCCCGAAGGACCCCACTGCACCAGGTGAAATTGCGTTTAGTCCGTGATGAGGTCGGCACCCCTCCAGAGACGCCGCTGAGCCTCACCGGAGAGTGTCCATCTTATTCTGGCTTCAAGCCACGCTCCCTATTGGACACGTTCTTAAAGAGGGATTCTCCACAGTATCATTAAATGCCAGAGTAAGGTAGATTGTGACTAGGTTGTTTTTTTTTTAAACTCCCCAGGGAAGCCATCCTTTCTCAGGGATTTGCACGCTTGGAGAGCTAATATGGCCTTAGCTACCTCCTTTAGAGTGAAGAATGGAAAGATGCAGAGGTTCCAGGAATCCCTTAATTCGTGTAGGAGTATGCTTTGGAGGTATGACTAGGATGGGTATGTCTAAGAGGCGGTATTATTGTGCAATCAATTCAAGCGAAAGGGAGGAGGGGGTAATGTGTCTATTATGGTCCATATCGGTCAGCTTGCTGCCATGGGTGATGTTGGTTTATCAGTACGAGCATGCTACTATCATCAGGTCTGTCTCTATGTCCACAATGATGAAAACTATTTAGGATGCAATAAGGCCTATCAAAGCTGTAGACATCCACTGCTTTGTTACACGTAGCAGGCATAACACTGCAAGTAGCATTTCTGCACACTACCTGTTTCCTTTAGATGGGAAATCAAGAGTGTACTTTTTTACATTCAGCAGAGCAAGCAGGAAAAATAAATGACTCCAAAACCAGCAGGGACATTTCCTACTTAGCCTTTAAAATGACAGCCAGGTAGCTGAGACCCCTTGAGATTACGCTTAATAATGTCACCTATTTTGAGTTAAGCACCACATAATGGGGTGTCTTCTGGAGCCTGCAGGGGTGAGCACCTGAACTTTCACACAGCAAAGAGGTTCAGCAGAATAAGTAATAGGGGAATGAAGCGAGGAAGATCCCCGCTGATATGCCAAGCAGAATGCTGCCGCGCCAGATAAGTGCAGTGCATCCCACCAGATAGCTCAAAATTAAGATTTCCAAGGATTAGGGACAGGGAGTGAGATGCGGTAGTTAAAGTAATGAAGTGACCTTTCAGAACAACAAGAACTGCCTTTCAGCTGTGTGCTGTCCAGGTACAAAGTTGCCCTGGTGCTGCGGCTCCTCATCACGCAGTTAGAGTACATCTAAAAACCCTAGTCTGTGTGAACACTTCATTGCCCATTGATATGAATTATTTTCATATCTTCTGATTCAATTACCTGACCGATAATGTGAAAAAGTTATTTTCCAGATAGTTCCGGCCATCTTTTCTATGTTTCTCTTATACTGCATCTGTGCTGTGTGTACACAGGCAATTCATTAAAAGGAACCACATTACAAGTAGTTGAATTAGTGTACCTCATGAGCAATGACGACAGAGCGGACTCTAATACATATTGACTCTGATTTTATTTTACCCTAATCGTTCATAAAAATAAGCTAAGTTACTTCATCAAAAATGTGTACACAACAGAAAATCACAAGGATCGGGACACACAATACCAGCAACAGGGTAGCGCCTGCATGCACAGCAGCAGGAACAGGTCAATGAAAATGACCAGTGGACAGAAGGAGTAAATAACTGGATTTGGGATTGACAGGAGCAGGGCAAAACCAACAGATCTGTGCGGAACGTGAAAAGTGGGAATATGGGCCATATGCATGAACACATTTTCCTATAGACACAGAATGGACAAAACCCTTTGATGCATCTGCCCATGGTTAAAAAACGAGGTAGTTGAGCTAGGTGTGTGCGTGGGAGGAGAAGAGGGGGTTAGAGTTCCAATCTTTGGATGTCTCCCTGTGACGGCTCTTTTGAGGGTTCTCTGTTTCTTGAAGCCTGGGGTTTCAAAAGTTGTATTTAAAATAATGTTCATCTTTTTGGAGTAAAATGTCTGCCTCAGAGTGCAGTATTAGATCTAGCCTAGAGACAGCTTTAGCTGTCTCACCCAAACTTGGGTTTCAGATTATGTCTTAATAAAAAATACATAAAGTATATAAACAGGGGGCACGCATTTCATATTGACTGTTAAACATTGTTCATTAAGTGCAAACAAAATACATTAACAAGACTTTACAAGCAGACGTGCAAGAAAAGATCAGCCGCGGAACTGACATTTACCATTGGTGTGAAACAAAACATCAAATTAATGCGGTCCATATTTCTGGTGGGATAATTCTAGCCTATGTGTCCTTAATACAAATGAAACTTTCCTTCACAATAGACAGGACATTTTTCATTCTTTGTCAGGACCGGGGGCTCAGATTATGCTTATTTATAGCTTACTTACCACTAATACAGCCATCTCTGATATTGGTTTAAAGTAAAACGTCTTAAAACTGGAATTATAAGACTGGTCTGTCGATCTTAGATTTGCTCCAGTTTAGTCCCAAGAGTATGTGCTTTGGAAGACATGGTGCTTCAGGTAGAGTGGGGGCATCAGAAAATTAAGCATCAATGCCACCCACCTGACCCATATAGCAAAAGGGGGGAATGACACTGCTTTGTGTGGTTTTGAATTTGAGATGAATAACTGAATAACTCCCCAGTGCCTGAGGTGCCTTGAAACATATTCTTGCAGGCATCACACCACACACAACTTTAAGTTTCTTGGAAATGACTGGCATAGAACTGTTGAGTCTTGGACTTGGTACATTTTGTGATGACAAAAAGAACGCCTTATGGGGTAATAATTTCCCTGCTAAGTCCAATGGCCTTATGTCAGATACCCTTGAGTAGGATTTGAGGAGGCACAGTAACATGGTGTACTTTGAAAAGAGATGCTTTCTTGAGAGATCGTTATTTTCCAGCCATTTACCGAAAAGTTGCAGGTCCACATTAAAATGTCACATGATAGAGTACTTATTGTTCTCACAAACTTGAATTCTAGGAGATGAGACTCCACAGGATTTCCTGTGACAGGGATACGTCCTACTGAGATTGTAGACCTGAAGGAATTACCATGGAGTATGCTCTCCTGACAACTGCTAGTTCAGAAAGATAATTCAGATTCAATGTAGTGTCTACTGTCATGGGATCAACTTATGTCATCACACACCATCTGCACAAACCTGAGCAGGCTGATCTACAGCTTAGATAAGTACTTGGATCCCAGTGTTGCTCCTTGAAGAAGGTAGCCTCCTGTGCAGGCCTGGTAGATGATATCTTTGCCTGAAATGCTGGACATTACAATAAGATAGCCCTAGATCAGGCTTCTCCAACAAGTGCCTCTGGAGCCACTGGTAGCTCCTCAGCTACCAGTAAGTAGCTCTCCTGAGTGCAACCCAGTTGATTAAATTAGAAGCTTTTGATCGGTTATATTAATATGTGTACCAAACTGTAAAAAAAAAAGTGTTTTTGATATGAACGTTTGTGCATAATCAGAACATCTTACCGCTGGCAACTGTTTCTGATGGACTGAATTGTCTATTGCTGGTAATCTTGCATATGGTAGCCGCAAATGTAATTCTTTCTGATGCGGTCACTATTACAACACTGAAAACTTTTAGTACATTGTGGTGGTTTTCATTGAACATAAGTAGCTCTTATTGGAGAAAGGGTTGGAGACCCCTCCCCTAGATGATGCCAGTAGAAGGTGATACCAGGGTGGAGACCTCCAGATTTGGGTCTCCAGAATCATATCCACCTGCTAACTTCTGGCCTGATTCACCAGGCTGACTATCATCATTAAGGGGAGAAAGGCGTAGTTGAGGCTGAGCTCTCGCTTCTGGAGGAGTGGCAAACAGCCGACTCACAGCCGACGCAGGGACACAAGCGCAGATGTTTGCGAGCGCTGGGGAGAAATTATGGTCTTGATACACAACTCTGTGGCAACTGCTGAAGGTGTCACCAGGAGTAATTGCTCCTCAGGACGAGTGTTGCTACGAGGATACGCTCTGGCAAAATGACAACGGGTGTACTAGGTGTGTCTCTTCCCTTGCTGAAGGACGGGTGCCACAACCAGGGAGTAGACATGGCTCCAGACCTTGCGAAGTGAGTGAGCGGGTCTGCGATAAAGGAAAGGACCCAACACAGTCGGTATTCTGCACGGTCAACAATGCATCAGCCCGCAGCCCAGCAGTAGCCCAGTAACCCTTACAAAAAAAGCAAAAAATGACCCAATGCAAGCACCCTTCTGGAAGCAGTCTTCAGAGGCCAGGAAACACTCCCTTGGGGACCAGACTGGTGAATCTCTGGCAGGGGGCCCTATTAACTATCTCTTTCTTCTTCCTTGAGACTCTTATGCTCTGTGTCCTGTGTCTGTGTCCGGGCATAGTCGTATGTAGTTAGTACAGAGCAGTACTTGCCCATGGAGGGCCATAAATAATGGGGGTGTAGCGGAACCTCTTCAAGTTTAAAAGAAAAAAATTAGTAAGGCTCAGGAGAGGAAAAAAAAATGTATGAAGGTAACTGAGATAGACACGAGGATTAGGCTCCACAGACAGGCCGGAGAGCGATACAAGACTATCCCAACTGGTTCAACTATAGCCATCAGAGGAGTAGCAGAGTAGAGGAGCGGAAGGGGCAGAAAATCAGAAGTAGGAGGGCTAGGCAGCTCGGAGGGTGAGCTCTAGGCTCCCCCTTGAGAGGAGGAAGTTAAGTTGGTTGCAGAAGCCATCCTCCTACTGCGGATGCGGTATGCGACCAGCTTGTGCTAACTCCTGCTTTCCCCCTTACTAAATAGCTACGATAAGCATCAATTTGCATTCAATGAAGTGCATATCAAGAGATCGTACAGCAGGAAAAAGTGCACCACAAGGAGGAAGAAATCTTGATCAAAACAAAATATCGAAGGAACTGAATCTCTCAACTCCTTCTTCATTTCCAGATAGAGCTGGGAACAGAGCCTTGCGGACCATTAGATCAAAAATGGATCTTGTAAAGAATATAAACAAGGACAGCTCACCTTCTGTGGATGTGACACTCAAAGTAGGAGCTGATCCCAGTAGAGTGGGTACAGATCAGCCAACTCTTGGCCACCAGGATAAGCTACAGAATATGTCTCAAGAGACAGAAAAATCAGCATATCCTCTCTTCTCTGTGGAAGGGCCGAAGGGGGTGCACAAACCCAATCTCCTAGTGTCATCCACCACACAATCAACAGCTATTGACGACTCTTCCTATGTCACGGCAATAGAATCAGGTTTAGCTCACAACAGTACACCGGCTGTCGTAATAGAATCAACTGCGCCAGATGGAGAAGCAACAGAGGCACCTGCCCATTTTTTACCATCTGCTACTATTGAAACCATGCTAAATAAGATACTATGCGAGTTACGTGAAATGAAGCTTTCTCAAGAATTTGCGCATCAGAAACCAATGAACATTTGGGCCAGCTCAATGGAAACTTTCATCAACTTTCGACTCATCTGACACAGGCCGACCAGAAGTTATCCTCATTAGAAACAAAACATAATGATCATGGATGCAATCTTATCAAATTGCAAACAGAACTTGAAGATCTGCATTTAAAATTGGACGATATTGAAAACTGTGCTCGACGTACTAACTTAAGGTTCATTGACATACCCAAAGATTGGGAAGCAGTCAAATCATCGGTCCAATTCATAAATGAACTGATACGTGAAGTAGTTCTTCTGGAAAGGGCGCAAGATATAGGGGATTTGACAATCAACAGAGCACATCGAGTACCAGTAACTCGTTCAGCAAATCCCAAATTTCCAGGAACAATTCTGGTTAATTTTGGGGATTGCAGAATTGAAGACCGCAGAAGCATTCCAAAAAATATTGTTCACCTCTCCCGTGAATTTTACTTTCAGAATCTACTCAGACATGTTTATTTTAGCAGCACGAAGACTCAAAGAATTTGTTAGAATGATCGATGAATTCAAACGCTATAATGCAACGGCTAGGATAATACAGCAATTTAAGCTAAAAGTTCTGTACAAAGAGAGATCCTATATATTTCAGTCTGTAGAGTGGGCCAAAGACCACCTTCTCTCAATTAAGGAAGGGGTATGGGGTAAATAGCAAATATCATCTAGGCCAATAAGAGATGTAGGATAAATCTAGCATGCTGAAGATAAGATAATATGATAGCAATGTATGCTCATTTATTGTGGTTTAGCTTAGTGATGATAGGCTATTTTCCATTTTTGTTTTTGTTTTTGCTGCCATCTCCTTCAAGGAGGGAAGCTCTCAGTACCACGTAAGGTACAATTGCAAGCGTAAGGGGAACGCAGGTTATGGATCAAGGTACGAAGGCAAGGGTCCATGGTGAGCAAAGGCCCGACTCAAAGGGAGGGTAAGGCGAGGGAAGCACTTCAGGATGGGGGAGAAAAGAAAAATAATGACAGACCTAGTCAAGGGCATTTTCCAGAACTTTAGGATTGCATACAATGAAACTAACGATGAGGATAGAATAAAGACACATAACTGATAAAAGTCCAAAAATAATAACTGACTCGAAGGGCTGAGCAACAGGTGCTAGGTATCGTCTCCTGTAGGAGCCATTCTTCAATGGTTGATGCTAAATCAACCTCATGTGATTTAACTCCAGGAGGCGCACTGTAAAAAAAATATGTCTTCACCCAAATGGCCCAACTTTATTAAGCAGGACTTTTTGGCCTCAACCAATGCTGCTGTTGTGAGGGTCATAATTTTAATCACCTGTTACTATCTAGGGGAAGCCCTTCAGTCCATGAGTGATCCCCTAGCTTGATGGTTGATGGGAAATCTGAAATTGGGGTATCACATTTTCCTTTTAATTAGCTATTACGGCCCTATACATGATGAGACTCTAGCTCTGGAAAAAAATGGCTGATCTATTAATCCCATCACAAGGAGCTATAATCATGGGAGGGGATTTTAATTGTTTTCAAAATATGGGTTTGATTCCTCTCGAAGAAATAAATCCCAAAGTAAACCATTAACTGCCAGATACCTGAACAGCATGATTCAAGACTTTGGGCTAGTACATCCATGGAGGGCCCATAACCCCGGCAGTAAGGAATTCACTTGCTTTTCAAAAAGGCATAACACAGCATCTAGAATAGACTTCTTTTTTAATTTCCCACCAGTGTGAAAAAGGGAAGTTTTGGATTATTGCCAATCCCTTTTCTGACCATTCGGTTCCAGTCATAGAGATTAAAATAAATGTCTGTTTAAGGGAGAGACCTAGGTGGACGCCTTACAAAATTTTACTAACCTAGAGAGCTGGATCAAAAAAAATTCAGACGCTTCATGCTGAGTTTGCCCTTAGAAATGTGGGGTCAGCTACAGCTATTGCAGTATGGTATTCCTGTAAGGCTTTTATCAGAGAGGAGGCTATTTCACGCATAGCAAGAATTATTAAAGAGAAAACAGAGCTAGCTATGCATTTACAGCAAGATGTCGACCAAGAAGGCCGAATCAATTTTGCATTCCATTCAGAAATAACGGCATCCAATTTAAAGAAGGCCTGACAAAATATTCGATGTTTTTACGAACGCCATGAAATAATAGACCAAAAAACATGCTTTCAAAAATGGTAGGAGGAAAGCGAGCATGCAGGCAAACTGATGACATGGACCGTAAAAAAAATATCTCAACAATGCCATGGTTAAGTCTATCTTTGATGGCAAAAAGGCCAATACGTCCATCAGGCTAACGAAATTAATACGTTTTTTTATCGCACTATAAAAAACTATATTTGGCTCCAGCACCCACACCACTAGAAGAAATTGATACATTTCTTAGTACAATCACATTGTCAAATGTAACTTCTAAAAATGCCCAGCTCATAGCACCAATTTCTGGGATGGAGATACATGCGGCCATAAAAAATACACCTAGCGGCAAAGCTTGTGGCATCGATGTATCATATAGATCAATCGTATTTTTTTAAATAATTGCCAAAGTTAAACAATTTATTTTTGTCTATATTTAATGCAATTTTGGAAGGTTGCCATACTCCAAAAACATTTGCAGATGCAATTTTGGTTAGTTTAAAAAAAAAGGGGGAGACACCTAATATATCTGGAGCCTACTGCCCCATTAGTCTACTAAATAATGATTATAAATTCTTTACTGAAATATTGGCAATGAAAACTACTTTACCCGCTCAAAGTTTGGTTCATGAGGATCAATGTGGCATTTTACCAGAGAGATTTCTTACCAACAATGCAATTTTTTTTTAATTCAGGTGATCAATAAAAAAAAATAATACCTAAGCAGCAATAATAACAATTGACGCAGAAAAACACTTTGATCTGCAATATTCTTTTTACTATACTAAAGAAATTTGATTTCCCTTTAGATTTAGTGGCGATGCTAAAGAAACTATGTGACAAAGCTGAGGAGAAAACAGTAATCAATTTACAAACTGGTGGTGTAGACCAGATCCAGAGAGGTACCCGTCAGGGCTGCCCAATGTCCCCCGTTTTATTTGTCCTGTACATCAAGCCATTAGCGAATCTGATATGCCAAAACCCCTTAATTAAACCACCAGTAATAGGGGCACCCATATTGAAGTTATTTGTTGATAATTAAATCCTCTACCTTGAAACCAACACAGCAAATATTAAGCAAATATTTGATACAATTGAAACATTCTTCAATTTGGGGGGATATAAAATCAATGATAGCAAATCGGAGATCTTGTTATTCAATTGCCATGATCAGATTCTACCCCAGGCCCTTTGGACCCGCGAAGCAAAAGGCAATCCTGTTCGGTACTTAGTTATCTGGGTCTCACCCAACTATGCACAGCTCTTTGCACTCAACCATACCACAACATTTAATAAAATCAGCAAGATTTTAAACAGCTGCCATAATCTACCTCTGTCTGTAAATGGAGGATCTGCACTGATGAAAATGATGGTACTTGCATTATTTGTTTTTGACTTTATGTTCCTTTTAAGATTCCACATAACTATTTTTTAGAAATAGACCAATTAATATAAAAATGTATCTGGGCAGGTAATAAACCATGGACTAAACTAACAATACGGCAACTGAGTTCGGAAGAAGGTGGTATAGAGCCTCCTAACCGCATTTGTTCCGTCTAATTCGGAACAGGAATGTGTCTTTCCAATCGACTAGGAAAGGTTGCCAACTGACTGAGTATGATGCGAGTTAGGCATTAGGAATATCCCAATCCAAACCTAATGGCATTTGGAATGACCAAGCCTCACAGAGCCGAATTGTACATCCCTAAGGGCTGCGTTTCCAAACGACTGAGTACGATGCTTGATTTAGACAGCTTTTCCGAATCGTGCCGTTCGACTCGAATTAGCAGTTGGAATCAGACTTTGGGGGCCCGTAGTGGGCCCCCATGGACCTAGAGCCTTCCCAATTGTGCCCGTTGGGGTACCAATGGGCCTTCCCTTAGCAGCCATGAACAGTGAGGCAGGCACCAGGGGGTGCCTGCCACAGGGTACCCGATTTTCCCCAGCCACTCCTTTCTTCAATGGGAACCTATGCATTCAGTTGGAACAAAGGCTCCTATTGAAGTCAATAGGAGTCCAACCAAATCGTATCTGGATGCATCGTACTCAGTCGGTTGGACTCTCCTGATACAATCCGGTTGGAAACCATTCCCAAACCCATTCAGTTGGGAAGCTTTCCAAACCGCATCAGGTTCCATCTCTAAATCATAGCCTAGATCCTCATCCTACGGCTATTTTATTTGGGATCTCTACTCCAACTTTAACCGTGCAACAAAAACTATTTGTTTTTGATGCTTCTTTAATAGCCAGGTCCCTGATTTTATAAAACTGGAAATCACCAGATCCATCAAAATTGGATGGGTAGCCAAAATGAGTAGTACGAAAGAAAGAGAAAAACTCTATTCCCTTAGGATAGGGGCCATTCAGAAATGTGTACAAACCTGGATTGAAGATTAAAAAGAATGTAAAAAACATTAAAACTGTAACTACTGTAGAAAAGACGAGAAGAAATAGACTTAGATAACTAGCGGTAGTTATAAGGACTTTAGCATATCATATCTATCTACAGTCTGTCTATTTTATGTATTTGTATTCAGGTATAGATGTCCTTTCTAATCATCCAAGAAACGTATTGCACATTACCATTTATTGTACTGGAATTATGAATTGTTGAGATATTGTTCTTTTTTGTATGATGGGTCTGTGATTAATTGAACAAATAAAGTTTAAATTATATATATATATATATATCTGACCGGGAAGCACCATCTGCAGCATAATTGACGAAACACTTAGGAATAGAGCTACTAGTCGCTGGATTCCCTAAGAAAGAGTGGATTCCAGTGAACTACTGTGTTGGTTTGTCCCAAAAGATGAACCACAGTCCCCCCAGCTCTCTTCTCTAGGCAGAAGCACTAGACGTCCATGGCATTCTCCAACAGCCTTGGATCTCCCAGTTTGTTGACATACTGTATCACAGAGACTAGACATATGTAGAGATTGAATTTCTCCTGATACAATCGACCTCCTGTGGAAATGTCTCTGCAATGAGCTCCCCAGACCTAGTGGCTGGCCTCTAATTCTATTTTGATTTCCAGCTGAATCAAAGATTACCCAACCATTCCATGCCTCCATATGGCTTGGTAATCAAACCATCTCTGTTCTGGCTTCCTCCAACAGTGGTACTTCTACTGAGCAAGATACCCCCTTCTGCAGGAGTTTAATCTTTAGCTGCTGGAGGACCTTTTAATATATTGGGATCGGAAACATCACCTGCACAGAAGAAGAGAGGAGGCCTACTATCCTGACAATGGTCCCAATGAAAACTCCACCTCTTCTGATCACTTTCCTTAGTTCCTTCTTGATAGAAGCATCTTTTCAGTAGGAAGTTCCAGAGTCACATAGTGCAAATCTATTGTTAACCCCAGAAAGTCCATCTTTTTCTTGGGGACTAAGCCTGACTTCTCCAAGTTGATTGAACAACCCAAATCCTCTAGAAAACAGTAGGGATGTGTGAAAATTGCATAATTTGCTTTAGTATAATTAAGCAAAATTATAGCAAAATGCATCCCTTAGCACAAAATGCATCCTCACATCAATTTGTGGTGTGAGGGTGGATTCAGAGCACCATGAACAACAGCTGATCTTGTTTTTACCACAAACTGTGCATAATTATGTGCAGTGTTGTAATTACATAATTTTGTTAAGATCACGTAACAAGCATGGCATGAAATTCCCAAAATGACACAAGTTACACCAGCATCATTTAAATTTCACCAAGGCCTGGAAAAGAGATGGTCATCTGTGCTTACTGAGAACTGTGTGCTTGTGCTGTGCCATGAATATGAGGTCATCCAGATAAATGATCAATTTGCAACAATGTGTTGTAATCACACCATCACTGGTTTGAGGGTAGGCCATTGGAGGTTTTTAATCCCCCCTATCTGATCCTTTCAGAAAAAGGGTTGGTGGGGTTAAAAAATCAGGATTGTTAGATAAGCATCTCTCAGGTCCAGTTAGACTAACCAATCCTCCTGTCCCAGGTTCTCTCTTTAGAGATGGATTACCTTCATCTTGAAATGTCTGTAGACCAGTCATCCTTGAATTCTCTCAGGTTGAGTACCTGACTCCTTTGTCTTTTTTCTTGACCACAAAGCCATTTCTTAGAAACCCTCTTACGTATAATAATGTTTCTTATTTTGCCCCGTTTCCCTTCAAGTTCATGAAATATTGGTCTCTCTGTGAACAGACCATGAAAATGATGGGAGATGGTTGTGCCACCTGAAATGGGGAACCCCAAAATTCTATTTGGAATCCCTGCACAGTCTGAAGGACCCATGCATTTGATGAAATCGACACCCATTTGTGGGGACACTCTATCATCCTGCCTGCTATCTTAGGGCACTAGGGAAGAGAGAGTGGGATCTACTCTGTAGAGCCTCTACAGGTGTGTCCCCCATTGTACTAGTTCCATGATTAGAAAAAGGGCAAGTGTTCCCTTTATTCCCACCAGTCTGATCTCCTTAAAGTTGGCACTCCCCAGGAACATTGATAAAAGGACAGCTTGATGATGTCCCCTTCCACTTCTATCCCAGTGAAAAACTCCAGGTGTGAAGACCTACCTTAGATAGGATTGAGCTTTATCAGTGAGGGCCTGGTTAAACTTGGATACATCTTTCACAAAAACATTCCGAATAAATTGCTTTTGGTATTGAAACCCACCTTAGGCTAGTTCTCCCAATTCAGGGTCCAACTTGGGTAAAATGCAGCATCTACGCTCCATGTACAGGGCACGATTGGCATTGCCGGAATGCTGGGCCCAGCCTGACAAAAACTTCTAAATCATTCTGTTCCATGGACTCTTTAGCTGCCTCAGACACCTCCATATTTTTTGTGAAGAGTCAAGCAGTCACCATGGTATTGTCCAGTTCTGGGGTGGTGGCAACCTTGCCCTTGATGGATGGCCTTGGGCACTCAGCACTTATCCTGTCCCTGACTTCCTCGTCCATGGGTTAGGGGATCTTTGTTTCAAATAGTAAGCCACTTTTAGGTTGGCTCCCACTCTGAGGAGCGAGGATGCCTGTTGTCTTTGTGATCAAATAGGTCTCTAAGTTAATCCTGGTTTGTTTGCCAGATCACCTTTAAGCTTGTTATTGCCACGTCCTCCCTGAGGCATGCCACTCCCTCAGTCTTTTGGTCTTTTGGAGTCTTTGTCATTTTAATAGTGAAACAAACAACACTAGTGTGTGAAACAAACAAGTAATATTCATAGACATAGACAACAGACGAGTCGTCCATGCTTCTGCTACATAATTTGTATACACAACAATACTACGTATTTAGTCTCATTATAAAAGACATAATAGATTGTCTCAATAGGCTCACTAAAACCATAATGAAATCTATGGATAGAACCTATTACAAACTATTTGTCATTAAATGATGAACTGGACCATGATGTGTTTACCCAACATAATATCATTAGTATGTATCTTATTATGCTAATTTAGTAATAAAGTGCTAGTGCATGAATATATAACAATGACTGAATCCATGTTGATCGCTTATATCACAATAATGCAAACACACTTGAATAGTCTGTATAGTTAATTTGAGACAAATGCAAGTATTTCATAAACATATTCAAATGGTAGGACCATAGTAGACAGCATGTACTTTCTATTGTGAGCAATATGTTTCAACTGAAAATAGTAGAGTGTTGTTATAAAGAGCAAGTGCTTGAGTATTGCCATACCCCCAAAGGGCTAGACGTTAAAGTGCAATGGTGTTGTCCATTGAAACGTAAAAACATATTAAAAAGTAAAGCTGCCCAGAAGCCCATTGTTAAACCTCATTTATAATATTAAAGTGCCATTGCTGTCATAGTTACTGAAATAGTCAAACCTTTCATGGCTAAAAAACTCAATTGTGAGACATCTGATCATGGAGAAAATAACAGAGGTGTGTCTAGGTAGATGTCTATTAAAATAGGGACAATGAGTACTCTATAATGGTATGAAAGATGTTAAAACATGAGTAAAAAAGTGAACTAGGTCCCGTAGGCGTTAGAGAAAATTGCGTAGGTCCTTACTGGTATTTAAACCATTTGGCATTTTGGTGTCTAATGCAAGAATAAAATGTGACTCCATCTGTCTTGAAAGTTTTTCTCTATTACCTCCTCTTCTTGATTTAGGGCAGCCCCAATTCCAAATTCTTGAGTTCGTTCAGATTATTCTGGTGTACTATCTTAAAATGTCAGGCCACAGGCAAATTAGGATCCGAATTTGACTACTTCCATCAAGTGTTGTAAAAATACTTGAAGCTTAGTACTCCCGACATATTTGAGTCCACATGTACCTTCTAGGATGTAGACTGCATGGTCAGTGCGACATGTCAAATGGCCCTTAATCTGCACAGGTTTTGTACTGAAAGCTGTTCTGTATTCAGGGTGTTTACACTGAATTTGCAGGTTCGACAGGTACTACACTTAAAAACCCTGTTTTTTTTAATAACTAAGTTTGAGTGGGAATAAATTCAGGGCTACTCTTTACTAGTGCGTCCCTCATCAACGGAGCTCATCTGAGTGTGATAGATGGTAGCTCCGGGAGGATTTGATTCAAGGTGATGTCAGTGAGGACAATTGGCCAATGAGAATTAATGATGCGTCTTATTTGTTTATCTTGCCTACTATGGGCCAGACGTAGGACACCAAATACCGGTCGGTAACGGCCGATTTCGGCCGTTACCGACCGTATTTGGTTTTTGATATGTAGAGGGCCTAAAATTTACAGAATCGGTAAATTTACTGATTCGGTAAATTCACCGATTCGGTAAAATACCAGATCGGTAAATCTAGATGTAGGTGGCACTGAAAACAGTGCCACAGGCCCTTAAGAATTTGTTATTTACCACCAAATACTATTTGGTGGTTAATAACGAATTCCTGTGTACATGCACATCTGTCAATGTACACCTGTGCCATGTGGCACACATACATGTCCTAAGGGCATGCATGTGTGTCACATTGCACACAAGCCAGAATCAGGGGTGCAACAGGGTTTCAAAGTGACACCCTGTCCCCCTTGACAATTGGGTAATTTTACCGAATCGGTATTTACCGATTCAGTAATTGATATTGATTCCTATGGGCCTCAAGGCCCATAGGAATCAATAGCAATTACCAAATCGGTAAAAACTGATTTGGTAATTACCGAATCATACCGATTCGGTAAAAATTACCGAATTATTTCCTACATCTCATTTACCGAATCCAGAATACAGAATCGGTAAAATTTGGTATTCTAGAGTCCGTAAATGAGATTTACCTACATTGGGCCCTATATGTTGTAATTAATCTGATTTCCTGAGTGGTTTCCTCAGCTGGACTAATATAGGGGGTGAGGGTCTTGACAATGACAGCCTTAGGTATTAAGCAAGCTTCTCTAGTATGCAAATTAGATTTAGAAAGGGAATTCTGTATTTTAGTATATTTGTACCCATGGGCAATAAAGCATTGAACAGCTTCCTGTTGGCATAGCTAAAGATATGTATCAGAGCTACAAATACAACAAATTAAAAAAAATTCCCCATAGGGAATACTACTTATCAGGTGCCTGGAATGTGCACTACTGGTGTGGAGGACCGAATTGCCAGTCATCATTTTACGGAGGAGTTTGGTATGAATCTCTCCCGTGTATAGATAAACCTGCACATCCAGGAATTCTAAGCCTTGATGACTGATTTGAGTCGTGACATTTAAATTGAACTCATTGTTATTAACAGAAGATACAAACACTCTGCTTCCTCTTTAGTGCCCTTCCATATTACACATACATCATCGATGTATCTCCACCAATGTTTGACATGGGTATCCTAAGTTGTTTTATATTGTGTCTCGAGGACATGCTCCTCCCACCAGCCCACATGTAAACATGTGTAGCTGGGGGAGAAGCATGCCCCCATAGCCACACCCCATAAATGTTGATACACATCCCTGTTGAAAAGGCAATAATTGTTGTTAAAGCATAGTTCAATTGTAGTAACGATCATGCGATTATGTGCATACAGATAAATACATCTTTGATTGAGATAGTAATTGACAGTAGCGATTCCATCTTTGTGGTGGATACTGATGTACAGAGATGTTATGTCCATCACCAAAAAGAGATATTCTTGATCCCATTCTATTTCTTTTATCTTCCTTATAAAGTAACTGGTGTCTTTAATGAATGAAGGCTACTTGGATACAAACTCCTGCAGGAAATAATCTCCATATTTTGATATGGATTCCAGGAGACTTTTCCTGGCCCAAAGGATTGGCCTTACAGGGATAGGGATAATACTTTTATGGATTTTCGGTAAAAACTAAAGGACTGGTGTAATCGGATGTTCATTCTTTAGAAAATTTACTTAATTCTTGCTTAATAGCCCCATTCATTTTCACTGATTTAAATGTTGAAACACCATCTCTTTTACTTTGCGTAACTCTTGCATTGACGTCTTTTGATAGCAAGCAGTATGTTTCAAGTGTCTGATGGCCTCCTCTACGTATTGTCGTCTTGGCCAGAGGACAATATTCCCGTCCTTATCTGCCTTGTTGACTATTATTTCAGAATTGTCCCCTAGTTTCTTCATAAGATTGAAATATTGCAAATGCAGATGTTTTCTCCGTTGTGCTTTCCGATTAATGATGTTGTTATGTTTTTTTTAACTCATCCACTACTGTGTTGCTGAAAACATTGATAGCATCCTTCGGCATCATAGGGACAAAACTAGAAGAGGGGCGAAGGAAACTGCTCGCTGCTTTGTTGATATTGATACCAGCTGCAGACAAATTGTGTTGAGTTTGAGGAGTCATTATCACCGTTGGCTAAAGAGAGCAATACCCTCAATGTGGTGATATTTGTTGCCTGTAAACTCATATCACTATCACTGTGAATGGTGTCTTCCTTAGCAGTGGTTGTTGACTCCTTAAGGCAAAGAAATTTTATTAGTTTTAGTTTCTGAATAAATATATAAACATCAACTCTCAACTGATTGTATTTGAAATTTCTCTCTGGACAGTATGCCAGTGCCAAAGAAAGTAATTGCGATTCTGCAGCTGTTAACAAAGTGTCCGTGAAATTGATCAAGGTGTTGTCTTTTGACCCAGTTAACGTCTCCACTTTTTAGCTTATGTCCCCCTGTTTATATTGCTGGTTGCATTTCCTCCTCCTCGCCCTCCTACGTTGGTTCCTCCTTCACCTTGTTTCGATTGGGGGTTACGAGGACGTAGGGTTTGTCACCGATCCGATGTAAAAAATTGAGTTCTTCTGCGGGTGTGAGAAGAATCGCCCTCATCTCTTGTATGCCAGATGTGTGTGCTCTACTTTCATCAGAGTCACCGTTGCTTGAGATAGAGCTTGCTTTAGAATCCGAAATTACCATCGCGTTACCTGCTTGTGGTGTTGTTTGGGCTACGGGCACTTTGTTGGTTAATGCTTGTCTCTCTTGAACGTGTTGAATTTTCTAGAGAATATAAATATTCTTCCTGTTTCATAATCGTTTTTGTCAGTGCAAATGTAAATGTTTTTCTTTACTTCATGACTTCTTTATTTTTTTTTATTCTTGTTTCAATATATGCACGACCTTTTGATATCAAGTCCTTTTGTTCAAGTCCATCTAATAGACCATTGATCCTTTCAATTTCTTTAAGGGTCGTTTCGCGGTCAATTTCAGCATATTTAATGAGAATCGGTACCATATTCATTGAGGCTTGTAGATTGTTGTAAGCCCACTCCTTTAGCATTAAGGGGTTCGGATTTTCTAACGTGGGCACTATCATCAGCCTTAACCCCCCCATACCCCCACCGGCTCCCCCTCTCGGTACTCTGTTTACATCTCTGTACTTTTCCAGTGACTTTTTTACCCACCATTTGGTTAGCTCAGTAATTTAGCCAATGTTTTCAACAGACACTTCACACCGTTGTTCGTAGTTGTGTTTATTGGACAATTCTGCTCACTGTTGATTTCAGGGAGGTTTAAAAATAATGCCTCAGCTGCAGCTTTATGTTCACGCAGTGCGTCGTTGGAAGATATACTGAAAATCACCTATATTGCACTTTGCGTTAAGGTGGTTAGCCAATTCTCAAGACACCTTGGTATATCAGCCTCCAATCTCTCTACCCACTGATACAATAACTACAACTGACAGCCTGGCTTACCAGATCAAATGTTTCAAACACTTGGGTGCCGCTGATTCCTTTTTTTAAATTTTTTTGAAAATATTTGTTTATTAACATTTTGGTTAGGTACAAAACCTTTCAACAACATAACAGGCCAGTTTTTGTTACATCTATCTCAAATCATGGTACGGAAAAAATCAATATAGCAATACAAACAATCATCATTTGGTCACGTCAGTCTTATAATGAACGATACACATAGGTAAACATCCTCTACGGTTCGAGGGGATCTCAACAGAAAAATAGTCATACACAAATATTTGAGCCTTATAACAGCAGCAATCTGCCGCAGAAATACACAGGCTTATACACATCCTATCAATTGTCTCCGTCTTACACAAGGATTATAGAGATTTTGGCCTATCACTCGATTTGTATTATCCCTATACCCTCTCCATCCACCGCAGGGGTCATGCATGCTCGGTGCTGTCAACCTCAGCTGCCTCTCTTGGTGTCTGAGCCCATTTCATGCACGGCTCCCAGATATCGCGAGGTCGGGAAGTTGGCGGCATGAGCTCCCAGATTGTGTCCAATTGTGTGTGACTATAGGGTAGATCAGCAAGCCAACCTTTGATTGATGGCACCCTTCTTCTGCCCCAATACATTGCCACTCGTCTTTTTGCAAATCGAAGAAGCAATGCATGCAATTTGCATGATTTGGGTGGAGTGTCTTTGACAAATCCCAAAATCCCCAGCACGGGGGATGGGATATCCGACCGTCCAATAATCTGATTTACTGAAACAAAAATCTTAAACCAATAGTCCGCAATCACTGGGCAGGACCATGCTTCATGTAAAAAGGAAAAACCAAAGGAAATGATGGACGGAGCGTTGACAATACAAGCACTCACCCCCAGTCAACTGATCTGGGTTTAATCCATCACCGTTCTTTAGCCCACTCTGCCACCCCAGTTCAGACATGGCCATATGCAAATCAGTCCGACCCTGTGCCTCATGGGAACAGTCCAGCCCGAACTGCCAAGCCATGCCTTCCCTGGACCGGAAACAAGCTACCGAGGACCGGTTTTTGGCATTTCAGCCTTCTTCAGCCCGGCTTGCTTGAATCCAGTGGCAAAGTGAGCAAGGGACTCACGTCTGAGCATACCCTGCCAACTTATGACGAATAAAGAAAAATCAAAGGAAATGATGGACGGAGCGTTGACAATACAAGCACTCACCCCCAGTCAACTGATCTGGGTTTAATCCTTCACCGTTCTTTAGCCCACTCTACCACCCTAGTTCAGACATGGCCATAGGCAAATCAGTCTGACCCTGTGCCTCATGGGAACAGTCCAGCCCGAACTGCCAAGGCATGCCTTCCCTGGACCGGAAACAAGCTACCGAGGACCGGTTTCTGGCATTTCAGCCTTCTTCAGCCCGGCTTGCTTGAATCCAGTGGCAAAGTGAGCAAGGGACTCACGTCTGAGCATACCCTGCCAACTTATGGCGAACAAAGAAAAACCAGAGGAAATGATGGACGGAGCGTTGACAACACAAGCACTCACCCCCAGTCAACTGATCTGGGTTTAATCCATCACCGTTCTTTAGCCCACTCTGCCACCCCAGTTCAGAAATGGCCATCATCCCCATTTGTATCGCTTTGTTCGCCCTAAGTGTGGCAGGGTATGCTCAGACGTGAGTCCCTTGCTCACTTGGCCACTGGATTCAAGATAGCCTGGCTGATGAGGATTATGAATCCGAAACTGGTCCCAGGATGCTTGTTTCCGGTCCAGGGAAGACATGGCTTGGCAGTTTGGGCTGGACTGTTCGCATGAGGCACAGGGTCAGACTGATTTGCATATGGCCATGTCTAGACTGGGGTGGCTGAGTGAGCTACAGAATGGTGATGGATTAAACCCAGATCAGTTGACTGGGGGTGAGTGTTTGATTTGCTCAAACGCTCCGTCCATCATCCCCTTTTGTATCGTCATGTAAAAAGGAGGCGGGGGAGTAACCGCATCTCCAACATTCATCTCCCTCTCTAAGCCCCATCCTATGCAAACTAATGGGTGTCCTATAAAATCTATGTAAGTACTTGAAATGTATCAGGCATAACCTATAATTAGGAGAGAGCTCTGTGAGTTGTTCACAACAGAAGTCCTCTTGTTCTTCGGTTATCGGAGAAGGAAGGTCTTCATTCCAATATTGCAGGGATTTAGGCTGGACCACTGGCGCTGTGTTCTGCATTTCTCTATATAGTCTAGTGACCAATTTGCGAAGGGGACGGGGAGCTTACCAGGCTCTCCAGTGCAGGAAAGACCGGGGGGCGATGGGATATCTTTGCTAAGGGCGCGACACGCCGCCCGTAGTCTGTAATACAGAAACAGTTCTGAGAAAGGGACATCCTGTCCCTCAGCAGTTGTCGGATGGGGCATTAACTTGTTGTCTGGCAACAGATCAGCAAATATATAGAGATTTAGTCTCTGTTCCAGGGGTTTGCTAATCCCAGCTGCGATGCACTGCAACATTGGGTTATGCGTCAACGATAGTGAGGGCGCATATAGTATCGGGACTCCCGCCCTCTTACACAACTCCGCCCATACCCATCTTAGTTTTCCAGCTGGATCTACATCCCCCCTATGTCGTTGCGCCTTCACACAAATGCCCACCTTCAGCGGGACAGGCACAACAGCATCTTGCTCTACCGCCACATGGGGTTGGAAGGTGGGGTGAACCTAGAAATGTAGGAATTGGGCCTGAGCGCAGAGCTCATAAAGGCACATGTCTGGGGCGCCCAGGCTGCCCTGTTTCAAAGGCAGTGTCAACAAATCCCAGGAGACTCTAGACTGCCCGCCCGCCAATGCCAATGCGACGAGGTGCCATCTGAGAGTGTGGCGAAAGTGCAATGTAAGTGGAATCGGAATGTTTGCAAATAAATACAGGAATTTGGGTAATATGACCATTTTAGCCAAAGCAATCCTCCCAGTAAGGGACAGAGGCAGTCTCGCCCACATCTTGACCTTTTCTTCAAGCCACATGACAGCTCTCCCATAATTTAACCTCCAAATTTCCTGGGTGTCTCGACTTATCCATATACCCAGGTACCTGACGGCCTCATCTTCCCATTTCAGGGAATACTCAGAAGTGACCTGTGGGGTATTGTCCGTCAGAGGAAAAAACACAGATTTCGACCAGTTTATGGAAACCCCAGCCGGCCCCCCAAAGAGAATAAATTTGCGCAACACCGGGTCTAGATTTTCCTCCGGGTTTATGAGTTAAAGGGTCACATCGTCTGCATACAGCGATATAAGAAGGCTCCTGGAGCTGAACCCTATTCCCTGTTCCGGGTGGTGTTGTCGAATTTGGGCAGCCAGGGACTCTTTTGCTTTTGCAAACAGTAGCAGGGAGAGGGGGCATCACTGCCTTGTACCAATGGAAATAGGGAAGGGGTCAGAAACCAAACGGTTCACTCTGATCCTAGCGCTAGGTCGGGTATACAATAGACACATTTTGTGTATAAAAAGCAGACTGCAGCCCATCCGCCCCAATATAGCAAATAGATATGGCCACTTGAGAGTATCAAAGGGCTTGGTGTCATCCAAGAACACCACCGCAGCATGCACGTCTGGGTGTAAATAGTGTAAGGATGAAAATATTGTACGTATGTTGTGTGATGTCGATCTTCCCGAGATAAACCCCGATTGGTCAGGGAGCGCTATCATAGGCAGCAGTGACTTCAGCCAGTTAGCTATTAATTTGTCCAGAATTTTAACATCTACATTTATCAAAGAGACAGGTCTGTAGGAGTCAATCTCCTCTGCTTGTTTGTCAGGCTTTAACAACGAGTTTACTCATAGCTTCCCTCATAGTTGCAGGCAGTATCCCCTCCTCCAAGGCCTCCTCACACACCGCCAAAATTCTGGGCGTCAGCTCCTCAACATAAGCCTTAAAAAAGCTCCGGGCCAGGTGCCAGATCGAGAGGCAGGCTCTTTATGACTTGAGCAACATATTCCGTGGTTATCGGAAGATCTATATACTTTCTATGAGTGTTATTAAACCAGACTAGCTCAATCGAGTCCATAAAGGACTCGATAAACTCCGGACATGTTTTCTGGGTGGCAGTGTAGAGGCTGGAATACAAACCGGAGAAGGTGTTAAAAAATTTCCCCTGGACCCCTAATTGTGGAATCTGGTGCAGTAAGTAGTTCGTGAATGTACGTCGTGGATCTGTGTGGTCTAATCATGCCCGCTAGTGTGCGACCCGGCCTCTCCCCCTCACCATATCTTCTTGCCTTCGCATATTTACCCAAGAACTTCACCTCGCGTTTCGCCTCCTCAGCGTAGTCTAATAGCTTGGCTTTGAGCAAGCCAGCGGTGTCCCGATCGCCGGTGGCATCAAACTGTGTTTCAAGGTGTTTCATTTTAGTCTCTAGGGATGCGAGCGTGCCCCTTATAGCCTTCAACACCCCCGCTTGACGGGCTATGCATTGGCCTCTAATCACAACGTTGAATGCCTCCCAGAGTGAGGCCTCGGTGTCCACTGACCCTTCGTTTAGTACGAAATATTTAGTAATATCCTTCCTGATCTCTTCTTTAAAGGCTTCATCAAGTAGGGCGTGTGGCGGGAGGTGCCAAGAGAAGGCGCACCTAGGCAGGTCTGGGATCATGATTTTCAACAGGCATGGAGCATGATCAGACAGGGAGTGCGGCATGTGCTCAACCGCAGTGGCCCAACTAGAAACATCCTGAGATACCAACCAGTAAACTAAGCGCGACCATGCATTGTGATGATCGGAAATGCAAGTACCTTCCCTCAGGGTATGGTGCCTTTTATGCCATATATCATCTAAACCTGCGTCTGCTATTATCGCCTTTAGGGCGGAGCTAGCTGCCGGATGGAGAGTCCGCGCAGCACCCCTCCTTTCTAGTACATCATCTAGGATCGGGATAAAGTCCCCCCCATAAAATCGTCTTGCAGCTAGTTGCTCTAACCTTTGTCCAGACAGTGTGAAAGAATTCAGGGGAGTCTATGTTAGGGCCATATACAGTCACAATGACAATAGATACACCACATACCAGCCCCTGTACCAAGACGTATCTACCCTCCTGATCCCCATGTATCAACCCTTCCTTCCAGTCTAGCCCTCTTTTTATCAGTACAGCTACTCCACGTGCATAGTTAGAATATATAGCGGAGTAGATATGACCCCACCTGCCTTGACGAAGTCTCTGTGACAGCGTAGTGTTTAGATGTGTTTCCTGCAATAGGCACATATCAATATTGTGTCTGGCCAAATAAGCATGGACCAGCCTTGATTTTCTACCGTCGTTAAGCCCTCGAACATTCCAAGTTAGACAGTACAACGTATTATCAGACATGCGCATGTCACTTTCTTAAATCGTCTGTCAGAGATAAAGACGACGTGACATACACCCACCAAAAAAGGACATTTTGCACACACCAAATTGCATTTGTACTGGCATTCAACATCAAAACAAACCCTCCCCTCCTCCCACCACTACTCCAACCCCCAATCAGGATGTAGAACACCCACCCCTGAGACCAAGAACTCCAAACATAGACTTAACAGAAAAGGGAACCTTCCCATGGGGGCATGACATTGCAGGCAAACAACCTTGCATCGTACAAGGTGGCCCAGGGAATCTGCGGATGACCCAATACGTCCAAGGCCACATCGGTGTATAACAGTAACAGTCAGTGTGGCAGGGGGCATCGAAACTTACATTCTCAATTGAATCCATAGAACTTAGGCTTCTATCGCAGTAGTGTAACAGGGCCAATATACATGGAATACGATACCCAGATTAGTCATTGTCACTTAGAGGACCTCTTGCCACCTCCGCGCCTTCTTGATTGCCTTTATTCTTCTTTCCTCCAACATGCTTGGTGAACTTCAGTGCGGTCTTTGCATCTGTGAAAAAGTGGGCAGTTCCATCAAACGATACCTTGAGCTTTGCTGGATACAGCAGAGTATACGGGATCTGCGCTTGTAAAAGAACACGTTTAGCTGGAAGGAATTCCCGTCTCGCCGCCTGTACTGCTGCAGTGAAATCTGGGTAGAACGAAATGCTGTTTCCCTTATTCATGATCTGGCCCCTTTCTCTAGCGATCCTAAGGATTAGGTCTCTGTCTTGGTAGTTCATAAGTTTCGCAATTATAGGCCTGGGTGACTCACCAACAGGGGGTTTCTGTCCCAGCAACCAATGCGCTCTCTCCATCACAAAGAATGGAGTGAGATGTGGGTCGAATAGTTGATGTAGCAGTTTAGCGATATAAGTCTCCATTTTAGATATGACGGTCGTCTCCGTAATTCCAGTGACGCGGAAGCTGTCGCGTCGCGATCGTGCCTCGAAGTCATATTTTTTGGCTCTGATGACCCATAGTAATTTGGCCATATTTAACAGCTGCTCCTTAGTCTCAACTTGGAAGTCATGGAACTCAGTGTGCCGGTTTTCAAGCGCATCTAGATGTGTCTCATGCGTTGACACCTGCGATTAAACCTAGTCCAGCTGTGACGTCAAAGTATCTAGCTTGGTGTCAATGTTGCTGAGGCTAGACCCCATTTCCAGCATTACTGTTCTAAGACCTTCTCACTGATCTTCCGCAGGCAGGCACGCAACTTTGCCTCAGACCTGTTGGGACTGCTGGTGACACAACTCTCGTACCCCTCCGGACACAGTAGTGCTTCCACGTGGCGTTGCGCCCATGCACAATTTCCTTTCTACACTCTTCAGTGTTTACAGTTCACAACCTGCTTAGGCCAGAGCGTGCTGGCAGCCTCACACGGCAATAGACAGGGCCTCACACCAACAGCAACAGCAGGGCATCAGCCGGTCCCCGTACAAGCCCCAGCGATGGCTGCTGCTCACCCGGGTCCACAACCCGTCGCGGGCCGACCAGCACAGAGCCCGCACATTCAATTTATGGCACCAGAAAAGATGTAGTCAGGCATTGTACACCTTATTATCAGTGCGATCTCACATCCATGCCTCATCAGCAGTGGCCAATATCATTCAGTCCCTGCCATAGGTGCACCTCACATGAAGGGGTTTCAATTAGCGACACGGCAGCCTCGCAAGTCAAGCAGCACAGTTGGGCTATGATTGAGGGTACCACAAAATGGGGGCTCCGGGCCCACCCGTCCGGGGGTAATGCACAGCAGACACAATCAGGCTAGGGGTGTGCGCACCCTCTCCAGCAACCGCAGTCTAGCGCCTCAATTTCACCGTACATCCACCCCAGGGGAGCGTCACGGCCCGGCAGCCCCACAGTGTGAACAGGGATGCCGTGCTATAATGAAGTGGTGCCCCAAAATGGCGGTCCTTGTTCCCTCTTCCAAATTGTCCCTGGGCGTCAGAGATCGAGCGCAGCAGGTACCTGCAATTTAAGGGGGTGTGTTCTCCGTCCAGCTATCACCACACAGCGCCCCAGTTCGCCTCCCGATCTCAGCTGACAGCTTCTGAACAGCATGCGTGTAGCAACCCTGGTCCGCAGCAGTCTCGTCCGCAGCGCTGTCCCGGGCCTCACTCACCGAAGGTCTGCAGATGTATAGTTACTGCTGATTACTCACTCCCGTCAAGCAGCGGCCAGGCCCCAGGTATCTTTTCTCGGTACACCCGCAAGGTGTATCACTCCGGGAAGATGTGGTATGTGCAGCGCCGAGGGGAATCACCTCCCCGCAGCTAGAGACCACAGTGTTCCTGGCAGCCGCGGTCCCAATTACCAGCTCTCTTCAACAGCAGTCCAGCGTGGTGTCTTGCGGCCCTCCGGCACTTGCGCTTTTACTTTCGCAGCACCGCCTCTAATGGATCGTGAGTCCTCGAAACTTCACCCACAGCTGCCCCACATTAGCCATCATCTGTGCAGTGGGTCTTGACGACGCAGAGTCGATCCAGAGTGCAGGATTTCATAAGGATTTTACCCCGGTCGGCGGAGGGCACTAAAAGAGCGGCCATTCCACTGAGCAGCTGGCCACGCCCCCGCGCACCGCCGATTCCTTGCTGAAACAGCCATGATCTGACTCAGCAATATGAAGATAGCGGGGGCGAACTCAACTCGTACTCCTACCTGGTTAGTTACTTCGCTTCCACAATGTCAGCTGCAGGTCAGTTCGCCACAGTTAGAGAGAGGGTCCGTAAATCCGGAGACAGCCTTATTCTGGATGAATTAGATAAACAATTCCAGTCCTGGCCCACCACTCTCCCGATGAGACCTTCCAGTATGGACCACCAGACTCGAAAAAGTGCTTTATCAATTTATTGGCACACAGTCTATTTCAGGCTAGTGCCTGCAATGACACATTTGGACCACCAAAGCACGGTCTTGATCACATGATTGCTGCCATATTTTGTAATTTAAATAGTGAAACAAACACCACTAGTGCACCAAACAAACAAGCAATACTCATAGACATAGAAAACAAATGAGTCGGCCATGCTTCTGATACATAATTCATATATAACAACAATAATATGTATTTAGTCTCATTATAAAAGACATAATAGATTGTCTCAATACGCTCACTTAAACCAGAATGAAATCAATGGATACAACTTATTACAAACTATTTGTCATTAAATGATGAACTGGACAAAAATGTGTTTACCCAACATAATATCATTAGTATGCATCGTATTATGCTAATTGAGTAATAAAGTGCTAGTGCTTGAATATATATAAATGACTGAATTCATGTTGATCGCCTATATCACAATAACAAAAACACACATGAAAAGTTTGTATAGTTATTTTGAGACAAATACAAGCATTGCATAGATACATACAAATGGTAGGACCACAGTAGATACCATGTCATTTCAATTTTGAGCAAAATATCTCAACTGAAAATAGTGGAGTATTATAAATAAATATATATATATATATATATATATATATATATATATATATATATATATATTCACTGAAAAAACCATAGGTTTCACACATGTTATAATTAGCTGGACATTTCACTCATACAAAACCATTGAAATTCCCCTGTTATGGTTAACTATAACTCGCGCACCCGCAATGCACTGCTGATGACGTCACATATCACTCATGACATGGTCTGTGACATCACTCATGACAACACTCATGACATCTCAAATGACATCACAGATGACATCACTGATGACATCATCCTGTGAATGTGTGTCTTTCTGAAAAATAAATATGTTTTATATTTGTATATCTAAAGATCGATGGAAGAATAAATGTGTAAATAAGTGTCTAAATGGATGGTTTTTTTTTTTTAAATGATTGTATAACTGACTTATTAAGTGTATCTTAGTGAACACATGTATTAGCGAGTAATGTTTAAATATGTAAATATCTGTATCAGTGTCTCACCATGTGTATAAGTGACTGCATGGGTTGGTGACTTGCTACATGAGTGTCGATATGGGTTATTAGTTGTTTTTTATAGTATCAGTATGAGTGTCTGTATGGTTTGGTGGGGGGTTTTACTTACCGCATAGATGCATGAATGGGTGACTCACTGTTTGTATGTGTTTTGAAGACAGCTTGTGTGCAGGACTGTATGGGTGGATGAGTGTGTGTATGGATGTGTTAGTGAATGAACGACTGTCTCAATCGTGTCTTTATGAATAACTACATGTTTTAAGCTAGTATATGTGAGTATTGATGTATGTAAGTGAGTATATGTGAGAGTGAGATATTGGAAGAGTTCCTGTATAAATAAGTATGTGTTTCTATAACTGATTGTTTAAGCGAGTAAGTATGTGTATGTTTCTGTAGAAGTAAGTGTAGTGGTATGTGTATAGCTGTATATGCAAGTAAATGGATGTTTGATAGTTTATTTGTATGTGTGAGTACATGTGTGAGTAACTTTATGTATGAGTGTAAGTGTGTAACAGGATGTATAGGTGTATGAGTACATATGGTGAGTGAATATATGTATGAGTGACTATATACAATTGTTGGTGAATGAGTGGATGTGTATGTAGATGTTGGAATTACTGAATAGGTTGTTGTAACTGGTATTGGTATCTCCTTTTTTTTTTAAATTGTAGTTTCTGTTTTTGAATGTGTGTATCATAGGTTATATTACGGTGAGAGGAGGTCTGCCACAAGGATGATGTCATCAGTGATTTCATCAGTGATGTCATTTGAGATGTCATCAGTGATGTCATGAGTGATGTCACTGACCATGTCATGAGTGATGTAATATGTGACGTCATCAGCAGTGCATTGTGGGCACGCAAGTTATAGTTAACTATAACGGGGGAATTTCAATGGTTTTGTATGAGTGAAATGTCAAGCTAACTATAACATGTGTGAAACCTATGGTTTTTTCAGTGAATTTCTAAGGTTTTTTAAATGCAACTTTTTAACTATAACGCGGGTGAAACCTATGGTTTTTTCAGTGAATTTCAAAGGTTTTGTAAATGATAATTTTTAAATGTTTTAATTGTTATATTTTTTTATACTGATTTACTACATTATTTTAAATTATTTATTTTTAGATATTTAATTTTTTAAATTACATTACATATTTTTTATATACATGGAAAAATAAATGTTTTTAAAAATATTGAAATTGTAATATATATATTTTTTAATTTATATATATTTTATATAGCAGGCAATGATATCCTATGGAAGAAAATTCAAGTTACTGGTAAGTACAGTTAAATTTACTTTTCAGGAACAGTAGTGAGCTGAAAGATGCAGCACTGGGGTCTCTCCTGAAAACAGCTGAGTAAATCGGAATTTGTAGTTTGGCTGATGTTTGAGGAATTTTTTAAAGTTCCAAAACTCCACACTTACAAATATTTTCAAGTGAAACATGTCAATGTTAGCCTATAAAAGGAAATTCAAGTTACTGTAACTACGATTAGAATTACTTTTCAGGATCAGTAGTGGGCTGAAAGATGCAGCACTGAGGTCTCTCTTGATAACAGGTGAGTAAATCGGAATTTGTAGTTCGGCTGATTATAGAGGAATTTTTTAAAGTTCCAAAACTCCACACTTAGAAGAATTTCCAAGTAAAACATGTCAATGTTAGCCTATGGAAGGAAATTCAAGTTACTGTAAGTATGGTTACATTTACTTTTCAGGGTCCTTCCTGGGCTTAAAGATGCAGCACTGACGTCTCTCGTGATAACAGGTGAGTAAATCGGAATTCGTAGTTCAGCTGATTTTACAGGAATGTTTTAATCTTCCAAAACTCCGCACTTAGAAACATTTCCATGTGAAACCACTCAATGTTCGCCTATAGAAGGAAATTCAAGTTACTGTAAGTATGGTTACATTTACTTTTCAGGGTCGATCCTGGCTCAAAGATGCAGCACTGACAACTCTTGTGATAACAGGTGAGTAAATCGGAATTCGTACTTTGGCTGATTTTAGAGGAATATTTTCCTCAATAGTGAAGGAAGGGGACAGGGCCTGAGGAGACATGTGTGCAAACACGCCCTGTGGCACATTTTAGGTAGGGGAATATATTCCTCTTCAATCCTGAGGTCACCTGTGAGCCAACTAGCCCATCAGGTACCTCCAGTTTGCGCCAGGGAGCTGCGTTGTAGAGAGGTGTTCAGAGGGCACGCCCCCTTTTTACAACACTCTGCAGCGCAGATCCGTGGCACTTACTAGAGGTACCTGTTGGACTAGTTGACCCTAGGGGACCTCTGGATTGAAGAGGAACATATTCCCCAACCTAAAACGCGCCACAGGGCGTGTTTGCACACATGTCACCTCAAGCCCCAGCCCCTACCTTCACCACTGTGCAATCATGCCCCGTAACGCGTTCTAAGTTGGGGATTAAGTCCCCTTGCATACTGGGGGTCCCTGGGGGCCAACTAGCACACCAGGAACCTCCAGTATACACCAGGGGGCTGCGTTGCAGAGAGGTGTAAAAAGGGGCGTTGCCTCATTATACCTCTATGCAACGCAGCCACCTGGCGCGTTTGCAGAGGGGGAACTAATTCTGGACCCGGGGACCTCATCCCCGGGGCCTGGCCTTCCTCGTTGGGGGCCGTGGGGGGTCCCCAAGCCCCCCACGATCCCTGCCAGCTCCCCGCATCCTGCGGGAGCCACCAGTGCTTTTCTGTATGGGGAGCAGCTAATTAAACCAAACCTACACATTTGATGATGATACTCTTCTGGCTACATTTGATGTTACATCATTATACACCAATATACCACATGAGGATGGACTTATGGCGTTATCTGAAGCTCTTAATAAAAGAACTGTGAAAAAACCATCAACAAATGTACTCACCAACTTTGCTAGAGTCATCCTTAAATCCAACAATTTTACATTCAATGGAAAACACTATCTGCAGATACAAGGTACTTCCATGGGTACTCGGATGGCTCCATCCTATGCAAATATCTTCATGGGCAAACTAGAGAACAGTATACTTGCTACTTCTAGCATCAAACCACTGGTATGGCTAAGATACATTGATGACATATTTATAATATGGAATGCAGGAAGTAGATCATTGGAACAATTTACAGCTAATATCAACAATATCCATCCTACCATCAAATTTACCAGCAGCAATACCAAACAGAAGCATCATCTCCCTTTTCTGGATGTGCTAGTCACCATTCATGAACACAAAATTACAACTGATCTGTACCACAAGCCTACAGATGCTCATTTGTATCTAAACTGGACTTCATGTCACCCTCATCACACTAAACTGAGCATCATCTACAGCCAAGCACTCAGAATAAGACGCATCTGCAGCAATGAGGAAACCTGTAAAGACCATCTACAGGAGCTTGCTACATTATTAAGAAGGCGAGGCTATCCTCTGCATATCATACAGCAACAAATTGACAAGTCTTTGCAGTTACCCAGAGAAGCACTTATTTGGAATACCAGCGCCAGAAACAAAAGTGACAGAACTCCATTTGTAGTTGACTATCATCCATCAGCTCCCAACTACAGAAATATAATGCAAAAAACATTTCCCCTACTGTCCACTTGTGAAAAATTGCAAAAGGTTTTTCCAAAACCGCCAGTCATTGCTTACCGCAGAGCTCCAAATTTACGATCTCTTATTGTGAGAGCTGAAATCAAGCAAGCTGTAACAAATGCAGGGGTTCATTGCTGTGACTCTAAAAGATGCATCACGTGTGAATACCTTTTACAAACATCATCAGTTACTAGTTATGTTACCAGAAGAACCTATGCAATAAGGCAGCATCTAACATGTCGCTCAACATGCATTATTTATGTGATTCAGTGCCAACGGCAAAGCTGTAAAAAACAATATGTAGGCCAAACAGTGAATGACCTCCGCACACGATTCAGGAACCACAAATCAGCAATAATTAATAAGAAAATTGAACAGCCTGTAGCCAATCATTTTAACCTTGTCGATCATTCACTATCAGATTTGAAGATTTTCCCCGTAGAACATGTCTCAAAGGAAGAACTACTGGACTCCAAGGAAAACTTCTGGATGTACCGTTTAAAATCATTGCATCCAGATGGACTGAACATTACTGACAATACAACCTGATTAATGCATATCTCAAGAACTCTCAGGGCTGCATTGATTCCACATTCCAAATGGAATCTTCACTCATGATGCTTTTTGAAAATTCAGCTGTGTCATCTGTGCAGCCACTGAGCTTACCATCTTGAAACTACCTGAGGAAGGCGGAAGCTGAAACGTTGTAGTGGAAATATATTTTTGTTCTTTGGTGAATCTATCTGTTTGAGTCACTTCTTTCTTATATATTTTATTTCTTTGTGACTCATTGTATCCTTTGGGATCCAGATTTTTGCCCTGGCTGGCTGTTGTTTTCTTGTGATCCTTCATCTTCAAGTATATATATATATATATATATATATATATTCACAAAAGTTGCCTGCTGTAAGTTGGGCCCACGACAGATAGTTTTGAATTCGCCTTTTATTGCTGAGGGTAATGCAAGTTCTGTACAGCAGCGTCGCTACGCCCAGATCAATGTCCATTCTCGACGCGTTTCGTGTGGCTTCACTTCTTCAGGAGATACGGGCATTATGAACCAGCAGAGTCACAGCCATTTTTAAATGCACTCACTAACAAGGTTTTTTCCCGCCCCAATGGGCGTGGCCACCGCTTGGCCTGATGGAACATGTAGTGCATTCAGTCTTCCCTTCCGTGAGGTGCTTGTGAAATTGCTTTCTTGTGTTGATTAAAATCCCCAGTGGGTTGCGTTTTGACAGCGCAAATAGAGAGCTTGCTTCTCAGATACTCCCAGCGGCATATCCGTCTCCAATACCACAGCGTCAGGTGGCGCTGCGGCCGGACTGCACAGCGTGCAGCGGGGCCGTCCTTGCGACTCAGGCTGGGCCGCTAAAGACATTCACAAAAGTTGCCTGCTGTAAGTAGGGCCCACGACAGATAGTTTTGAATTCGCCTTTTATTGCTGAGGGTAATGCAAGTTCTGTACAGCAGCGTCGCTACGCCCAGATCAATGTCCATTCTCGACGCGTTTCGTGTGGCTTCACTTCTTCAGGAGATACGGGCATTATGAACCAGCAGAGTCACAGCCATTTTTAAATGCACTCACTAACAAGGTTTTTTCCCGCCCCAATGGGCGTGGCCACCGCTTGGCCTGATGGAACATGTAGTGCATTCAGTCTTCCCTTCCGTGAGGTGCTTGTGAAATTGCTTTCTTGTGTTGATTAAAATCCCCAGTGGGTTGCGTTTTGACAGCGCAAATAGAGAGCTTGCTTCTCAGATACTCCCAGCGGCATATCCGTCTCCAATACCACAGCGTCAGGTGGCGCTGCGGCCGGACTGCACAGCGTGCAGCGGGGCCGTCCTTGCGACTCAGGCTGGGCCGCTAAAGACATTCACAAAAGTTGCCTGCTGTAAGTAGGGCCCACGACAGATAGTTTTGAATTCGCCTTTTATTGCTGAGGGTAATGCAAGTTCTGTACAGCAGCGTCGCTACGCCCAGATCAATGTCCATTCTCGACGCGTTTCGTGTGGCTTCACTTCTTCAGGAGATACGGGCATTATGAACCAGCAGAGTCACAGCCATTTTTAAATGCACTCACTAACAAGGTTTTTTCCCGCCCCAATGGGCGTGGCCACCGCTTGGCCTGATGGAACATGTAGTGCATTCAGTCTTCCCTTCCGTGAGGTGCTTGTGAAATTGCTTTCTTGTGTTGATTAAAATCCCCAGTGGGTTGCGTTTTGACAGCGCAAATAGAGAGCTTGCTTCTCAGATACTCCCAGCGGCATATCCGTCTCCAATACCACAGCGTCAGGTGGCGCTGCGGCCGGACTGCACAGCGTGCAGCGGGGCCGTCCTTGCGACTCAGGCTGGGCCGCTAAAGACATTCACAAAAGTTGCCTGCTGTAAGTAGGGCCCACGACAGATAGTTTTGAATTCGCCTTTTATTGCTGAGGGTAATGCAAGTTCTGTACAGCAGCGTCGCTACGCCCAGATCAATGTCCATTCTCGACGCGTTTCGTGTGGCTTCACTTCTTCAGGAGATACGGGCATTATGAACCAGCAGAGTCACAGCCATTTTTAAATGCACTCACTAACAAGGTTTTTTCCCTCCCCAATGGGCGTGGCCACCGCTTGGCCTGATGGAACATGTAGTGCATTCAGTCTTCCCTTCCGTGAGGTGCTTGTGAAATTGCTTTCTTGTGTTGATTAAAATCCCCAGTGGGTTGCGTTTTGACAGCGCAAATAGAGAGCTTGCTTCTCAGATACTCCCAGCGGCATATCCGTCTCCAATACCACAGCGTCAGGTGGCGCTGCGGCCGGACTGCACAGCGTGCAGCGGGGCCGTCCTTGCGACTCAGGCTGGGCCGCTAAAGACATTCACAAAAGTTGCCTGCTGTAAGTAGGGCCCACGACAGATAGTTTTGAATTCGCCTTTTATTGCTGAGGGTAATGCAAGTTCTGTACAGCAGCGTCGCTACGCCCAGATCAATGTCCATTCTCGACGCGTTTCGTGTGGCTTCACTTCTTCAGGAGATACGGGCATTATGAACCAGCAGAGTCACAGCCATTTTTAAATGCACTCACTAACAAGGTTTTTTCCCGCCCCAATGGGCGTGGCCACCGCTTGGCCTGATGGAACATGTAGTGCATTCAGTCTTCCCTTCCGTGAGGTGCTTGTGAAATTGCTTTCTTGTGTTGATTAAAATCCCCAGTGGGTTGCGTTTTGACAGCGCAAATAGAGAGCTTGCTTCTCAGATACTCCCAGCGGCATATCCGTCTCCAATACCACAGCGTCAGGTGGCGCTGCGGCCGGACTGCACAGCGTGCAGCGGGGCCGTCCTTGCGACTCAGGCTGGGCCGCTAAAGACATTCACAAAAGTTGCCTGCTGTAAGTAGGGCCCACGACAGATAGTTTTGAATTCGCCTTTTATTGCTGAGGGTAATGCAAGTTCTGTACAGCAGCGTCGCTACGCCCAGATCAATGTCCATTCTCGACGCGTTTCGTGTGGCTTCACTTCTTCAGGAGATACGGGCATTATGAACCAGCAGAGTCACAGCCATTTTTAAATGCACTCACTAACAAGGTTTTTTCCCGCCCCAATGGGCGTGGCCACCGCTTGGCCTGATGGAACATGTAGTGCATTCAGTCTTCCCTTCCGTGAGGTGCTTGTGAAATTGCTTTCTTGTGTTGATTAAAATCCCCAGTGGGTTGCGTTTTGACAGCGCAAATAGAGAGCTTGCTTCTCAGATACTCCCAGCGGCATATCCGTCTCCAATACCACAGCGTCAGGTGTCGCTGCGGCCGGACTGGGGCGGGAAAAAACCTTGTTAGTGAGTGCATTTAAAAATGGCTGTGACTCTGCTGGTTCATAATGCCCGTATCTCCTGAAGAAGTGAAGCCACACGAAACGCGTCGAGAATGGACATTGATCTGGGCGTAGCGACGCTGCTGTACAGAACTTGCATTACCCTCAGCAATAAAAGGCGAATTCAAAACTATCTGTCGTGGGCCCTACTTACAGCAGGCAACTTTTGTGAATGTCTTTAGCGGCCCAGCCTGAGTCGCAAGGACGGCCCCGCTGCACGCTGTGCAGTCCGGCCGCAGCGCCACCTGACGCTGTGGTATTGGAGACGGATATGCCGCTGGGAGTATCTGAGAAGCAAGCTCTCTATTTGCGCTGTCAAAACGCAACCCACTGGGGATTTTAATCAACACAAGAAAGCAATTTCACAAGCACCTCACGGAAGGGAAGACTGAATGCACTACATGTTCCATCAGGCCAAGCGGTGGCCACGCCCATTGGGGCGGGAAAAAACCTTGTTAGTGAGTGCATTTAAAAATGGCTGTGACTCTGCTGGTTCATAATGCCCGTATCTCCTGAAGAAGTGAAGCCACACGAAACGCGTCGAGAATGGACATTGATCTGGGCGTAGCGACGCTGCTGTACAGAACTTGCATTACCCTCAGCAATAAAAGGCGAATTCAAAACTATCTGTCGTGGGCCCTACTTACAGCAGGCAACTTTTGTGAATGTCTTTAGCGGCCCAGCCTGAGTCGCAAGGACGGCCCCGCTGCACGCTGTGCAGTCCGGCCGCAGCGCCACCTGACGCTGTGGTATTGGAGACGGATATGCCGCTGGGAGTATCTGAGAAGCAAGCTCTCTATTTGCGCTGTCAAAACGCAACCCACTGGGGATTTTAATCAACACAAGAAAGCAATTTCACAAGCACCTCACGGAAGGGAAGACTGAATGCACTACATGTTCCATCAGGCCAAGCGGTGGCCACGCCCATTGGGGCGGGAAAAAACCTTGTTAGTGAGTGCATTTAAAAATGGCTGTGACTCTGCTGGTTCATAATGCCCGTATCTCCTGAAGAAGTGAAGCCACACGAAACGCGTCGAGAATGGACATTGATCTGGGCGTAGCGACGCTGCTGTACAGAACTTGCATTACCCTCAGCAATAAAAGGCGAATTCAAAACTATCTGTCGTGGGCCCTACTTACAGCAGGCAACTTTTGTGAATGTCTTTAGCGGCCCAGCCTGAGTCGCAAGGACGGCCCCGCTGCACGCTGTGCAGTCCGGCCGCAGCGCCACCTGACGCTGTGGTATTGGAGACGGATATGCCGCTGGGAGTATCTGAGAAGCAAGCTCTCTATTTGCGCTGTCAAAACGCAACCCACTGGGGATTTTAATCAACACAAGAAAGCAATTTCACAAGCACCTCACGGAAGGGAAGACTGAATGCACTACATGTTCCATCAGGCCAAGCGGTGGCCACGCCCATTGGGGCGGGAAAAAACCTTGTTAGTGAGTGCATTTAAAAATGGCTGTGACTCTGCTGGTTCATAATGCCCGTATCTCCTGAAGAAGTGAAGCCACACGAAACGCGTCGAGAATGGACATTGATCTGGGCGTAGCGACGCTGCTGTACAGAACTTGCATTACCCTCAGCAATAAAAGGCGAATTCAAAACTATCTGTCGTGGGCCCTACTTACAGCAGGCAACTTTTGTGAATGTCTTTAGCGGCCCAGCCTGAGTCGCAAGGACGGCCCCGCTGCACGCTGTGCAGTCCGGCCGCAGCGCCACCTGACGCTGTGGTATTGGAGACGGATATGCCGCTGGGAGTATCTGAGAAGCAAGCTCTCTATTTGCGCTGTCAAAACGCAACCCACTGGGGATTTTAATCAACACAAGAAAGCAATTTCACAAGCACCTCACGGAAGGGAAGACTGAATGCACTACATGTTCCATCAGGCCAAGCGGTGGCCACGCCCATTGGGGCGGGAAAAAACCTTGTTAGTGAGTGCATTTAAAAATGGCTGTGACTCTGCTGGTTCATAATGCCCGTATCTCCTGAAGAAGTGAAGCCACACGAAACGCGTCGAGAATGGACATTGATCTGGGCGTAGCGACGCTGCTGTACAGAACTTGCATTACCCTCAGCAATAAAAGGCGAATTCAAAACTATCTGTCGTGGGCCCTACTTACAGCAGGCAACTTTTGTGAATGTCTTTAGCGGCCCAGCCTGAGTCGCAAGGACGGCCCCGCTGCACGCTGTGCAGTCCGGCCGCAGCGCCACCTGACGCTGTGGTATTGGAGACGGATATGCCGCTGGGAGTATCTGAGAAGCAAGCTCTCTATTTGCGCTGTCAAAACGCAACCCACTGGGGATTTTAATCAACACAAGAAAGCAATTTCACAAGCACCTCACGGAAGGGAAGACTGAATGCACTACATGTTCCATCAGGCCAAGCGGTGGCCACGCCCATTGGGGCGGGAAAAAACCTTGTTAGTGAGTGCATTTAAAAATGGCTGTGACTCTGCTGGTTCATAATGCCCGTATCTCCTGAAGAAGTGAAGCCACACGAAACGCGTCGAGAATGGACATTGATCTGGGCGTAGCGACGCTGCTGTACAGAACTTGCATTACCCTCAGCAATAAAAGGCGAATTCAAAACTATCTGTCGTGGGCCCTACTTACAGCAGGCAACTTTTGTGAATGTCTTTAGCGGCCCAGCCTGAGTCGCAAGGACGGCCCCGCTGCACGCTGTGCAGTCCGGCCGCAGCGCCACCTGACGCTGTGGTATTGGAGACGGATATGCCGCTGGGAGTATCTGAGAAGCAAGCTCTCTATTTGCGCTGTCAAAACGCAACCCACTGGGGATTTTAATCAACACAAGAAAGCAATTTCACAAGCACCTCACGGAAGGGAAGACTGAATGCACTACATGTTCCATCAGGCCAAGCGGTGGCCACGCCCATTGGGGCGGGAAAAAACCTTGTTAGTGAGTGCATTTAAAAATGGCTGTGACTCTGCTGGTTCATAATGCCCGTATCTCCTGAAGAAGTGAAGCCACACGAAACGCGTCGAGAATGGACATTGATCTGGGCGTAGCGACGCTGCTGTACAGAACTTGCATTACCCTCAGCAATAAAAGGCGAATTCAAAACTATCTGTCGTGGGCCCTACTTACAGCAGGCAACTTTTGTGAATGTCTTTAGCGGCCCAGCCTGAGTCGCAAGGACGGCCCCGCTGCACGCTGTGCAGTCCGGCCGCAGCGCCACCTGACGCTGTGGTATTGGAGACGGATATGCCGCTGGGAGTATCTGAGAAGCAAGCTCTCTATTTGCGCTGTCAAAACGCAACCCACTGGGGATTTTAATCAACACAAGAAAGCAATTTCACAAGCACCTCACGGAAGGGAAGACTGAATGCACTACATGTTCCATCAGGCCAAGCGGTGGCCACGCCCATTGGGGCGGGAAAAAACCTTGTTAGTGAGTGCATTTAAAAATGGCTGTGACTCTGCTGGTTCATAATGCCCGTATCTCCTGAAGAAGTGAAGCCACACGAAACGCGTCGAGAATGGACATTGCTCTGGGGGTAGCGACGCTGCTGTACAGAACTTGCATTACCCTCAGCAATAAAAGGCGAATTCAAAACTATCTGTCGTGGGCCCTACTTACAGCAGGCAACTTTTGTGAATATATATATATATATATATATATATATATATATATATATATATATATATATATATATATATATATATATATGTATATACACACAAAATAAAAGAGGTGCCCTTGATGAAAACGCACTCTCCAAAAGACTTGCTTTTATTAGGAACGCAGCACAAACAGGAACCTCCATTGCCATAACATTCCATCAGCCTAACGCATTTCAGACATAACACACACACATATATATATATATATATATCAGACATAACACACACATAAAGTGCTAGTGCTTGAATATATATAAATGACTGAATTCATGTTGATCGCCTATCACAATAACAAAAACACAATCGAAAAGTTTGTATAGTTAATTTGAGACGCATACAAGAATTTCATAGATACATTCAAATGGTAGGACCACAGTGGATAGCATGTAATTTCTATTTTGAGCAAAATGTCTCAGCTGAAAATAGTAGAGTGTTATAAATATAAATATATATATATATATATATATATATATATATATATATATATATATATATATTCGCGCTCAGACTCCTGCAGATTTCGGGAGCACTCTCAGACGGGTGCGTGATGCGGTTGCAGGACCCGCAAAATATTCCGCTCAGGGTTTCCACCTTGCTCGCACTAGAAACCACGCACTCCAGATGTTTTTATTATATTTGCAACAGACGCGGACGCGTTTCGCCGCTCTGCCTTCCTCAATGTTACAAACATTGTGGGGAGACGCCATGTTTTAACAACGATCTCTGCGTACATTTGTGGTGAAAACAAACAAGGGACTCCAATCATTCGCCATATTGGGTGCTCTACACATTGTGCATCACGTTATGTTTCAGTAAAAGAATGTATACATCGTAACATTTCTGTCATACATATAGTTACGCTACAATTTGCTGTTTCATTTCATAAGCAAAAGAATTTTTCACATGCACATTTTAGATTCATGTCATACCGTTATGGTACATAATAATGAAATTATGCCTTCACGCCGTATATCGGCTACACCGCAAAACAGTCTCTGGGTTATCTATTTTCCCCAAGCAATTAACTCTGCCACAGTTAATTAATTCGGCATGTATAGTTCGTAAAAACATTTTAAACTGCACCCCTGATATGTTATTGCAGTGCCTGTTACTGGCAGAGCCATCTTGGTAATCCCTACCCAGATCAAGTTGTTTCATTTAGCCGTGTATCGGCATGGTCAAATTACTTCAACATACCTCATGACGCTGCAACTAATTAAGCCGTGGATCGGCAAGCCTCCCTTGACAAAAAATTGTTTACACAAACCTCCTTTTCAACTTATTTTTTTCTCAATTTCATATTTCATAGGTTCAAAGATTTCATTGGGGAAGGGTCACCCACAATTTATACAAAAGTTTCTCGGTGTATTTCATAATTCCAAAAAATGATGAATTACGAAATTGCAAGATTACAAAATATTTTTATCTATTCAAATGTCGGATACCTATTTAGATTTCAAAATTTTGCAAAATCAAAACTTCACACATCCATTGATTTCATTATTCCCATGTTAATATCACACAGTATTGTAGCTCAATTTTTTATGGCTCAGTTATTTATCGCTGATTTTTTTCTCCTGTTCTCTGAGCATGTTTGGGTATCATTTAAAATCCAATATGAGATGCCAATTCCACTCCCGCATTTAGTCCCTTAGGATATTTGGTCATTAAATCTATTATGTACCGGGACTCAAGTCTTCTTAGCCTGTGGAGCCTATCACCCCCTCTGGGGCTATCGGGTATGTGGTCCAGACCAAAATATTGCAATTGGTGTCTGTTGCTGGAATGTTTTTCTTGGAAATGTCGGGCGACAGGGTATGACTGATCGTTTGCGTGGTCGGAGTGCGTGGTTTCTAGAGCGAGCAAGGTGGAAACCCTGAGCGGAATATATATATATATATATATATATATATATATATATATATATATATATATATATACACAAAATAAAAGAGGTGCCCTTGATAAAAAACGCACTCTCCAAAAGACTTACTTTTATTAGGAACACAGCACAAACAGGAACCTCCATTGCCATAACATTCCATCAGCCTAACGCGTTTCAGACATAACACACTGTTGAGATGGAAAATATATACTCAAGTAGATATATTCCTTGTAGTTAAGGTTATTTATTCAGCAACAGGTGAGCGCCAGGGAAATAGGTACAAACGGTCTCTAGTCACTGAATGAATGCCCACACATCTAGAATACACAGAAGGACATACTAATATTCTACTAGCTCGAGCCACAAAGAGATATACAGCTCGAGCTACTTAAAGGTAAAGGCACAAGTATACAACACTACAGATCCCCCCCGTTAAAATAAAGAAGAGAATACATTTTTTTTTAAAGGAAACAACTATATTCAACAAGCTGTAATGAAGGATAAACAAAACAAAAGTAAATCACAGTGACCCTAAATTACATTACCAATCCTTTTAACCAACCAGGTAAAACTCTTGTTCTTTTGTCAGGCAACTTGTTGGCATTACCAATATGAATGTCACTGTCATTATCAACATGGATGTCACCGTCATCTTCAACATGGAGCTCATTATTAGCCTCATTACACAGAGACCTTCCCCCCTCATTACATAAAAAAGAACTAGCTTCCAAATGAGAAGGAACAAACTGCTTACCCCTTGCACCCTCACCACAGTCTCCAGACAACTCAGATTGTAATTGACTATTCTCAAAATGGTCTTCAATCCACCCATAATTGTCAGAGGATGTAGAAGGTAGTTCACAACAAACATCCTGAATAGGATTCATAGCCACACTTTTGAGATTCCACACCTTACCATCTTCAAGTCTAACTGCATTCCTCAAGACTTCTACCACCTACACCTTGTAGGTGGTCCAAAACAACTTTCACCCTTATTCACTTTAATAGGCTTCCTTATCCTTACTAAATCTCCAACCTTAACATGTACATCTTTAGTATTATGATGCCTATCATAATACTCCTTACTTTTTGCATGAGTGACATCCAAACTCCTCTTTACTTCAACAGGAGACCAATTGATTACCTTGCCAGTACTCAACCAACCTGGATTGAACTTAGCCCTCGGTGACCTACCTCTCATCATAATGAATGGACATAAACCAGTATTGACCTGAGCAGTAATTCTGTAAGACCAAACAGCCTTTTGTACTTGTATCTTCCATTCCAAACCTTTGTTAATCGATGCTTGTATAACACCTTTAATTACTCTATTAAATCTTTCAACGGTGCCGTTGCCACTTGGGTTGTACAACGCTGTGGTCTTATGCTTGATCCCACATTTGTCAAAATGCTCCGTTGCCATCATAGACATGAACTGAACACCAGTGTCTGATAAAACACAAACTGGTAAACCTTCCATGATGAAAATCTTATCCAAAAATGCAATCACCGTTTGCAAATCAATCTTTTCTACAAATTTAACAACTGGCCACTTAGAGAAAAGATCAATGACCACTAAACCAAACTCTTTTTCCTCACCAACAGGTCCCATTATATCTACAGCAATAGTATTCCAAGGTGAATCCGGAATTAAGCCATCACTCATCCTGGGCTTCAAAGTCTTAAGTGTTTTGTCAGCAGAACTACAAATTAAACATTTATTTACAAAATTCTCGACCATGCCATCTACACCTGGCAACCAAAACATTCCCTTCACAATTGATTTAGTTCTCACAACTCCAAAGTGACCTTCATGACACAACTGTAAAATCTTAACCCTCAAGGAAACTGGAGGAACAATCCTTTCACCTCTAAACAATAAGTCATGCTCACAAGATAATTCCATACGAATTTGCCAAAATGCATTCACATTGTCCTTGATATAACACCTCTTAGGCCATCCCTTACACATGTAATCAAAAACATCCTTTAATTCGGTATGGTTCTTTTGTTCCTCCATCCATTCATCCTTACTAATTGCAGGAATACCAGAGTCATGAACTAACTCCACACAAAATTCACTCCAAGGATCATCAGTACACTCCTCAAGAGGAGGTGGTAGCCTGGATAGACAATCAGCTATCAAATTCTCTTTTCCTGGCAAATAAACCATCTCATAGATGTATTCTTTCATACGCATGGACAATCTGGCTATCCTAGCAGAAGCATTAGATAAACCATCACTAGACAATATTCTAACTAGAGGTCTATGATCAGTATGAATCACCACAGGTTTACCCCAAACAAAGGTATGAAAATGCTCTAAGGCCCATGCACATGCCAATGCCTCTCTCTCGATAATTGGATACCTACTTTCCGCAGGGGAAAGAGCTCTTGATGCAAATAAAATTATACACTCTTTACCTTTCCCATCATTTTGAGACAAAACGGCTCCAAGGCCTTTATCACTTGCATCAGTATTCAATACATAATCCAAATTAGGATCAAAACTCGCAAGAGCATGTAAATGTAAATGTAAATGTAGTATACTTGTAAAGCGCACAGCTGCCCCAGCAACGGGGCGTCCCGGCGCTGTATAACTCTGGGGAACCCGTCCTGGCTTTCCCTGTGGGATGGTCCCTTGCTGGGAGTCCCCAAGGTGGAGCCAGGCATCCCTGGAATTGGTGGGGCCGTTGTGGAGATTAGGCAAGCTAATGCCCAGAGTTGCCGAGTGTGATCCCTGGTTAGAGTAGGCACCGAAGCGAGAATTATCGAGTCCGCTGACCAAGGTCCACGACCCTGCCGCATTCACCTTTTGCAATTCTGTCTTTATCACAATAAACTCTTCATCACACATCTTGCACCACACACATTTTGTGTTCTTTTTCAACAAATTGCGAATATTATAGACTTTTGATGCAAAATTCTTAATAAATTTAGCACAATATTCAGCCATACCAAGAAACGCCCTAACTTCTTCTTTAGTAACAGGCGCAGGAAATTTAACAATGTTTTCCACTAAAGCAGGTTTAGGTTTGACCCCCTCCCCACTAATGACATGTCCCAAGTACGACACACTTTTTTCACCAAATTTACATTTTGATCTTTCAATTGTCAGTCCAGCAGATTGTAAGGTACCAAGCACACCTCTCAACTTTGAGTCATGATCACGTCTGTCCATACTAGCAACAAGGATATCATCTTGGAAAAATGACACCATGTGCATATTCCCAAACAACTTATGCATCAATCGCTGAAAGACAGCAGCAGCCGACGCTAGCCCGAAGGGCATCCTCTTAAATTGAAAACAACCAAAATGTGTTATGAAGGCCGTTAATTTCTTTGACCCTGGCTCTAATTCTACCTGATGATATGCGGCAGAGAGGTCAATTGTGGAAAACACGGTTGCACCTTTTAGTGAAGACACCATCTCATTTATTCTGGGCAAGAGAAACTTGTCTACCACGATGTTACGGTTCAGGTGGCGTAAGTCAATTCACAGACACATTTTTCCATTGGGTTTTCTGGCTACTACAATCGGAGAAATCCACTCAGATGTTTCTATCTCCTCTATAACACCCTTACTCAATAAACCCTGAATTTCCTTCTTGACTTCCTCTCTGATTAGCATGGGAATGGGTCTCAATTCATGTACTTTCGGTTGAGCACTGTCCTTTAACACTATTCTGTGCTCGAATCCTTTTAATGAACCTAAATCTTTGCTAAACACTTTAGGAAAACTCTCACACAACTCATCCTCCAATTTGCTCCTTTCATCCATTATCAGAACTTTCTCTGTACTGTTAGGATCCAGTATTATGTTTACATTTTTCTGATCAAACCACCCCAAAACTGATGGACCTAGTCTTGCAACATACAACTTCCCATCAGTTGATCTTCCCTTAAATAGAAATAAGAGCCAACGGAATCCCAACATTTCAATTCTTTGACCAGTGTAACAAACAGGACTGATATCAGATTTATCCAAATGTTCACCTAACTTGCATACGAACTTTTGCTCCCATACCTCTTGATTGACTATGGTATAAGGTGAACCAGAATCAGCATAAACATTAACACAAACACCTCCAAATGAAACGTCACAAATAGGTTTCCCTTCCATAGATTTTTCAGAGATGTTTATCACCACATTCCCCCAAACATTCTTCACAAAATCCTCTTCAATTTCATCCTCCACTTTAACAGAAACATCCTCATCACACACAAATTTTACATTGCTACCTCTCCTACAAAATTTAGAAAAATGACCAATTAGTCCACAATTCCCACACTTTTTCTTCAAAGCTGGACACAACTGACTAAAAGCTAGATGCTCTTTGCTGTTGCATCTGTAACATCTTCTTTCTTCCACATTCTTGTTTTGAAATTTTGTCTGTTGCCCTGTCCATCTTCCTTGCTGTTGCATTCGAAAAATTTTATTAGGTGTTTGGATCTTTGCAAACAGTTCCTGTAGAAGTTTTAATCACATCTGTTTCTTTAACAACATTCGCACATCTGCCAGACATTTCAGATTTTCTCATGATGGCGACAACATCATCTAATGGCGCCTCCCCATTGACCCATAAGCGAACCTGAAGTGACGAATTATTGTTAAACATGACGAGTTGATCTCGGATAAATTCATCATGTAATCCTCCAAACCGACAGTCAAGTGCCAATTTCTTAAGATCATCCACCCATTCATCCACTGTTTCTTCTTTGGTCTGTTTCCGCTGAAAGAATTTATGTCTAATAACGCCCGTGCATACTTTAGGCGCAAAATATTTGTCCATATCCTTAATAGCACTTTCAAAAACATCTGCCTCAGTATCTTTGCTCGTACTCATCCTAGAATATGTCTTTAAACCAATAAGTCCAAGTGAATGCAATAAAATCCTTTTCTTCTGTTCCGGTTTCATCTTTTTAGCTTTATCTACTGCCTCTATATAATTTATAAAATATTCCTTCCATTCTATCTATTTTATATTGGGTCGTGTGCTTTTACCCAAAATGGCTCCGGAGAACTTATTGTAAAATGTTGTTGTGCCGTATTTCTTTCCACAACTTGAACAGAGTCACCTTCACCCATGCACAGATGAGGTTGTAAATAAAACAAGTCTCCCAAAACAGTCTTCACTTCAATTCAGAAGAACACTTTATATTAAAGGACTCAAATCCTTTCACTTTCTTCCTCTATTCTCCTTTTAAAAAAAAAATATATATTTATCACAATAATACCAATCCCCCGACCGTCTCACCTGTTGCTCAGCACATTACCTTTGTACAGCAAATGTGAAAGGTTTTACACTTTTACGCTGTTTCTTCTACTGTGTGACAGCGTCTAAATCTTTCTCTTTGAAACTCTGCTCCGGAAGAGTTGTAAACAATATGGCCGCCATGCAGGGTCAAGAGGCGTGACCTTACGTCAGTTCGTCAGACGTGCAAGCGCTCTTCACGCATTAATCTGAAGCCCCGATCAGCACGTCATAAATATCGCATCGCGCTCCAAGGAATCCTGGCATTTCCAAAAGATGCGAAGCGATCGAGTGAGGTAACGGCCACAAAAACAAACAATAAATCTTACTTTAAGCAATTTAGTTGATCGATGTTCCACACACTGTTTAATTCTTCGTCTCCGACAGGATTTAGTGTGAAAGATCTCCGTAGAGTTCCAACAGCGTAAACACTAGTTTGAGTCCCTGAATCTTTTTTTATAAAAAATATCCAAATTCCTTACTTCAGGGGTTCCGTACCACATCGTCGCCAATTGTTGAGATGGAAAAAATATATTCAAGTAGATATATTCCTTGTAGTTAAGGTTGTTTATTCAGCAACAGGTGAGTGCCAGGGAAATAGGTACAAACGGTCTCTAGTCACTTAATGAATGCCCACACATCTAGAATACACAGAAGGACCTACTAACATTCTACTAGCTCGAGCTACAAAGAGATATACAGCTCGAGCTACTTAAAGGTAAAGACACAAGTATACAACACTACACACACACACACACATATATATATATATATATATTCACTGAAAAAACCATAGGTTATAGAACATATATAGTTAGGAATTAGCATTTACAAAACCTTGAAAATTCACTGAAAAAACCATAGGTTATAGACCATATATAGTTAGGAATTAGCATTTAAAAAACCTTATTTTACTCACACAAAACCATTGAAATTCCATATATAGTTAGTTGCACTAACTATATATCGCGCACCCGCAATCCACTGCTGATCATGTCACATATTACATCATTCATGACATGGTCAGTGACATCACTGATGACATCACTGATGACATCTCAAATGACATCACTGATGACATCTCACTTGACATCAATGATCACATCACTGATGATATCATTCATGTGATAATACAATGCATCTCCTCACACTCTAATATAACCTCCGTTACACCCAGTGTTAAATAGAGAGTATCATTTTTGAAACCATTGACACACCAATACTAGTTACTACATACGCACTCACTGATTCCTATGTCTACACACACATTCACTCATACAATCATTCATACATACAATCACTCATCTTTACAACACTATCATATGCACTCATACACCTATACAGACACTCACACTCTGCCACTCATCCATGGAGTTACTCACACACCTAGTCAGTCCTGAAAAGAATCAATCACACTTCCATTTTCTCATCTATACAGTTAAACACAGAACACCTTACATTTTTGAAACATATACTAACACATAGTTACTCTCTTATAGAATCACTGATACAAGTACACATTGATCTGCACAGAGTCACACACCTCCCAGCCAGCCATACACACACTCAGTCTCCCATACAAATACTTGTGCAACCAATCAATAACCCATATAGCAACTTATATAGCTACTGATCAACACGTGCAGCAGCTTGCACAACAACAGACATACTGATGCACACTTTTAGACAGTTTAGTCACTAACCCGTGCATTCAGTAAGACGCATTTAATCACTCACTCATACAGTCAATCACGCACCTACTAAAACCTTCATTCAGACACTTATACATCCACTCATTCTTCAATATGTAAAACATATTTAAACTTTACAGAAACACATAATCACTGGATGTTGTCATCAGTGATGTCATCAGTGATGTCACTGACCATGTCATGAATGATGTAATATGTGACATGATCAGCAGTGGATTGCGGGTGCGCGATATATAGTTAGTGCAACTAACTATATATGGAATTTCAATGGTTTTGTGTGAGTAAAATAAGGTTTTTTAAATGCTAATTCCTAACTATATATGGTCTATAACCTATGGTTTTTTCAGTGAATTTTCAAGGTTTTGTAAATGCTAATTCCTAACTATATATGTTCTATAACCTATGGTTTTTTCAGTGAATTTCAATGGTTTTTTAATAGCAAATATCATAAGCTGTCGAATGTCAAGTACGTGGTAAGTGAAAACATTTTCGTGTTTATGCACACTGATCTGCTTTGAATGGTGCCCCCCCCCCCCTCATTTCTATTAGGAGTACTCTCTCTTTGCAGATAGTGAAAGGTAGTTAACGCAGGCCTTTGCCCCCGTTGTAATCCGTCGTGCCTGCTTCTCTCTCCATTTGATTGATTGTTATCCAAGTATTTACTGTTTTAGAATTAGTTCTCTTTGGTTCATTCTCTATTTACAAACAAACACAGAGTCGCAATACTCTGTTTAGTCTTTGCAGATAACGAAAAATCGTGTAAAAAAAAAGAAAAGGAATCGAGCAAAATCAGTAGGCCACTAATGGGATCTCTTTTTGACCTCGCTAAAATAGAAACATTAGGAACAACCCCTCATGACAAATACAAAACTAGTGAGATGAACTGAACTCCACACAATGATGGCTGCAAAACAGCTCGGCTCCGCCACCCACCCCGCCCAAAATAACGATAAAGAGCGGCTGCCATGATTGGTTGCGGAATGGCCACAACGGAGCTACGAAATGGTGGTGCTCTCATGCTAACCCCAGCTTCAGTCTGAAACATCCAGAAACACTGTAGACTACCAATTCGATCAGTTCCGGTAGCGCCCCAATGTAACCCGGTAGAGAAGAACTAGCCCTCCCCTCTTTGACTGATAGTTCTTGTTGCCTGTCCCTTCTGTTGTCATTTAACAGAACTATTTAGCCTGCTGAAAGGGGTTGTGTTTCGACCGCTGGTTGGTGGAGACATTTTGACTATATTCTGGACCTGCGTTGTCGCGTAATGCATCATATGACGCGCCGCGTTAGCGCATCCGGAAGTCATCCGGGGCGCGCAGCGCGTAACGTAAGCATAACAAGTCATGTGACTTGTTAATAAAACTTTTCATTGGTTCATTTTACTTTTCTTATTCTAATGATGAAAGCCTTGGTCATATCACCTAAAAATTACGCTTTTAATTACTTCCGAACATTATTTTTTCTTAAATATATGTTATAATGTTCCAGGCTAATGTACTTTCCCGGAAATTTGACAACTGTCCTGCAAGTAAAATATATTCTTTTTTCGAGAAAAAGAGCGTTTCTTCGTCCCATGACGGAGCCGTTGAGCAAAAGAGGGTCGACCTGCTGTCTTAGTCGCCGATACGCCTGAATATGAGATTCTTAGCGATCACTTTATGTTGCAGGAATAGAAAACACAACAGCCCTTGACCATTTATCTTTACTGCGTTCCTTCGTATTATACCTTTTACCCTTCATGTAATTGGTCTGCTTTATTTCACTTGCCTTTTAATGATTCTAAAACAGTGACTATTATTAAAAACTTTACCAATGTATATACTACTACCATGTTTTCTTTTAAAAACCTTTATTGTGAAAATTTCATTATACAAATACGAGCCTATAACCACGTGGGCCTGCCACGGAGCAAACTGTAATCGTATATGATGAATAGACATTTACACTGTAGAGGAACGTAACGGGCGGGCCATTAGGTTGCAAGAACTAAGGTGTCTAACAGTTACGGAATCGGTGGACGTACATTTTATAATTAAAATACGACAGGGCCAGTTACAATAAAATTATCTAGATATACATTTGCGGGCAAGTACCATGGGTGACGTTAATTCGAACTTTCAACAGTACAGTAATCAATAACACATCAGAACTTAATATCAATAGGGATGTCGAAATATTCAATCAATTCTCGTCCCCGCCCGCCATGTGCTTCAAAACTACATACGTATCTCGTGATTTCAAGGTTCTGCAACCAGTACACAACAAGGAGTTACGAGTCCCATTTATTCCGGCGCCATTTTGGGCGAGGACGGGCAGGTCCAGGATATAGTCAAAATGTCTCTACCAACCATCGACTATGATGATGTTCATATGCTGTATTTATTAGAGTAACACTCATCTGTCCACATGAAATTAATTTACCACAATCTAAACATGTCATTTTAATCTTTCCAAAGTTCTTCTAAATATTTGGGACCGTTTCCCTTGCCTCTGAAGCTCTCAGTGCCACTTCTTTGATGAATGTACTAGCAGGTCAGGGGTTCTCCTCCAAATCTCTCTTTTATGCAGCACTATAATTAATTGGTGCCACCTCTCCATATGACGATGCATGGTATAGTTACCACAACTATATTTTTTTTCGGTTCCTCTGGAGAGTTCATCGTGGCAGATGAAGCGTGTAACGTACCGGGCATTTACCTTTTTTTGCATGTACAGGAAAGGAAAAAAAAATCGAGCGTCCAAGTTCTAAGGTGTCCCAGGGCCATTTTAGTGGACCAGGCCCAAATCCAAAGAACAGGCCGCCATTTTGAGAGTCCTCTTGCAGCCGCCTGTCGCTGTAGCATCAAGAGCAGCCGAAACTCAGCTGAATGGCAACTGAAACGGTAAATGGGCGCCCCACTACATTTCAGCATTGTAGGATGACCACACCAGTACAGCAACTTGCTAGACATCACCTCGGTGCCATCCGGATCTCGGCGCCCCACTGCAGATGAAGTGCCTCTCAACTATGAAACCACCACGGTGACATCCGGATCTTGGCGCGTTGTGCTGCCTTCGGCCTATTCGCACATCGGTCCGCTACTGACGCCATCTCACAGGCTAATGGGATGACCCACGCCGAGTTTCAGCATTGTAGGATGACCACACCAACTTGCTAGACATCACCTCGGTGCCATCCGAATCTTGGCATCTCAACGCCTAGTGGTATCTTCCATACAGAAAATATTGTTACGCTGCCTTTGGCCCCATTCGCACATCAGTCCGCAACTTAGACATCACCTCGGTGCCATCCGGATCTTGGCATCTCAGCGCCTTGTGGTGTCAGTCAGAAAATATTGTTGCGCTGCCTTTGGCCCCATTCGCACATCAGTCCGCTACTGACACCATCTCACAGGCCAATAGGGCGCCCCACGCCGACTTTTACCATTGTACGATGGCCACACCAGTGGCACAACTTGCTAGACATCACCTCGGTGCCATCCGAATCTTGGCATCTCAATGCCTAGTGGTATCTTCCATACAGAAAATCTTGTTACGCTACCTTTGGCCCCATTCGCACATCGGTCCGCAACTTAGACATCACCTCGGTGCCATCCGGATCTTGGCATCTCAGCGCCTTGTGGTGTATTCTCTTCAGAAAATATTGTTGAGCTGCCTTTGGCCCCATTCGCACATCGGTCCGCAACTTAGACATCACCTCGGTGCCATCCGGATCTTGGCATCTCAGCGCCTTGTGGTGTCTTCTACTCCGAAAATATTGTAGAAAATATTGTTGCGCTGCCTTTGGCCCCATTCACACATCAGTCCGCTACTGACACCATCTCACAGGCCAACAGGGCGCCCCACGCCGACTTTTACCATTGTACGATGGCCACACCAGTGCCACAACTTGCTAGACACCACCTCGGTGCCATCCGGATCTTGGCATCTCAGCGCCTTGTGGTGTCTTCAAATCAGAAAATATTGTTGCGCTGCCTTTGGCCCCATTCGCACATCGGTCCGCTACTGACGCCATCTCACAGGCCAACGGGGCGCCCCACGCCGACTTTCAACATTGTAGGATGGCCACAGAAGTGCGACAACTTACTAGACACCACCTCGGTGCCATCCGGATCTTGGCGCGTTGTGCTGCCTTCGGCCTATTCGCACATCGGTCCGCTACTGACGCAAACTCACAGGCCAACGGGGCGCCCCACGCCGACTTTCAGCATTGTAGGATGGCCACACCAGTGCGGCAACTTGCTACACACCACCTCGGTGCCATCCGGATCTTGGAATCTCAGCGCCTAGTGGTGTCTTCTATTCCGAAAATATTGTTGCGCTGCCTTCGGCCCCATTCACACATCGGTCCGCTACTGACGCCATCTCACAGTCCAACGGGGCGCCCCACGCCGACTTTCAGCATTGCAGGATGGCCACACCAGTGCGGCAACTTACTAGACACCACCTCGGTGCCATCCGGATCTTGGCGCGTTGTGCTGCCTTCGGCCTATTCGCACATCGGTCCGCTACTGACGCAAACTCACAGGCCAACGGGGCGCCCCACGCCGACTTTCAGCATTGTTGGATGGCCACACCAGTGCGGCAACTTACTAGACACCACCTCGGTGCCATCCGGATCTTGGCGCGCTGTGCTGCCTTCGGCCTATTCGCACATCGGTCCGCTACTGACGCAAACTCACAGGCCAACGGGGCGCCCCACGCCGACTTTCAGCATTGTAGGATGGCCACACCAGTGCTGCAACTTGCTGGACACCACCTCGGTGCCATCCGGATCTTGGCGCGTTGTTTTGCCTTCGGCCTATTCGCACATCGGTCCGCTACTGACGCCGCCTCACGTGCCAACGTATTTTCTCCGCATTTTACACCCTATGCCGCATAACAGGTCATGTGACTTGTTTATAAAACTTTTCATTGGTTCATTTTACTTTTGGTTTCCTAATGATGGAAGGCTTGATCATGTGACCTAAAAACAACACTTTTCATTGGATGAAAACTTTTTTTTTTTCCCAAACGATGAAAGCCCCACCTTGTTTCTGGATGTTTCAGACTGAAGCTGGCGTCAGCATGAGAGCACCACCATCTCGTAGCTCAGTCGTGGTCATTCCGCGAGCAATCATGGCAGCCGCTCCCCACCAGAAGCCTGCAGGAGTCAGAGCCCCCAAAACTTTTGATGAATTCTCAAGGCGGAGGGGACGCTTTCGAGAATGGGGTCCAAGACCTAGCAGACAAGCGTCCGATTTCCAAGGTGTCCCAGGGCCATTTCAGTGGACCAGGCCCAAAAAGGAAACAGCCTGCCGCCATTTTGAGAGTCCTGTGACAGCCGCCTATCGCTGCACCGCAAGAGTGGGCGCAACTCAGCTGAATTGCGGCTTTTGACACAGTGGACCAAAAACGGACGGAATGGCAACTGAAACGGTAAAGGGGCGCCCCACTACAACAGATGACACTCCACCTGGAGAGGCCCGTTCACGCCGCCTCCCCCGGAGCGCCCCACGCCGTTATTCGGAGCAGCATTGTAGGATACCAAAACCAGTGCGGCAACTTACTGGACATCACCTTGGTGCCATCGTTCTGCTGCCTTGGAACTATTCGCGCAACAGTTTGCTACTGATGACCCACCCCCCGCGACGCCCCATGCCGTTATTTGCTGGGTGGCAACTTACTAGACATCACTTTCGTGTCATCTAGATTTCAGCGCAGTTCTGCTGCCTTGGAACTATTCGCACAACAGTTTGCTACTGATGACCCACCCCCCGCGACGCCCCACGCCGGAAATCTGGACGTTGTGCTGCGTTGGGACTATTCGCACAGCCGACCGCTACTTCGTTGTTTTTCCCTAAAAATGTTTATATGTTATTACTATTTTTGTTTTCTTGTATATATTTATAAATTATTAAAGTTTTATAATCTTACTACTTTGTCGGAGTGCTATATATTTTTAATGTGACACATAATTGTAAAAACTTTGATGTACAAAGAGTCATCCCTGGAATCTTCCGCTTCAGGCTCGGTCCCCTCCCCAATCACAATACAGGATGGTTTTCAGATAATAGCAACGCTTCTGCTGTGACGGATCTCATCGAGTGTGGGCCTTGATCTACTATAACTCCTTTGAAGAGGGGTGATTCTTTACAGCTGTGGCCATAAACTACATCTGCAGGGCTAGCTGATACCCTAGGACCAGCCTGGACAATCGGACACAGAGGAAAAGGAGTGTCAGAGGGTGCGGTAGTGAATAGGGCGAAAGGGAGGTGTCGGGCGGGCACAGGGTGTGATTCTCAGGGAAGAGCAGCGCAGATGGGGGGAGGTTTATTACCCATGCATAAGACAGAGAGCGGGGGTGACCACTGCCTGGGGGAGATGCTTGCGAGGGTGGGGAGCCATGCTAAGGATCGACAGCGTGCACAGAGTGGGTCTGGTCAAGGCATCTAAAATGGCTGCCGTGCACGACAAAAGTGTGGCATTTGAAAAAAGACAAGATGGCGCAGACAATGTTTTTCAACACTTCCTGATTTCCTTCGAATCGAACGTTAACAGACGTTGGGGCATATTACCAAAGTTAAGTGATATTTATCCCTAACGATGCTTAGCAACGATTTTTTTACCGTCAGAAATTATCGCAGATAAACCTTGCTATTATCAAGGTTTATCGGAAATACGATAAAAAACGACCGCAATGCATTAATATCGCTGAAAACTCAGCGATATTCATGCATTACCGAGCTAATGCTCTTAGCCATGTTATCCACCTCCCATTGGATAACATGGCTAAGAACTGCTCAGGGCAGGTGGTAGCTTTTGGAGATATTCGCGCTTATCTCGAATATTTCCAAAAGTTGATAATAGGAGATAGCGATGTTAGCGACTGTTTCCAGTCGCTAACATCTTGGCATGCCCACTTTGCATGTCATTAGTGATAAATATCACTCACATGCAAAGTGGGGCCCAAGATGGTCGCTATATTCTACTAGCCGTCGCTAACTGGTGTTAGCAACAGCTAGGTAATACACATATAATTTTATCTCCGCGAAGCGGAGCGCTGTTACAGATATATATCTTGTTTCTGAACGTTAATTTCTCAAAATGCACTGAAGCACATATATTGAGACCTAGCAAAGGCACATCGGGCTACCAGTCCCTACAATTTTGCCAAGTTTCGTGCAAATCCATTCAGCTGTTCGATCCTACCGAGAGACAAGATGGCGGCCGCTACGGACTGTTTGGAATGTTTACAGACACCGGAGAGCCAATCAGCTTTGCTTCGCAAAGCTCCGTAACGCGAAAAGTACGCGAAGCGGTGCGCTGTTACAGATATATATCTTTTTTTGAACGTTAATTTCTCAAAATCCACTGGAGCACATATATTGAGATCTAGCAAAGGCACATCGGGCTACCAGTCCCTACAATTTTGCCAAGTTTCGTGCAAATCCATTCAGCTGTTCGATTATTATTATTTTTATTTTTTTTTGCCCCGCGGGGCCCTTTTAAAACCTCCACATCAAACCTAGGGGGTCAGCGAGGATCTACTATGCCCCCTTATAGTTATTTCCTCCTTTGTTTTGACCTCCTCTTGTCTCTCGATCCTACCGAGAGACAAGATGGCGGCCGCTACGGACTTTTTGGAATGTTGACAGACGCCGGAGAACCAATCAGCTTCGCTTCACAAAGCTCCGTTGCGCGTAAAGTACGCGTCCTGGGACGCTGCCAGGTCCGCTGTTACAGATATATATCTTTTTTTAAACGTTAATTTCTCAAAATCCACTGGAGCACATATATTGAGACCTACAAAAGGCACATCGGGCTACCAGTCCCTACAATTTTGCCAAGTTTCGTGCAAATCCATTCAGCCGTTCGGGCTAAAAGTGAGGCCAACCGCCCTATGGAAAACTCAATGTTAAAAACACGTTTTGGGACCCCCCTTTTTTCTCGGCCCCCCCTTGACGAACCCCCCCCAAATTATCAAGGGCTGCTCAGAAACAAAATGTGCCATTTTCCTGAAAATTTCAGCCAATTCCGTCCACAAACGCCAAAGTTATTAGACATAGAATTTTCAAAAATCCCATAGAGAAAAAATCCTAACTATATATACCTACTGGCGACCGCCAGTAGGTAATATATATATATATATATATTCAACGCTGAATCCTGACCGCCAAACGTGACGGAAACAACAGGCGCGGACCTCGTTTGCAATCCAAAGTGTTTAGTTGAATCGTAAACACGAATAAAGCCACATTACAAAAGTCAATGCCAGCAATCCATTTTAATTGCAATTCAAGTGTAAGAGCAAGTACCCTCCCTGACGCGTTTCGCTCCGCAAGCGGAGCTTGATCACATGACGCGTCAGGAGTAGGACGTGCATTAAATTAAAATTAAAAGCCCAAGCGCCTAAAGAAACAGGACGCAAGGGTAGCCACAAAGCAAATAGGCATACAATTCACCATAAAAGTCATCATACCACTCAAAATGTGTTTACATAAATGGAAACAGGGGAATACAAAATAACAGCATAGTGCTCAAAAAATCATGTCAAGAATTGGTGCGAATCAATATAGCAAATTATCATACAGAATCAAAGCCAATTGTGATTTCAACATAACTACCTAAGGACTTGAACAGTACAGAAAAAACAGAAGGTGTATACCACAACTGAAACATCAAAGATGACAATAAATCAGTATGTAGGAACAGTTAATTGCAAGTGCATTCATAACATTCTATTTATCCTCAGTCGCAAAGGTGTTGGTAATGTTCATACTGAACCAAATTAATGACAATCCCTTGTCATAAATGCCATGTCAATTGAGTGATGATAGGAAGTGCCTAAGTGCCAAAGTGCAAATGCTTAAAATTCATTGCCTGATACAATGAAATACATAGTACTGACTGCGGAAGAGCTGATATGAAAACTACGAATATTAGCATGAAACATGCAACAAACAAATTCATTACAACTCATGGAAAAATGCCAAAAAATGAAATTTTACATGTTCAAAATAAGGTCAGATAAGAAATATTTAGCTCAAAGAAAATGGTGTAATTCATCAAAAGCATTAAGGCCATTCGGGGCCCGGGTATCGAATAACAAAATGAAAAATGCCTCTTTTTGACGCAGTAATTTCTCACGATCCCCACCTCTGCCTGGGTTGGCTACGGAGCACAACAAAGTATATTTCAAATCTTTTAATTTCTTGTCGTGTACTGCTTTAAAATGACGAGCCACCGGGTAATTCATATCCGAGTTAACAATAGCTCGGATGTGCTGCAGAATGCGCTGATATGCAGGGAGTTTAGTGCTCCCAATATATGACAAAGAACATGTGCAGGTTAGTTGGTATACTACATATTCACTGCGACATGTCAGATGTTCTTTTATGGGGATCAACCTGTCATTGAAAGCCGATGTATAATGGGTTCCATTCACCGCGAATGTATAGGCACGGCACGAAGTGCATCTGAAAAAACCAAATTTCTTTAACCAATTAGTGTTAGAAGGCAATTCCGGTTGGGTTCTGTCTAATGCATCTTTCATAGAAGGGGCCCTCCTAAAAGTTATGGCTGGTAATTTAGGTAGAAATGGAGCTAGGATGACGTCGGTTAATACAATGGGCCACTCAGATCGGATGATGTTACTGATCTTAGATATCTGAGAACAAAAAGTGGTAATAAACCTCACGGAGCCCTGTTCTGTAGGATCCCTAATCTCCTTCTTTTTAGGAGTGAGGAGGTCATCTCGTGAACGGGCACGCACTTTGGACATTGCCTGATCGAGGATGGCTCTACTGTAACCCCGACTAAGAAATCTAATCCTAGATTCAGTTAAACAATGTTCTAAACTGTCAGGGCTGCTGCAGATGCGTTTGATCCTGATGAATTCACCCAAAGGTATGCTATTGATAGTGTGAAGTGGATGAGCACTGCGGGCATGCAAGATGGAATTGCCCGCAGTGTTTCGCTCTAATTAGAGCTCTTCAGAGAGGTATAGCTTTGTCCAGACATAAGGGAGCACCCAGTATTAAGTCAAAACAAAACCCTTTCAGGCATAGAGTGACAAAGTCTTTTGCCATTTAATTAGAGCGAAACACTGTGTCAGGGGTTGCTTTTACTCATTTCAGGTTGGCTTGAGTTGGTATTTTACCAATTCAAAGCTGTAATATTGTGCCTGGAGTGATAAATGGCTTTTGTTACTTTACAGCTCGGCAAGGACTGCACTGTACTAGTCCTATGCTTAAAGACTTTGCTGTTTAAATGGCAAAAGACTTTGTCATTTTCTATCTCGGCGTGGATAGCACTGTGCTAATCTTATGCTTAAAAACTTTGATAGAAAAACAGACATTTGAGGTGAGCAGATCTAGAGTGTCGCTGGTGATGAGAGTGCTCTAACAACAGCTGCTTTCCACCTAAACTGAGACCTACCCAGAGTTCTCTCCTTCTTTTTTGCATAATTTATGCGTCACTCTATGCCTGAAAGCGTTTTGTTTTGACTTAATACTGGGTGCGCCCTTGTGTCTGGACAAAAGCTATACATCTCTGAAGAGCTCTAATTAGAGTGAAACACTGTGTCAGGGGTTGCTTTTACTCATTTCAGGTTGGCTTGAGTTGGTATTTTACCAATTCAAAGCTGTAATATTGTGCCTGGAGTGATAAATGGCTTTTGTTATTTTACAGCTCGGCAAGGACTGCACTGTACTAGTCCTATGCTTAAAGACTTTGCTGTTTAAATGGCAAAAGACTTTGTCATTTTCTATCTCGGCGTGGATAGCACTGTGCTAATCCTATGCTTAAAAACTTTGATAGAAAAACAGACGTTTGAGGTGAGAAGATCTAGAGTGTCGCTGGTGTTGAGAGTGCTCTATCAGGAGCTGTTTTCCACCTAAGCTGAGACCTACCCAGAGTTCTCTCCTTCTTTTTTGCATATATATATATATATATATATATATATATATATATATATATATATATATATATATATATATATTCACTGAAAAAACCATAGGTTATAGACCATATATAGTTAGGAATTAGCATTTAAAAAACCTTATTTTACTCACACAAAACCATTGAAATTCCATATATAGTTAGTTGCACTAACTATATATCGCGCACCCGCAATCCACTGCTGATGATGTCACATATTACATCATTCATGACATGGTCAGTGACATCACTGATGACATCACTGATGACAACATCCAGTGATTATGTGATTCTGTAAAGTTTAAATATGTTTTACATATTGAAGAATGAGTGGATGTATAAGTGTCTGAATGAAGGTTTTAGTAGGTGCGTGATTGACTGTATGAGTGAGTGATTAAATGCGTCTTACTGAATGCACGGGTTAGTGACTAAACTGTCTGAAAGTGTGCATCAGTATGTCTGTTGTTGTGCAAGCTGCTGCATGTGTTGATCAGTAGCTATATAAGTAGCTATATGGGTTATTGATTGGTTGCACAAGTATTTGTATGGGAGACTGAGTGTGTGTATGGCTGGCTGGGAGGTGTGTGACTCTGTGCAGATCAATGTGTACTTGTATCAGTGATTCTATAAGAGAGTAACTATGTGTTAGTATATGTTTCAAAAATGTAAGGTGTTCTGTGTTTAACTGTGTAGATGAGAAAATGGAAGTGTGATTGATTCTTTTCAGGACTGACTAGGTGTGTGAGTAACTCCATGGATGAGTGGCAGAGTGTGAGTGTCTGTATAGGTGTATGAGTGCATATGATAGTGTTGTAAAGATGAGTGATTGTATGAATGAATGATTGTATGAGTGAATGTGTGTTTAGACATAGGAATCAGTGAGTGCGTATGTAGTAACTAGTATTGGTGTGTCAATGGTTTAAAAAATGATACTCTCTATTTAACACTGGGTGTAACGGAGGTTATATTAGAGTGTGAGGAGATGCATTGTATTATCACATGAATGATATCATCAGTGATGTGATCATTGATGTCAAGTGAGATGTCATCAGTGATGTCATTTGAGATGTCATCAGTGATGTCATCAGTGATGTCACTGACCATGTCATGAATGATGTAATATGTGACATCATCAGCAGTGGATTGCGGGTGCGCGATATATAGTTAGTTCAACTAACTATATATGGAATTTCAATGGTTTTGTGTGAGTAAAATAAGGTTTTTTAAATGCTAATTCCTAACTATATATGGTCTATAACCTATGGTTTTTTCAGTGAATTTTCAAGGTTTTGTAAATGCTAATTCCTAACTATATATGGTCTATAACCTATGGTTTTTTCAGTGAATTTCATTGGTTTTTTAACAGCTAATATCTGTAGCTGTAAAATGTATTCTTCTTTAAATCCAAAAATATATTTTATATGTTTATTAATAACTTTTTTTTTAAATATTTTTTTTTCTTCGTTCCAGCTTCGCGAATCGGGAAGCTTCCCGTTAGCTGACCTTGATGCCGCGAAATAGACCGCGAGCCGGTAAACGTTTCTTTACCGCAACTGCCGCGTTAGAAAACAACATCGTGACGCCTCCCGTCCGCATGACGTTTCGCGTTGTCGCGTGATACGTCATATGACGTGCTACGTTAGCGAACTGGTACGCTTACCGAGTCGCAAAGCGCAGGTTTCTGGAAGCAAACCGGGAGGCCCTGCAAAGCGCGTAACGTAAACACAGCAGGTCATGTGACTTGGTAATAACACTTTTCATTGGTTCATTTCACTTTTGGTTTCCTAATGATGTAAGACTAGGTCATATAATCTAAAATGAACACTTTTCATTGGTTGAGAACTATTGTTTTTCCCAAATGATGAAAATCCCTCCTTCTTTCCTCACTCTGACTTTCATCATTGTGAGAGAAAGACCCTTTGTTACCAGTGAGCAATGGCTTCTTTAGTAGCTTCAGCTGGTGCTTCCTCACCACCTCCACCACATCCAAGGAAGAGTGGACCACCTGCTAAAGTTATAATTCAGCAAGAAGAGGAAGAAGAGGAACAGGACGACGAGCACGAAGAGAGGCACTTTTTGCCTGAGGAGCCCAGGACGTCTCACCGGAAAGAAAACTTCATTTGGCAATTTTTTAAAATTCCCAAAGGTCAGAAAAAAGTAAATGCAAGATACGTAACTTGCCTTATATGTCAAGATAGACTGTCCAGAGGGACCGACAAAAAATACAGTTTCGGAAGCTACACAATGCATCGCCATATGACTAGGTGGCATCCTAACAACTACAGTGCTGCACAGTTTCGTAACGACCTAGATAATCTCCCTATTATGGCCAGAAGATCTGTTGCACCGGAAGTAACGGGACCAGAGGGCAGGGAGATGGTGCCAAATATACAAACGAGATTTCGTGAAGTAAAACAAGTCTGCGTACATTGCAGTGGATTCATTTGCTACGGAGAAAGTAGCATCACTCTGATCAACAGAGCTATTGACAATCATGCTCATGTTTGTCCGAAACGCCCCAAACAATAAATTCTTTTTTTTTGTTTTGTTGCTCCTGTTGAGCCCTTTACAATGAATCGTTTTCGTTGCCCCCTCCGAAAAAAAACAAAAAAAAATATAAAACTGTTCAGAAAAATTCAACAAAGTAAAAAAATGTTCAGAAAAATAATAAAAAAAATATAAAACAACAAAAACAATAAAAAAAAAGTTCTTTTCAGAACTACCTCCCCGTTATTAAAAAATTGGTGCAATATTTGGAACTGTGCCAACCTCTATTTCTCTTAGTTCGCTTCCCAGTTCGCTCCCCGGTACGCGAACCGGAAGCGAACCAAAATTTTTTTTTTTTAAAAAAGAACAGTAAGTATAAGGGAAGGAAACAGACAGTTATGTTAAAAGAAAGACAGTTATAGGGGAGTAAACTAGAGATACTATTACCCGTAATCCACTGCTGATGATGTCACATATTACATCCTTCATGACATGCTCAGTGACATCATCAGCAGAGGATTGCGGGTAACAGTATCCCTAGTTTATTCCCTATAGCTGTGTTTCTTTTAACATAACTGTCTGTTTCCTTCCCTTATACTTACTGTTCTTTTTAAAAAAAAATTTTTAGATCAGTCAGAAACAGTGAAAGTAATGAAATATAAAAGACTACGTAGAATATGAGCACTGTATGCAACAACTTTGACACTTACAGAAGCCTCACCTTCTCCATGCCTCCTACACAGTTCTACATGTACATCATAAATGCAAACAGAACAGAATTAATTATACATGTTAAATGGTTTATTTTTGCTGTTCTCAGAATGTATCAAATTTCACTAAAACAGTGACTTGAAGGTATTCATCATATAACAGCGGGGAAAAAAAACACAATCAAAATGATTGTGGTTAAAAAACCCATACAACATAACAAATCAGAATTCAGAACTCCTTAAAGTTAACTTACTTTCCATGACGGCCAAGGATGTCCTATGAACAGCTTACACTCTGTTGTGCTGTTATTACTTTCAACCCGCCACTTTCTGAAAGAAAACCTCCATCGTTTTCAAAAACATGTTACATACAATAAATGACTTCTCGCTCTCTACCACACGTTTCCACAAGGCCAAATCGTGTCTGAGCCATTTATAACTCTTAGAATTCTTTTAAGCCAATCCCGTCATGTTGTATTTCCGCAACTTTCACAATTAAAATGTTGAAGATCATTTTCACAATCCTGGACTAGTAATATCTTCCCCTTCTTGCTCAATCATGTTCTACATTTCCTATCACACTGATACTGCTTACTATGAAGCAGACTTACACTACCTTTATGACTAGTACAATTATTTAATTCTCTACATCACTTTTAATGACAAAGCAATGTAAAACAGTAGACAGCATTGCAGACTTACATTCCCTCTACTCCATGTTTTGATTGGCTGCTTCAATTAGCTTCTAAAAAGAAACAGTTTTTCTGAACTCATTCAAAGTGCACGTATTTCTCCATGACGTCCAGTGTTATGGTAAGAAGTTATGTCTCTGTACTACACTTATCCTCAAGGCCAAATCGTGTAGGAGCCATTAGAACTTCTTGAAATTCCTCAGAGCACATCCCGAGATTCTTTCCCTAAAATTTTGGTTTTAAAAACACCAGGTAAGAGTTTTTAAGGTCATACGGCAATTTTTTTTTGAAAATTAAAACAGAATCATTGCAGAATGACCAGCCATTTCTACACTTTAAATAAGCTGTATAATGTCCTGATGTTATTGAAGGACCATCATGATATATAATTGCTACAGTTACAAAAGTCCTTCCTGATATTGACAACTGTGAAGCCACAAAATTTTTAATTAAAGTTGTCAATTTTGTTCCATCAGGCCTACATCGTTGGAACATTAAAATGACATACTGGCCATATGTTCGTATAAATAATGTGGACATCATTTCAGATTTACATTGGCTACACTCCATGTTGTGATCAGCTGCTTTTACTAGCTTATTAAAAGAGACTGATTTACTGTCTGGCAAAGTTAAATATATAAATCTTTCTGAGTCTACACTAGTAGTACTTGATACCCTACAGTTCTCGCAGTCATGCTGCCATTGATAAGAAAGCCCAAACAGGTGATCTACATCTACACCTTCATCATGCAATACATCAAGCATATACATTAAAAACTCCTGACAATCTTGCTGACTATTTTGAGAGAATTGTGTTTGGCCTGAACATCTGTCTAACAGATTTCGAATTTCAGACACACTTTCTATGTTTGTTCTATCAGTGCTACATTTCTCTAACACAGAATTTAACAAACTGCAAAATCTTTGATCAGAATTGACCACAATCTCTTCTTTTACATTTTCTAGAGAAAACAAAGCATTAACCACTACATTAGCATAGCAGTTGACACCAGAACTGTTTTCAAATTGAAAACCAACAACATCTTCAACAGAATCCTTTTTGTTTCTGCTTATAATTTCAGGTTCATCAACTTTTCGTCTTTTTGCTACAACCTCCCCAGTATTGGTCACATTTCTTTGTTTCCGGCCTACCACACGTTTCTCAAACAAAGGATATTGAGGCAAATGTGGCGCATACTCTCTTCTTAACCTATTGTATTCCTTAACACAATCTAGATCCGCACAAATGTTTGTGACATCACACTCAATCAAGTACAATCCCGATAAAGTTCTAACTCGTGACAATGCCACATATGCCATACCCTCCTTGAACACAGAACTGCCAATATTCACCAATGCACAGTCTACACTTAAACCTTGCGATTTATGGATTGTCACCGCATATGCCAAGCAAACAGGAAACTGCTTACGACGAACATATAAGTCTTTTACAAGCAAAAATCTAGCAGAACAACGAGCAATTAGCTGTACTTCCTCAATGCCATCAAATTTAATTTTTAAAAATTCAATTCCATCTCTATTTCTGTATTTCACAAAATCAACAACATTACCCATTGATCCATTTACCAGACCTCTTTCAACATGTAAATTCCTTCTTAAAATTATACGGCAGTTCAAGCACACATTCAGAGTCTTTTCAAAACCCGCAGTTTTAGATATACTCTTCTCTAATGAATCCAATTTTGTTTTCAGATTCTCAGACAAAATAATTGTTGATCCCATATGCTCTACTCTGTCAATAGCTTCCAGTTTCACAATCTCTTGCTTTTCTAAATGCAACATTTTGTTGTTGAATTTGGCACATTCTGCAAGAGTTGGCATCAAACATATTCCAGATTTTTTCTCAGTAACTTTCTGAAAAATATTCTCAGGCACAACATCTTTGTCTGGATATAAATTTGTCAGTAATCGTGCATGTAAAGCTTCTTTTTTTTCATGCTCGGTCACTTTTCCAATTCTAACATCTTGTAGAATAGTCTTGTAAACTTCATCCTTTGCCTGACGCATATTTTCATGCAGTTCAGCATAATTGAAGTTTAACCATATATTGACGTTGCCAATGCTCCCTAAGCACTTCCTGGTATCTTCATGCGTGAGCATTTTGAACACAGGTTGCCCTTTCACTGGTGTCAGCTGCAGAAGATCTCCGAAAACAATGATGTGTTTGCCACCAAATAACACATCATACTCTGTTTTGAGAACTTCTTGCATTCTCAAATGCACAAAGGCAAGCATGACATTGGAAACCATGCTTACTTCGTCAATGATAAGAAGTTTCATTTTCCTCAAGACTCAAAACAAGCATCTCCAGATAGCTTGTGATATTCTAATTTGTTGTCATGCTCCACTGGCAGCATCAGTAAACGATGTAAAGTAATCCCTTTAATGTTATGTGCTGCCAGTCCAGTTGGAGCGGTGACAACACAAGACAGCGATGACTCTGTCCTTTCCTGCAAATAACATGAAATTGCTTTAATAAGGAAACTTTTTCCAGTTCCCGCTTCTCCACTCACATACAGTCGGACAGGCTTCAACGACGTACATGAGCACTCTTTCTTGTCATGACTTAATCCATGATCAATTTGCATGGTAAGTTCGTCATATATTTTCCTCTGCTCAACGTTGAGTTGTCTTTCCAACTCTTCTAAGTTAACCGCATCCTCCTGAGCATGTGCCATGGCTCTTTCCACTTCATTCATAGCAGTGGCAGCTTCATTTTCGATAAGAGGTCCTCCTAGTGGATCCTGACTCAATGAAGCAGAACTCTGACTGTCCTGAGAACTGTCTCTGGCAATCTCGGCTGCAATCGTTGCTTCCTGCTCAATTTCCACATTCAACATTTCTACATATTTGGGAAAAGCAGGACATTCTATGGTCTCCTTCGCAGCATTGAATGAGTCTTCGTAACAAAGGAAATCTCCAAGCAGTTCCTCTTCTGCACGCCAAGGCTTAAAAAGTTGCAAAAGTGCTAAATAGAAAAACTCCTTTTTTTCAGGAGATTCGCCACTCAATTTTCGATGGTTTATCAAGTGGCATTTTCTTTGCTTGACCAGACATCCCTCACTTCCTATTACAGCATACACTCCTTTCTCAGTATCTTCTTTGATGTTCCTCTTGAATATGTAATTTTGCAGAACCTCATACAGACAAACATTCTCGAGGTGACTGCTTCGATTTGGATAATATGTATCCAACATGTTGCTCTTCAAAATGTCGGTACTGTTTGGCTCCTTTTCCGCCAAATACTCAATTTCCCGCACAGGTTTCAGAACTCGTTTACGCGTTGCAGCAAGACCAACACTCGGCCAAACAATACTCCGGGACTTGGCATAGAGACTTGCTGAAGACAACCGGTCAGAACATTCGTAAGCTCCGATTTCTCGATGCGACAACATCTTCAGACTGAAACTGTACAACTTCTTGCTGAGGCTCTTTTCATGGGAAATGTCCTCCCACATATCCTTCAATTCTGTCTTCTCTTTTTTGGTGATGTAAGATGTCACATACCGAGCCACAGCCATACAGTTATCAGCCACAAACTGTATATCCATGTTAGCATTCCACATGGACAAAATCACCGGGTTGTAGTCGTTGATGTACTTAGACTCTTCGTTCCTCTTCAAATTGTATGTGTTTTTAGGTGATTTCTTCATCACATTATGTCGCAGCGAAGACATCAAACTGTTCACTCTTCCTTTAGAAATCACCGTTCGTGGAAAGCCGAAACGACATTTGGTGTAGAACTTGTCTTTGTTCCGGAATTTACGACGACAGTACTTTCCACATCGATGGCTTTGGAAACGTAGAACTTTTTCTCTTAGGCTTTTTTTCTCCTTTGCGTTTGGAACAGCACACGTAGAATACTGTTCTATGAAACTCATCACTGAGTCTTCTGCATCCGTTCCAAATTTAGGTGCATCCTTGATCCACAGCAACATATGTATATGAGGAGCACCTCTTGCTTGGTACTCCTTCCTCCAGAAGAAATCCAACACCTCTCCAAGAGGTGGATTCTTCTTATTCATGATGAAAGACATCATACCTTCAAATCTATGATTGAAGTACCTACATACATTGACTGGATCCAAAGAGCACAGTTCTCCGGGTGTCTTGAATTCGATGTTTTCTACGTTAGCATTTGCCTCTCGTAGAAATTCAAGTAAGTCTTCCCAGCCATACTCAGCACAGCTCAAAGTGAGGAACCATGTGGGAGTTCCTAAGTTCCTCAGCATACATTTTAAATCACCATGACGACGGTACCAGTACTCATTAGTACCACGCTGACACGCCATGAGATTAATCAGGTGAGAATCCAAAATACTGTCTTGGACATTGACTTTATCCATAAAGTCACTTGCCGAGATGTTTTGCATGTGTATACCACTTTTCAAGATGTGGTTCACTGCATATGACAGTCCAGACAGATCGCTTTCAAACAGGAGATGAAACAAATAAGGAATGCATTGTCGAAACCTAGGATCTCCTGCATACAATCGCAAAGTCCGGTATTCAGAAGCAGGAATTTGATGAGGTCGCTCATCATATCTTCCTCCCTGACCTGTTGGAAAAAGCTGTGGGAAACACCGAGCTTCCAAACTTTCCTCCCAAACACTAATGGGACTCCCTTTCGCTTGTTTCATTTGAAACAACTCAATAGCATTCCCCATGACTTCCTTGGAATGCAAAGGATGAACACTATAATGTTCATATATTTCTTCACTAGTACAGGGTTCTACTTTCTCAATTTGACCAGCACACAAATCGCTATCCTCTTCCTCACTTACTTCCTCTTCTGCAACATATACATTTTTATAGTATTTATTATATTTTTTCAAATACAATGTTGCCCTTTTGACTTTCCTAACATCTACTAAATCTTGCCATATTTTCTTATTCTTTGTCGGAACCCCATTAACTAAGATAACAAGAGGTTCCTCTTCCACTTTTTCTACTCCAATTGTGTTAATGTTTTTCTTCAAATCTAGAGGCAAATAAACAACTCTTCCCTTTAATCCTCTCTGTAAATCTGATGGAGGCAATTTCCCTGTCTTTGGCTCCATTCTTACAATAGCCTGAAAGGGATGGATACTTTGAATCAAAATAGATTCATAAGTATTTAAATCCTTCAATTCAGAAGGAATCTCAACCAATTCCAGATTATTATGAACTGCTCTAGCAGGCATCTGGTTTTGATTTAATTTGTTACAACAATAAGTACACACACGTTGATCCAATCCCAAATCAAAACAATTTTCTACCATCAAGTATGTTGTAAAATCCTTCCATTCACTATTATTTTCCCTTTCACTTTTTCCATATAAATCCACTAACTTAGTCTGATTCTTATAATAAGTGCGTCGACAACACACACAAGTGAAATTTGGCCTCTCACTTGATTTCACCTCAAACGTCGCAATTTCCCTCTGGAAATTATCTGTACTGGAAACCTGTACACTATCTTCCACATTACTCTCTTCTTCTTGGTCAATTTCAACATTCTCCTCTTTACTTCCAAAGTAACAAAACTCAATTTCTTCACATATATTCTTCACATCTATTTCAGAACCATGCAAAAGAGCAGCGCATAATTGTTTAAGCATAATTGCTGGACTCTTAGCATAATACAACATTCTAACTAATTTCCTCACTTTATTATGATGCACTGCTAGCATCCTGAAATGATGAAAAACACTCTGGCATACTCTCCTGGAAAGACAAGCCAGTGAATGACCATGCAAACCTATCACTTCTCTCACTCTGCAAGGATATAATTCTTGCAACAACATCATTTTCTGCTTCAAACTTTTCTTATTAAATGACCGTATAAAATCACAAAGCAAATTGATGGAATCCTGTCGTACACTGCAAATACTACTACACTTCCAGGTGTACACAGGACCCTTAGGACGTCTCCCTAAAACCTCATTACCTAACACCTCTTCTATCTCTGTTGTCACAAGTTTTTCTTTTTCAACTGGACAACCATCTTTCACTTCATAAGCTCGACCACTGGTGTCAACTGCATGCACCAAATCATTATCCTGGAAATAACTCTCCTCATTAAAAAATGCCTCAGAGCTTGAACTATGCATCCATTCTCCAGAAAAAACTTCACAAAAATTACTACGATTAACTATTCTCTTCCATCTACTATTTCTTTTGAAATCATAAATTGCCTTGTTTAGCTTCCTAATTCAATTGATTGTCAAAATAAATAACTTACGTTTAATTTCAAATGCCTGATCAATAACTTTCTCAACTATTTTTTTTCTCTTATAAAAAACCACTTTCTGTTGACCTTTCTTAATATTTTTTAACAAATTGCCAATTATCCTGTTGCGGAACATTCGTTTACGAATGTCCCTAAACTGTTGTTTCCTTCTACTTTCATGCATAGAGTTATCTCTTACTCTAGCAGTAACATTTTTCATTGGCCTTTCCTTACCGTTTGAATTGCTTCTCCTTTTCTGGACTGAAACATTTTCTGTAGTAATATTTTTTTACTAGAGATATTTCTTATGAATGTTTTTGTACTCTTACCCGGTGCTTTCTTGGTGACTTGACAAATCTTTTTGTTAGAGGACTGCTGCTTTTTTTCATTCACCTGCTGTCTTTGACGTTTTGCAGCCTTTCTCACTCTTTCTTTGCTTGGCATCCTAAAATCTTGAAATAATCTGCAGTTGAATCTGTGGTAAAATATAATAAAAAATGTTATTAACCACTATTACCCAACAGTAAATTAATAACAGTCATCAAAAACTTAACACACTACTTAACATTTTTACATAGAAGAATTTTTTGTACATGGCAAATTTAGAATACAGAAATAGCAGAAAAGAAATGGAATTTATATTCATTTTACCTGTGCTGTTTTATATATGAATCTGATCTAATTTTATGACCATATTTTAATATTTTATTGAAGACACTACACATAACCTGTTTTTGAAGGTGTCTTTATTTTTAAATTAAACGGTTTACATATTTACTTTTTATTTATTATAAATTTATAAAATAAATGTTTATAGTTCCATAGGCTCAAGCACGTCAGCTTCCCATCCTATGTCATACAATTCTGACAAATCTGCATCCTCATCACGTTCTTCTTCATCCTCAGGATTGAAATCATCCAAGGGATCAACATCCACTGATGTTTCAATTACGAGTTCAATGATGAGGTCGAAATCAACTGATTGCTGATTGTCGCTCATGTTGATGTTGTCTTTATCTTTAAAGAAAGATAACAACAATGAGATGTTGCACAGTAAGAGACAAATCTCAGAGATTATAATAGTAAAATTGTTTAACAAGAGTAACATTTTGCAGCTATTATTTAACCATGTCCAAAGATGCTGAGGAGCAGAGGAGGTGAAGCCTATCTCCAATTTTTCACTGAACAGGACTCATCTCTTCTTAACCTTGGATAAACCTCACCGACTCTGTGTCCCCTGCACATAATTAAATGTAAAGGGGCAGATTTATATTAACTAGCACATCCCCAGGGATGCACCAGTTAACGTGCACCGCTGCTCTGCCACCCACGGTGTGCCGCATTTACAATCAGATAGGACAAAGCTGCATCAAAACCCTGCGCCTGCTTGAAGCAGGCATAGATCTTGACGCAGGTAGGCTGAAAGCTAAAGCAACAACTAAGTGTCGTGTGCAGAAGTTGCAAAAAAGGAAAAATGGCGTTTAAACCAGTAATGAGCCCATGCTAACTTAACACAGTGTAAAGATATCCAGGATCTACATCAGTTTGGGGTTCACGAACCTGGCAGGTACAAGGCACTGAGGCTTTGCACCGTGCATGTCTCATCCCAAATCATATGTTGTTTGTGAATGAAACAATTTCCCAGACCAAATGCTTTGGATTGGCTACTTCTAAAAAATTAAACACCCCTACTATCCCGGAGTTAGAGGAATATGATGGTTGGAGTAATTTTACTCGGTTGTCCATTAAAGATTTACAGGCCCTACTCCGTAATTCTTCCTTTAACATTTCCAGTATAAATCCAAAAGGTTGGCTGCTTTGGCAACGTGCCTTATCCACGGTTTAATAACGCTGCCTTTTGCTTTATATAAGTTTTCAAATTGTATGAAATATATACCAATAGGTCGTTATGAACCTTTAGGTAGTGGTTTTCTTCATGAGGTCTGGTCGCTTCCATACACATACAGATTTTCAAAGATGATCAAGAAGTTTATCTGAATGGAGAGGAATGCACTGAGACACCAGATCATTCACTAATGTGTACGCACATACAGTTACACGGTTCATGCAACAAACACCGACCAAATATGGCTTGCGTATTGCAAGGCACGCCAGTTCCTGCTATCATCCCCACGTTCAAGTTGTTGGAAAATGGTAGTTATTTGATGCTCAATAATGAAGATTGTTCTGGGTTAATTAAAAGTATTCCTTTTATCGTAACAGTAAGTGAACGGGTTATTTCCTGCAGAAATGTTCTATTTCCTCCCACACATGAACATAGGGAGTTTTCAATCTGGCCACAAATACCAACCTTGGGAGCACATTTCAACGGCATGGCAAGAATAAGAGCTCTTTTGTCTCAGAGAGAGGTGGCCTTGAGTTCGGCCCGTGAAACTTTCGTGCTTCACATAGCGAACACCCGTACAGAGGTGCAGACCCTTTTAAATACTGATTCGCCTTTGCATTTCAACGACATGGTTCGGAACATCTTTAACGCGTCCTCCACAAAGGGCCTGGCGCACTTTTTTAAAGTTGTTACCAGTGGTCTCGTGACTTCATTTGAGAAAATCTTTGGAGTCATCCCTGCTTTCTTTCATTCTATTTTTTCCACTGTGCTTGGTGGATTCCCATTTTTACTTGCATTACCAACGGACGCTCTTGTGCTTTTTTACATTTTTAAATATGGATGTCCCTCCTGTGCAAGCTCCCGCCCTGCAGCTGCTGACGCTGTTCCGCAATCGCATGCTTGAATATTATGGCACAATGCCGTTGGCGATATTAAGCAGGGCATATGGATTATCTTTTCGATTCTCCTACTTCACCTGTGTCCAGCCTGTATTTCACTGCCTGACCTGTGATTTCGATTGGGCCATTGATTTGTGTCTCTGCGGACCGGTTTCTCCTGACATCGACTTTAATCAGCTGATGAGTCCTATCATTACTCACGAGTTGGTTTGTCCTGGCGAAAGGATTATGGCTGTGGCATTGATGCATGGACTAATTGGTCCCTGGAATTTACTGGCGGCAACACAGTCTTTCTTGGATTAGAGCTTTCTTGAAAACCCACCGAGCTGTCCTCTGATGGTGATAGAGGATCCGGTGCTGGGAGAGCACGTATGTTCTTTTCCGCTTTTAAATTGGATGGCTGAACTCTTTTCGGATGAAGACGGTGACTTCCTATTAGAGGCTGTTGCAGCTTATTTTGCATACACAGTTATGTCATAGACCTTTTTCATGTTTGATATGCTGAGTACTAGCATTTCATTGACAATTCATTGACTTATTTGTCAAGTTTTTATTATTTAGCTTGCCAATTGGCTTAAGCCTCGATAAAGTAGTTGGCTGTTTTATTTTTCTTTAGCATTAAATTTTGCTAGTTTTTAATGTTTTACCTTGCGGACCGTGCACATATAAAGTTGCAATCTGCTCTCATGAGATGGCACTTCTATTATCTTATTCAGTTCGTTTCCGTATCATGGGGAGGTGTCATGTAGATCCTGGATATCTTTACACCGTCTTAAGTTAGCATGGGCTCATTACCGGTTTAAACGCCATTTTTCCTTTTTTGCAACTTCTGCACACGACACTTAGTTGTTGCTTTAGCTTTCAACCTAATAGTTCATCGTGATTTACATGAGAATAATATGTTATTGCTCTACTATCTGCTTTACTTGTTAAACTATATCTGTACAGCGAGTGCTGAAGTTTCAAGAACAACACGATACAGAATTGTTATGAGGTCTGATCTCCACGACTTCATACTCATAACATAAGTGCAGCTTCTGCCAATTCTGGGCATGAGGCGGGTTTTATATTGCTTTGCCGAACACACATACACAACACTTGATGCGGTTCACATGAAGAGAGAGCTGGTGTATGCTGATGTGATTCCTTCAAATCTAAGACACTAAAGTATGGGCACGCCCTAAACCAACACAAAGAGACCTTCTTAGCAAATAATATAATATGTGTATTAGGGAGGGTGAGATATAAGCAGCCGCGGGCCGTGGAGGGAGTTACGGTGGGGCAGGGAGGCGGGGAGGGGGAGGGGCAGGGTGGAGCCCTCTCCACCCTCCCCCTCCCCGCCTCCCTGCCCCACCGTAACTCCCTCCACGGCCCGCGGCTGCTTATAAGTGTTGCTAACTCTTATTCATTTACAGCATGTTAACATACTGTCACCATTCGCTTCTTATGTACTAGTAACTATGCTGGTAATTTTGCTACTGATAATATGTGTACTTGTATTATCTAAGATACTACGCCTGAGAAGACGGCATTAGTAAATAAACATTTCAAATACACATGTGTTCTTCTTAACTCCTTGTTCTGGTTTCTAAGAAATATATAACGACCGACTTTTCATGAGTTCCACGTATCCTGAGGTACTATAAGTTCATATTCTGGATTGTCTAAACATTGAGAGTTTGTTATATCCAATGTGACACTGTACCTAGCTTGCTAAGGGGTTTTTGATTACTAAGGTGAGTTTTGGGGCACCCTAATTCGCCGAGGTTCCAATCCTCTGTCCACAGTTCTGTGTGAGAACAGAAACCCTGCGACAGGGGCACCCCTGAGCCTTGCTGGAGCTTCATCACACTTGCGATACAACTCCAGCAATGCGCCACCTTTACGGCACAGATACGTCACGCATCTGTGCTGTTTTTGCCCCATGATGCGCCGCATTGTAAATGCAGCACACCATAGGTGACGGAACAGCGGCACAGAATGACTAACACATCCCTGGTGATGCGCCAGTCATCATAAATCTATCCCTATGCTTCTTATCTTGTTAGAGATGAACCGCCATATGTATCATCAAAGTTTTTTGCATTTCCTAAATAGCGAACTTTAAGGAATAAATAGCGATTCTTTACCATTCCTAGTTTGCAATGAGCTATTTGCTAATTACAAATTACCCATTCATTTCCATGCAGCAGGAGGCCCATAGGAATGAAGGTGCAATTTTCGATTAGCAATTACCTCATCGCAAATTACGAATTTTTCCGAGGGTGCAGGGGTGTCTCAAGAACACCCTGCTGCACCCCTGAAAAAGAAATTTGGGGGCATATGGCGCACATAAATTTTGAAAACATTCCTTTACCTCAAAAACGATTTTCAACTCATAATTTGAAAACACTGCACATGGGGAAATGACTTAAAATGTCCTTAAGACACATAAAAGCGTTTTTTGATTGCCTTTGCAGCATGTTTCAGTCACCTTTAACATGCCTATGTAACGCAAACATTCAAAATCTAAATTTGCCATGCACAGGTGGGAGCATATTTACAAGCAATTTGCTCCACAGACAAACTTCTTACATTGAAATGGGAAAAATAACATCAGAGACTCTCAATTACCTTATAAAGAAGCAGACACCATTATGTCCTTGTCATCAATATTAAAACCATTGCTTTTTCTCAAAAATGATTTACAAGTCATAATTTGAAAACACTCCACAGCTCCTATGCACAATAACACCCTGTCAGTACTAATACTTCACATTTTCTCCAATTACAATTTCTCAAAGAAACAAAATATATTTGTAAAACACTTGAGACAAAGCAACATTTGAAAAACACAACTTTCTTCATACTTTTCTCCTTAAAGCACACTATTTTCTATCTAAATTAAAGAAATCTTTTCTCACCTTAGCAAATACTTTGAGTTTCAAAACAGTCTCAGAAACACACCAATTTGTCTTCAGCAGAGCAAAAGGTATGCACTCCAGAGTCTGCAGCTATCAAAAGCACAGAAATGCTGTAATTCTTCACACATATCTCTCATGTCACCCAATCAAAACTCTTCCCTCACTTTTTTTCAAATCAAAACCCTTCCCCCCTCTGCCCCCTCTCTGCTTTTTCTGCATAGCAACCACCTCTTGCAAGACCTCTGGTGTTTCCAAGTTCACACAACAATGTTGCAATTGAACTCTGAACTCTCAGTGCACCTGCATATCCAGTGCAATCTTTCATTTAATGATTTTTTCTTCGCCACTCAAAATACATCTTTCAACGAACTCATCCATGCACCCTAACTTTCTGTTTTCAGCAATCAAAATCCACCAATCACTCTTACTGCTTCATTAACACAGAAACTCCTCAGTTTTTTTCATTTTACACTCTCATTTTTTCAACTGCCATTTCATTGCCACACTTCATCTGACTGCAGGAGAACCTTCTCTCGCCATGTTTTCTGTCTGGATTGTTGGACATAGTTACATCTATTGGGCTCAGAGGTACGCTGAAAACAGGAATTTACCTAACCTCAATTTACAAGATGTGGAAATTAAGTGGTTTGGCCACAGAGGATTAAAATGTCACCAATTGATACCATTGGTGAAAACCTTTATGCATTTGCCAAAACCTGACCTGTTAATTGTGCACTGTGGAGGTAATGATTTGGGCACTTTGACTGGGGTAGGTCTGGAAATGCTTTTAAAGGACACCTTTGAGCAATTGATGGCACTTTTTCCTCAGACTGCCTTGGTATATTCAAATATATGCCAAAGACAAAAATGGAGGTGGTCGAACCAATTTTGTCCACAAATTGAGAAATCGAGGAAGCATGTAAACAAATCTGTTTCAGCTTACATGAGAGACCATGGAATGGGCTCCCTGTACAACAATAACTTGCGTTACTACATGCAAGATATCTACAGAGGAGATGGAGTTCACTTCTCAGATGAGGGCAACAGAATTTTCATTCTGAATTTAAGAATGTGCATTGGTACCTACTTATAAGTACCTAAATGTACCATAAACCCAAAAGCTCTTCTCAGAGCTACCCTACATCTGATCACTCACAATTATTATTTTACTCTAACTTTTTTCACTAATTTTCAAGAAAGTACGCTCCCTGGGGCGCTTCCCGGTTCGCGAACCGGGCGCACTCCACGCAAAAAAACTAAAAAAACGATATATTTTTTTTTTGCCCTACGAGACCCTTTTAAAGCCTCCACATCAAACCTAGGGGGTCAGGGAGGATCTACTATGCCCCCTTATGGTCATTTGCCCCTTCGCTTTGGCCTCCTCTTGTCTCTCGATCCTACCGAGAGACAAGATGGCGGCCGCTACGGACTGTTTGGAATGTTTACAGACGCCGAAGAACCAATCAGCTTCGCAAAGCTCCGTAACGCGAAAAGTACACGAAGCGGAGCGCTGTTACAGATATATATCTTTTTTTGAACGTTAATTTCTCAAAATCCACTGGAGCACATATATTGAGACCTAGCAAAGGCACATCGGGCTACCAGTCCCTACAATTTTGCCAAGTTTCGTGCAAATCCATTCAGCCGTTCGATTATTATTATTTTTTTTTTTTGCCCCGCGGGGCCCTTTTAAAACCTCCACATCAAACCTAGGGGGTCAGCGAGAATCTACTATGCCCCCTTATGGTCATTTGCCCCTTTGCTTTGGCCTCCTCTTGTCTCTCGATCCTACCGAGAGACAAGATGGCGGCCGCTACGGACTGTTTGGAATGTTTACAGACGCCGGAGAACCAATCAGCTTCGCTTCACAAAGCTCCGTTGCGCGAAAAGTCCGCGAACCGGAGCGCTGCCCGGTCCGCTGTTACAGATATATATCTTTTTTTAAACGTTAATTTCTCAAAATCCACTGGAGCACATATATTGAGACCTACAAAAGGCACATCGGGCTACCAGTCCCTACAATTTTGCCAAGTTTCGTGCAAATCCATTCAGCCGTTCGGGCTAAAATTGAGGCCAACCGCCCTATGGAAAACTCAATGTTAAAAACACGTTTTGGGACCCCCCTTTTTTCTCGACCCCCCCTGGACGAACCCCCCCCCCCCAATTTTCAGGGGCTGCTCAGAAACAAAATGTGCCATTTTCCTGAAAATTTCAGCCAATTCCGTCCACAAACGCCAAAGTTATTAGACATAGAATTTTCAAAAATCCCATAGAGAAAAAATCCTAACTATATATACCTACTGGCGACCGCCAGTAGGTAATATATATATATATATATATATATATATATATATATATATATATATATATATATATATATATATATATATATATATATATATATATATATATATATATATATATATATCAGACATAACACACACATAAAGTGCTAGTGCTTGAATATAAATAAATGACTGAATTCATGTTAATCGCCTATATCACAAAAACACACTCGAAAAGTTGGTATAGTTAATTTGAAACAAATACAAGCATTTCATCGATACATTCAAATGGTAGGACCACAGTAGATAGCTTGTCATTTCTATTTTGGGTAAAATGTCTCAACTGAAAATAGTAGGGTGTTAAAAAAACGCACTCTCCAAAAGACTTACTTTTATTAGGAACACAGCACAAATTAGGAACCTCCATTGAAAAACTCCATTGCCATAACATTCCATCAGCCTAATGCGTTTCAGACATAACACACACACACACATATATATATATATATATATGTGTGTGTGTGTGTGTATATATATATATATATACAAGTGTGTGTTATGTCTGATATATATATATATATATATCAGACATAACACACACATGTATATATATACACCCACACACACATATATATATATGTATATATGTATCGCTCCTGCAATAGCTCTCAAATTCTCACTAAATAAAGCAGACACCAATGTAGTTACTTGTTTTGTTTTATTCGCATTCCTCCATAACGTGTTTCGTCCATACACTCTGCCTGGGTCACATGACATGCATGAGGCATGTCATTCTTTTCACATTTTTGCTCTTCATAGACAGTGGAGCAAGACTTACCTAGAATCTTGTTTGCAATATTTATTGACTTAAATCATAAATCTGTCTCAAACTGTGAAAAGAAAAAATAGGACAAAAAGAGAGAAGTTAAATTGTCAAAAAGAGCAGGTATGAAAGTTATGTGATAATATACTTAACTCATAACTAACCCTGTCCTAATGTTTTTATCTCTTCAGAGACTTCAATGTAACTCCTCATCGTAGCTTAAACTTTTAGGTAATTTACAATCCAGATTGATGATATCTCTAGCTCTCTCAATGATTTGGTGCAGTCACCCCCTCTTTTACTGGTGGGCACCGTGTCAATTATAAAATACTCCTTTGCTTCGGGTCTTTCTGATGAAGCACTTCACAGTGGCCTGCCACCGGATATGTATGATCACTATTTGTAATTGCCTTCATAAGCTGTAGATTTTTTTATGGACCCATACTGTAGTGCTCCAACATACCTTAGATTACAAGTACAAGTGAAAACATATACAGCTAATTCTGTTTTGCAGTTATATGCTTCCTTGATTTTCATTGCTCTTATGTTGAAAGGTGTCAAATATGTCATGGTGTTTTGGCCTATATACCCAGGCCTACAGCATGAGCATTTTCAAAAGCCCGGTTGAGGTTGTAACACACTTTGATCACGGCTTGTCTTCAGGCTACTCAGCACAGCTGCATCCTTTAGTGATGGAGCTCTCCCGCATGTGATTAAGGGATGTTTTAGCACTAATTTGTCTATTACTGGAACTGAGTTAACCACGTGCCAGTTGTTTCTCAATAGTGCTCTTAGTTCTTTTTTTGGCTATTGAAAGGGGTTATACATCTTATTACTGCCTGCACTCCCTTTGTTTTTATTGTATTTGGTTTGGAAAAGAAAATTGCTTCCCTTGTCCTCCTGTTGGCTGCCATTCACGCAGCCCTCACTACTGTGGCACTATATCCCCTCTGCTCAAACCTACTTTCCATCACATCCTGACATTTTTTCAGGGCATGGTCTGTGCTGCAGTTTCTTGTAGCATGTGTCATTTCACTGTATGTGATAGCCATCTTCATGTGAGTAGAATGAAGGGTTGTTTTTCCTGCTATGTTTTGCCTATGCAACCTTGTTTCAAGTTTCCCTTTGTGCAAATATACCACTATTTCAAGGAATGTTACCATGGATGTCTTTAGATCATATGTGAAAGTTAAATTTAGATCACTGATGTTCAAATTTCTTACAAATTGCTCTGCTGAGTCTACAGATCCCTTCCACACCACAAAAAGATCATCCATAAATTAAATCCAGACTATGATATGTTCTGTCCATGATTCTTAATGCTCCCTGCAGAGCACCTGTTCCTCCCACCAGCCCACATGCAAGCATGCATAATTGGGGATGAAACAGGTGCCCATTGCAGTTCCCCACATTTGTTGGTACAGCTCTCCCCAAAACATGAAGAAATTACCTTCCAAACATCTCTTAGCCATTGTCAATATTGTGTGATTATAAAGGGTGACCGGTCTGCTTTGAACACAAAGATACATACCCCTCACAGCAACTGTGTGTGATATACTAGTATACCACTCTGTAAAGTCCATAGTAATTAGCACATAATCACTTTCTATAGGAATAGCATATATCAACCTCAGAAAATCCCCACTATCTATTACATACGATGGTAAGTCTTTTACATATTGTCGAAGAAAAAATTAAATTTATTTAGATGTGTTCTCCATCATGCTTGCATTCGTTAGGATTACTTGGACGCCCTAGTGTGGTGAGTGCATTCCTGTAGATTTTTGTGATTGAATACAAAATGTAAGTTTGTGTATTGTCATTTCACAAGAACAAATATTCATCATACAAAAAAAGGCCACCATTCATCCAACTTTCAAGCTCCTGCTTATATTGTGACTGGGCTTTAACCTGTAGTATTTGGTCATATTTCATGTAAAAATCACTCTGGTTTAGGTTGTTCACAGATTCTTGCATGTATATGTCCATCGGCCATAGTACATTATTATATCCTTTATCAGAGAACCTTTCCACAATCTGCTTGCTTTTTCCTAATTTTGCTACCAAATTCTTACATTTCTAGATGGCATCTGGTTTATTACCATTTCTTGAAGTTGCTTCCTTTTGTAATTTATTTATTCCTTCTGTCATTAAATCATGGAAGGTGTCAATCGAATCTCTTATGGCAGTAGGCATGGTTCTTGAGCGTGGGTTAGGTGCAGCCCTCCATACCTCCATGTCATGCTCCTTATGATGTCAGGATTTGTCAACTGGATATTGGATTGTTCATTTTCACTTTCCATTTGTCTCAAAGTTCTAAATGGAGACAAGTTTGCAATGGTTGTATTATCTTCCATAGTCCCTGGCACTTCTACTTCCACCCTGGGTCTGTCTGTCACTAGGCTTATTATTGAGTGTGTACACTTTTAAAAGCTGTAGTTTACTCACAAATTTAAAGATATCGATCCTTGCATGTTCATAATGAAATGGACACTGAACAATAAGACAGTCCCAATAATAACGTTTATTTTTCTGCTTTTTGATAGAACAAGGTCCATAAGATTTACAATAGAACTTCCTTTAAGAATACCATTTCCATTTATTTTGCCCTCCATGATTTCTTGGTGTTTCTGTTTTGTTTTCCTGAGTCTTTTCACTGTTTCCTCTGCCTGTCTCTCCTTTTTTCAGCTTTTGAGGCCTTGGGTTCCTCAGCTTCAACGTTTGCTGGCGATCTAATTTTGAAACATCCAGCTCATCTGAAAAAGACATGACTTTAGTTGCTGCACTCTCACTTGATCCTTTTGCTTGACCGGGCTCATCATTGTCAGTTTCAAGCTCTGAACTCATTTCAATTTTGGTGTCAACTTGACAGCTTTCTTGCTATTTTCTCTTGCCTTCTATTTGCTGTTGCATTAGAAAGCCATCGAATCTCCTGGAAAATGCACATATTTGATCACGTTTTAAGCTAATTTTGGCTATACTATTGCACTTTTATTTGTTTTATTGATTCGTCATTATTTCTTCAGGTGCTCTTCCATCTCTGCCCTGTGTTTTGAAATAACTTCCTGCTATTGCTGAGCACCACAATCTGCTTCCAGTAACTCTGTTTGCTGCAATTTGCGCTGCCTGGCCTTGTCCACATATTTTATTTGAATTTGCACCAGTCTCCATAACATATATTACCTAGTGGCAGTCGCCACTAGGTAGTTAGAATTAGGTCAGCTATTCCACAGGAAATGTGTATTTTGTGGTGCTAATAACTGTGACCCTGTTTGACCAATCTTCACAAAAACTACCAAGAATGTGCTACTTTTGGACTATTTTGTGCAAGGAAAGGTTCGGGGGTTCCGACAAGCGAGGGCTGAGAAAATAGGGGAGATCCTAATCACAAAATCCCCATGCATTTTCCATGGACTTCTTTAGGCAGAGATGCAGCAAAAACTGTTGAACATAATCACACTAAATTTGTTGAGAAGCTAGATCTTGGTCCTCAGATTGTGTTTTTTGTGATTTGATGTAAATCTGTTCAGTTATTTTGAGAAATTAAAGTTGAAAAATAATTGGATGATTGTCCATGACAGTCTTGAGAGACACTTGAAGGAGTGCCAATTTAAAACTAGAGCATTCTGATTGGCCCAGGGAGCTTTATTTTCCTTGGACCACTCCGGTCCCAGGGGAGTCAAACTCCTACAGGAGTGAGCACTCTGATTGGTTGCCAGAAACATGAGAAAAATGTTGCTGCAGCCATTGCAGGACTCAGGGACTTAGTCCCCTGTCCTGAAGTTTAAAAAAAAAAAATATATATATATAAAGGGGTAGGCTTGGGATACCCTGCCCTTAGGCACCATGGAGGGGGTGCCGCTTCAGGCGAGAATGGAAAAAAATCAGGAAACAATGCTGTGATTCCACTGTCCTCACGTGGGATCGGAAAAAAAAGCAAAATGCCTTTAATAGTTATAGGCCCCAGGGAGTCTACCCCTGGGGCCAATATAATAAAAAAGGGCCGGACCGATTTACTGTAAAAAGGAGGGAGCAACATTAGTAGCTGCTCCCTCTGGGTGGGAACAATGCCAGGTTCTGCTGCATGCAGGGAGCCAACTGGGGCTCAGGGGCTTTTGGCCTCTCCCCGTGGCACCCAATAACTACATGGTGGATGCCCTAGGAGAGCACGAGGGCACCCCCCTTTAAGTTTTCAGGGCCCTGAGGATGGGGTCCCCATGGCTCATAACTGTTTAGGGAGGGGGACCCTGTTGCCCCATCCCCTTTACATTTAGAAACTTCCCTGTGGGATGAGGTCCTGGGGTCTCAAGAGGCTCAGTGAGGGCAACCCCATGGCCCCCTCCCCCTTATAACTTCTATGTATGACCCTAGAGGAAGGGTTCTCCAGGGTCTAAAGAGGCTCAGGGAGGGGGACTGTGTGGCCCACTTTCCCTTTTAACTTATAGGTACGGCCCTGGGAATGGGTTCCCCAGGGCCTACCAAGTCTCAGGGAGGGGGACAGCTTGGCCCCCTCCCCTTTAAAAACGCATAAGGCCCTGGCGTGCCCTGGGACCTAGTGGACTTAATTAGACTTGTGGAGGGGGTCTACAATCCCCCCTCTCCTTAAAAAAACATAATACCCTGTGGCCAAACACCTGCCTTACATGGCCAAAGGCTGTGTGCAGCAGGGGCTTGGCTTAACGTAAGGTAATAAAATATTACTTTATGTTAATAAAAACCAAGGAGTTCACTAAAAAAAACTAAGTTTAAAGCTACATTATAGTTAGATGAATTTGTCAGTGATAACATTAATGTTTTGTACTGGAAAGACCCCCAGACGTTCACCAGTTATAATAGCCAGAGCTAACAATAACTTTCGCGCCCGCCATACACTGCTTATGACCTCACATGTTATATCACTCGTGACATGTTCTATGACATCATTTAGGAAATCACTGATGGCATCTCATATTACAACCCAGGTCCTACTCAATGAGTAAGCCACTCAGCGAGATTATACTGCTAGTTAGAGTGCTGTGGGAGTTTAGCCTTTGCATGCATAAGAATCTTTAGGTTAAACTTCCTCCTGGGCCCACAGGACCATTTCTCACAATCTTGCTTTTGCTTATATTGCATTTACTCATAATGAAAATCCATTTGGAAAAAATATTTTAAAAAAATTGGTATCAATTGTTGATTCATGCCATGGCATCCCATAAAACTAAGCACTTGGCCCTTTCCTGCCTCTTGTTAAATGTATATTAGGCTTTCATAGCTCTTTAAAAACACCTATGAGTGTCATTTTGGTTGCTAGTTTTTTATGCTAAGAAGATAATATGTGCTTCTGAAGTTAGTAACAACCTCTGCAGATTAAGCTAAACCCACCTCTCTGCAAGTGATCTGGTCCTGAACCTTTAACATCAGTCTGATCGCTCTGACGCCTATCTAAGGCTGTCATAGGAGAGTACATGATGCACTAAAGCATAGGGGCCTCTACATTGATGCCTCCAAGTAGGTGGTGCTGCATTCAGAGTGATGTTATTGGACTATATCAAGCAGAAAGAATACGGTTAAACGTAAATGTCTCCTCCAATAATCTCCAAACATATGATACATTTCTTGCCAGAAGACTGCAGAAGAAGGAAGGAAAGTGTTTATGGGTACTAGGTTGTCATGTTAGATTGACGACTGCCTTGATGCTGTTTCCTGTATCTTCTATTATAAATTATGCCATCAATTATACTGTCCTTTTGTCTATTCTAAAGAAATAGGACTCTGGGCTACACACAACATTTTTAACTGGTGCTACCACATGACTTCATTGGTAAGACAGCATTTAATGCATGTAAATACGTATTTATGTATGTTTGTATGCATGTGATGCAGCAGAAAGCTCACTAAAATCTGTCAAAACATAACAAACTCAAATCACTAGGCCTATTTTCTAGTATACCAATTACCATTGCTTAGGTCCTCCGATAGATCTTTTTGATGGGCTGAAAGGGACTAGAATACTCAGAGAAAAAAACAATTATCCTTAGAGGACCTGGAATAGATCATTGCTAACACAAACTTAATATTCAATCTAAGCAAAACATTTCTTCAGTCATGAATGCAAACTCTTTGAGACAAAGTAAACCACCAAAAGAATGAGACAGAATTGATAGAGATAATTTAGCAAAAACATTTATGTAGTGCCTCAAATTGTATAGCAAGGACAGAACCACATTTTAGAATTGAATTTAATAACAGTTTGTTAATGCAAGTAACAACAGCACAGATCATCTTCACCTACTAAACATGAAAAATACAGGTTTGGTTATTGATCATACAAACCAAAGCAAGGTAGTTCGCTTCGAGTTCTGTCCTCAGGTAAATCAGTTCATGTCCATCTGCTGCACCGCACGCCACTGCATGAGTCAGATAACCTCTCAGTCGAAAGGTTATTTTCCTGCACACGTTTGCCAGCTGGCAATAGCACAGGATGTGGTCGCAGTTTGCCTAGTGTGTTTGGTTCATTAAAGTCTATTTCATCAAGAATGAGTGGAAAATGGACATGGGAAGGGTAGGCAAGACAAGGCTACACACATTGAAATTATAAGACTGTCCGACAGCATGCCAGTTATGGAAAAAATAGCCAGCCAGCAAGCCCCCAACTCCTCCTCAAAAGGGGCAATTATACTCCAATAGTTTTCCAGGTTTACATCCCTTAACGTATCAATACCATCTGTCCATGGGGTTTCATTGGTTATTCACGGTGGGTTGTTATGTGGTGATCAGTAAAGTAGACAAATCGTGAAGAATTAAATAATGCTTTCTCAAATAATCAGGTTTACCAAGAGCAGGAGTTTTGCAATCCCATTTGGGTTAGAATTCTGGCTAGCGTGGTACTCCTATACAGGAGGAGGCCCACTGGCAGAGGTAATGGGTGAGTCTTGGTCACAAACAATAACTTGTTAACAAATACACTGTGTGCCTGGGAGGCGAACTCCAAGATGGTTTCCAGCGTATTCTGATAGGGATGGGGTACACCTGCAGAGGTGGATGGGAGTTGCCCAGCTAGAAGGACTGGGAACCTTCAGAGCTAGAAGGAAAGTGTCCGGCTAGAAGAACTGGTAATCACACATTGCAGGAGGTTTTGAAGCCTGCCATGGTGGGGTGGGAGCCCTGGATATGAAGGCGGCCACATCCTAGGCTGTGGCAGAGTCACAGGGTGATACTGAAGCTGATTGGTACTAAGGATACCCTTTCAGGAGCACAATAAGGGTGCATGATGCCAAAATCACAGGAGTCTTTAAGGCAGGACCCTGGTTGAGAATGATGGAGCCCGCTAGTCCCTCGGGCGGTTGTAAGCCTGAGCAACCAGGGGCTTACCTGGTTACGCTCTGCTCCATAAAAGGCGTGAGTAAAAGATATGGACTGGTGGTCCATGACATATAAGGGGTATATCCCCCACAAAATGGTAGCACCAATTGGATTGGCCACGGTGCAGTTGGGTCATCAGGTAGGCAGGGCAGCCTAGATGAGTCACCGCTGCCTGCCCTTGTATCGCCCGTAAGTTAACCCACCAAATTGGCATACTCCTTGTATGTAATAAACCTGCAGCAGACTTTTTCCAACAAAACTTGTGTGTACTGTATTATTTTGAGCAGTGCAACTATTTACTGCTAAGCGGGGTTGTTGCCGATATCAACACTGTACGGCTCCTATCGGCTCATGCAGTGGGCCCCTTAAGAGGGCGTCCCCCTAGTGCCAGTTCAGGCACATCCCCGTGCCTTATCTTGGGAAACCCCCTCCTCTGTAAGCGCTCCCCCTCGGTTCTGGCACCTATTTGGCGTCATTTCCGGTGCACGGTGTGCTGGGGACTGGTATTTATACATGCCCCCACCCTCTGGACACCCTCTTTGTCCCACGCTGGACACAATTTCACCCTCCCAACTGCTTACCCTGCATGCCAGCGTGAGGGCTTGGCTATGAATTGAATGTATAAATGTATTAATTTGTGTTGCAGGCAGAGTTATATGGCTATACCGAGGCTGACTGATATGAAGGGTACCCTTTTAGGAGCAGAATAAGGGTGCATGATGCAAAAATCTCAGGAGTCTTTACAGCAGGATCCTGGTTGAGAACGATGGTGCCCCCTTGTCCCCCGGGTGGTTGTAAGCCTGAGCAACCGGGGGCTTGCCTGGTTACGCTCCATAAACATGTTGTTTCTTCTTTCAAGTCATTATTTTTAAGTTATCATGCAACTTTGAATTTCAACATTTCACTTTTCTCTCCGTGCATTCCTTTTATATACGTTACAGAAGCCCTATAATAGTCTATGCCCTCCCCTGGCCTGTCAGGGATGTGTCAGGAGGCCTAGTGGAGGGAGACACTTCCTCTTGTCCCAATTGCAAGGAGACAAAGACACTGCAGGACGCCAATCGTCCAGCGTTTTAGTGCCGCCCACAGTTTTAACTTTCAGCCCACAAGCATTTCTCACACCTTCAGCCAGATAGGTGCTGTAACAGAGGTGCATATAGGAGGCTGGAAGGAGGAGCTGCTGCCCAGGAAGAGTCTGCACAAAGCAGCTTCCTGATCTGGGCCACCTATGTAAATTCCCTTTTAGCCCGTGGCCCGGCAGATCCTAGTCCCGGCGTTACACATGCACCATGTGCATAGCCATGTCAAATCGATGTGTGTTGTTGAAAGAAGTGACTGAACCCAGACCGAGAGGGCGTGGCCTGTGCTGAAGAGTATCACAAGCCTACTGTCCCATACCAATGAACGGTGCGCAGAACAGCATAGCCATGCCCAGGCCCAGGGGGAAAGTAAGGTGCACTTTCAAAGCATCCCTAAGTGCGGGTTATCCCTCTATGACATCAGGGAACCTACATCATTATCACTTGCACTGTGGCCAGTTCATTCCATGCCCATTTCCTTCTATATATGTTTCGTGATTAAAAACAGTCCCTCCTTGCTCAGAAGCACCCCAGCACCTTTAGCAATATGTATTAATGCTTTCATTTCAGAAGTGTAGTGCCCTTGATAGACACTGAGCGCCAGAATGTTCTGCAACCGAGTACAATCAAGTGAAGAAAACAGCAGCAAGTGAGGAGAGAATTACAGTGGAAACACAGAAAATACAAAAACACCTCACTCTAGAGGATGGCTTTTCTTGTTATTTATTTATAACATTTCATTTTTTAGGCACGCTGCAGTCTCAGGGGAGCAGCGGAGCTCTGTACAGAATCGGTGGACTGCTCCGGCATGGTGATTTGTATTACAAAGCAGGATGTAGAGGCTGAATCTGAAATACTCTGAAATCCTTCCTTTAAAGCTTGGTGATTCATGAGGCCAAAGTGAGAAATGGCTGCTCTCCTTGCACTCACACAACAGTGCTAGCCCTGAGCCCAGTCTCTTCAATGGTTGGGTGAAGGGTTTTATCATCATGCCCCCTGCTGAAAGGGTCCACAATTATGTGTAGCGTGTTACCCAGATGTGAAAATCTGCACCTGGAGATACTGTTTCTTTGTGGTAAATCCATACGCAGGGCACACATTTTTGGGGGGTCCCATGGTATCCAATTTGCCAGTCAGAAAATCCTCATGCGCATTTACCACACACAGGGGCATATTCTCAAGAACATGTGATAACCATCGCAAAAGTAACTGAAGGCTACTTCCAACATCGCAGTCTATCACGGGTAAATTACACCGTGTTAACGAAGCATTATCAACACGGCGGTACCATGCGATAGTCACCAGATAACGCGTGAACTGACTGCGGTAAAATCAACGCCACACCGCAAAAGTGCGAGATGGGAATGCAATAAATCTTGCGATGAGGCCAATCACAGTACAACAATCGCAAAAAAATAGCAACTGGCCTGCAAATCCCACGCATCTGGCGGGAAAGTGCACCATAAAAGCAGAGTAAATAAACGGTGAGATGACAACGTGCAAGCACAACCCTACAGCTGGGTATACAACCTTTACAACGAAACTTTTACAACGAACTACCATTACAACGCAACTTTTACAACGCAAACTGTTACAACGCATTGCTGTGGGGGGTGCTCTAGGATAGGGAATAGGTTAATTTACTATCCAATAACCTTCCCTAGTGTCCACGGGGACTGGAGTTGGAATAGTAAATTAAACTATTCACTATCCAACACCCAAAAGCGCTATGCGTTGTAATGGTATGCGATGTAAAAACCGCGTTGTAAAGGTATGCGTGGTAAAAGTATGCGTTGTAACGTCATACATTCCCGCAGCTGTGATGCAGATCAAATGACCATTGTCCAAATCAGATAGGCATTTCCCCACAAACAGCCACAATGTACATTGAAATGCATTCAGTATGTAACCTGCGCCAATGCGGAAACAAACGTGGTACACACTGTGAAACTGCATATCCCCCTCACATTGTAGAGGGACAAACAACACTCCCTGCACACCGTCGTCCCATTTCCATGATCAGACAAGAATGCAAGCATGGACTAATGTAGGGGCAGTGACTCCCCCTTATGTACCTGTTGCCCTTGTGGCCCATGTCGTGGGACTTGAGTCACAGGGTGCATCCCTGCATCATTGAGGCACATATCAGAGCACAAAAGAATCCCTGTTGTCACCTGTAAGCACAAATGACAGCCAAAATGGAATGAATTGGGGCACATGTGAAACGCCGTAGAGTTGGAAACGCTAACAGCTGTGATACACAGAGCTGACAATTCGAATATGTGACCGCATAAACAGCTTCACCGCACAGAGGTGACACACTCACCATCCATTAACAAATTCTTCAATTGACAGCATAACATGTCACACCCACACTTGTCTGAGTGAAGTGTCTGTACAGATGAGTGACACGCATGCAGGGAATGTGTATCGTAATGCTTTTATTAGCACATGCTGTGCCTATGGTCAGTCAACGTACTGTGCCATTACTGCTAAGGACCCACACAATGTGACGTCAACCAGAGAAGAAATTATCAATGATGTAGTCCCTAAGGGCTATTCCTGCTGCAGCTGCAGTGGGGTGTGGCCCACCTGCCTCATCTTCATCATCATTGTCCGGTGCATCTGGCACTCGTATCCATGAGGCTTTGCTGCATGCACATGTGTTGTGCAACACACAACATGCACCGATCATCTTGCACACGAAGACTGGGCTGTACAGGAGCTTACCACCTGTGACGTCTAGGCACCTGAAACGTGGCTTCAACATGCCAAATGTGCACTCCTCGATGCCCCTGGCGCGTTTGTGGGCCACATTGTTTGGGGCTCGGAGGGGTGCCATCATCCCATAGCAGAGTGCATATCCTTGTTCACCTGTGACAGTGCAGAATGACATGAGTCACAACTACGTACTGCATGATGTGTTGGCAGGCTTACTGGTTCATTGGTGTGTGATATGTATGACTTAGTGATTCCTGTATGACATGTACTGCGTGTTGTAAATGAGCTGCATCACTGTGTACTACGTAGCCTCACTGCTGCACCCCCCGAGCACATTCACAAGTGTGCGCAACTCGATTTCATCACATGCACCCATACGGCACACCATTGACATGCTTGTCTGTGCATGTCCACAAGACTAAGTGCGACACAGTGATGATGCTGTGCAGAACATGGTGTGTAAGCTCATTGCAAGGATAGGGCTGACACAGTTGTAGAGCACCTGCCTGGCTGAACTCGACATGCAGTTGATGGTACATCTTTGGCTCATGCTGCGCTAATAGCGACACACACAACAGTTGGCAGGTGTGATCCCTGACCCCGAGCGGGCCTGCTCTCCCATGTACCCTTTCGGCAGACCACGCACACCGGGGACATGCCACATAGCAACATTGTTGATTGCGTACAACAGAGACACACGCATTAGCCACATCCTTGGCAAGGCCCACACTGAACAACACCCAGATCCACGTGTGTAGGAGCCACACCCCTACGCAGTACTATCGTACGCCTGTCCACCCCGCTTAGGCTCACATGGAGATACAACACGGTCACATGTCCCATGTCTACAACACAGCCTGCAGTCACATGGTTGCGCACGCTGTACACAGCACAATATAATGTAAAAATGACCCCACTCCCACGTGCATACATATTGACCACACGGACACACTGAGTGAGTTTGTGGTACTAGCTACGGGCATGTGCGCCCGGCCCCTTTTACTGCCAGGGTCACATCTCTAGTGACGCCTGTGCTGGATGGGTGTTAGGTAGTGTAAGCCACCACTCAGGGGTTGGTTGGTGCTGGCAAAAACCACATCAGTGAGCAATCACCAGTACAGGGTATGGACATCATGGGTCCCTGGCTTTAGCAGCACAGAGTTTGTGGCCCCGGATACACAGCGGCTGGCACAGGCACACCACCACAGGATGGTGACTTGTGGTGCACTAAGGTAGAGCTGCACGAGTTGAGCGTGTACTTGTCAATGTCCAAGGGGAATGTAACAGAAGGTTGGGCGGGACAGTGGAAGGAGTCCCTCCAGGGCATGATGCAGAGGGCAGAAGTAAGCAGGAACAGGCAAATGGCAGAGTTGAATGCTACAGAGTCCCCTTTTCCACATTGTCAGTATCAGCTGCATGTAGAGGAAGCCAACCTCCAGTCCATGTGCTCAGACGCCACCGGTGTACAAACAGAATTGACAATGAATTTGGAAGGGGATGCAGTCTGCGATGAGACCTGTACAATGACATGGGCTCTGCCATGTATAGAGCCAGACTCAGTTCAAAATGTGTGACGTACTCCACTGCAGTGTTGCTGGAGACAGCGGTCATCAGGGGCCCACAGCCACGTGTGGTAGGTATGTGCTGCACAGAGTCAGTGGCACCAGTGCAGCTGTTGGTAGTGTCCCTTCACATCTGTAAAGGTGAGCCTTTTCTCCGCTGGACTGAAGCGTGTCTTCCTTGCATACTGTGACATGTACACTGTCATGAAGAAATCAAAACTGAGTTGCAAAAGTGCACCCTAGTTGGCCGCAGTGTCGGACGGAGGTTGCCGTCAGCGCTGGTTAACCGCACTCCAGCCATCTCCTCCTGGATCTCTACCACATGGCATTGGAATGTCAAGTGTATTAGATTTGTGGCTGACAGAGGTAGTGGCACCAGAGCTGAGTGGGTGTGCAGCCCGCGATGATGCCCTGTCCTGCCTGTGGCAGACTGCATTGGTTTGGAGGGAGGCCTGCAGGACTGCAGACATGTTTGGTTGGAGTCCTATGCACAGACTTGGTGGCACCACATTGAAGGGAGTATAGTGACATAACCTCAGCCTTAAATAATGTACTCTTCCACGGTGTAATTAAGACTCAGTTCCAAAGGTGTGTCCTACTTGTCCACTGTGTATGCCAGTAGATTACGTCAACGAGAATGGAGTTCAGCGGGCCTGTGTCGCGGAGGCCGTGATGGTCCGAGAAGGCTGTCAAGGTCATCGGCCTCGGGCTTGGAGCTTGCACCGTCACTTGGTGGGCCCTCTTCAACACACGCCGGTGTCGGCAGTTGGACATTGAGGCCTCGGTGCACAGGGCAGGCAGGACTAGTTCAGGGACCAGCGGCTCGGGGTGCATCAGGCCCACAGGATAGCAGGCAACCCCGCTCACGGTGACAGCGTCGACCTCATGGCGGGGTGAGAGGCGCCACCCTGGCAGAGATGTTGCGCATTCTGGAAGAGGAGCACGCCCAGAGTTACGTTCCTTTTATTCCCACCCCTACGCTGGCCTGGCGTATGCCGGGCCTGCCCACCCTGCTCCCGCCTACGGGGGGGACGTGACGCGCTACATTTTCTTGATCTCCCCCACTGGCTAGGGTGACATGGTTGCATTCATTGTCCACTACACTCCAAACAACAGCGGTGTGTGTCGGTATGGATATGTGTGTGGTCACAACACACACTTTTTAAACAAGGGTCCAAGGGCAAGTTTAAAGACCCAAAACTAGATACACGCCCCTTTCAATAACATTAATAAACAACAGGTATCTAGGGGTCAGAGGAATCAAAAAAGAAAAGAACTTGACTCAGAGAAAGCCAATGACAAAACAAATGTTAGTTATTAATGAGTGAAAAAAAAACAAGTGGTCCATTCAACTAGATATATGTGGACAAACAAACAAGGACAAAAGTAACCTCGAGGGTAGGTGAAATTTTCCTATCAGTTGCCGATCTGTTCCGCCATTTTTCACATCATATGGGTTCTCCTTACCCAGGAGACAAACATGTCCACAGTCAAAGAAATATAGTAAGACTGTGAAAAAACCCTATGACTAGTATTTCAACAAATTGGTGGTGCAGATATTAAATAAATGTAAATGGGCAACTGAAAAAGCAGTGCAAAAAGTGTAAGTGGTGATAAGATAAAATTGGATAAAACTGAGTAGAAGTTTAGTTTTAATGTTTTCTCTCAGTTCCTCCAAATTTAAAAATGTGAAACAAAAACAGATTTAACAGAATATCTGTTCAGCAAATGAGGTCGACATGTTTCTGCATTAGTGGCCGCTATGCCACTGGGATGTTGCTACTGCTGTGTACTAAGTGAGAAAAATGTTTTCAAAGTTTAAAATTTATATCACCTGAGATTCCAGAATGAATAATCCACCACAAGTCTGTTGTGACATCATGTCAAAGGCAAAACAATGAGGAGAAACAAAGACGAATTAGAAACAAATCATAATATATTCATATATAATGTTTATGTTGTTCCGGAAAAGACAAAAGGTCAAAGGTACACTTTTTGTAAATATATAGCCACTCACCAAATACTTGTAGGGATGGCGCTTCACCCCACCTGGTTGCAGCTCAGGTAATGAGGAGCACCGCTCTATTTAAAAAGATGAAGCATTCTATAATTCATTCAGATCACATACATACAACACGCAATTGTAGTCTAGGACTAAACACGATGTCTAGCATAGCTAGAAAGCATCTATGCTCACCAGAAGAGTAAAGGTAAAGTAACCATCTAATTAGAAGCGGGTATTTAGATAGTCTTTCATCTAGTTTTAGCAAATAAACTCCATAGTATCTCGAGGCTTCCAAATAATCTAAAAAAGTCCCACAGTATTGGTGCCACGTAAAGAGTTCTTTTTCTCGTGTTTAACACCAAAACACACCAGAAAACTTCTTCCTTGTAAGGCTACTCACAGGCTCATGATCGTGCTCTAAATTGTACTTTTAGATCAGGCGAGGATTACGTTTGCCTTGTGTCTATCACGAGCGCCTGCGGATTAGCAGTTAGTAAATTAGAGGTTCAGGTGCAGGTGCAGTCAATCTCGTATCAAAAAATACACAAAGCAGGAGAGGTCTGTTCTCTACCTAACCCTCGGTGTCTCCCGGCGTTCCTCTGCGCTAACTGGGGTGGCACCAGATGTATGTGAACCAATGCATTTGTTGGGAAGCGCTTCCGCACACGTGACCAAGCCTAAGGACCCTGGCAGTTGTAGTGAAACTGATTCACAACCTCCGATGAATGCCATTCAGATAATACTTAGTTTTTCACCTGCGTATGATCTTTAATCTTAGACATAAGATGGAATATAATTTCAAAATAAAAATAAAAAAAATCATTCAACCTGACTTCGCAGAAAATGCAATATACAGTACAATTACGAAGTTAGCACGTTCGGTGCCACAGAATGCCAACATATGTATGGGCTAAAAAGTGAGACAGGTAAAAGACATCATGATTGTGTGTATTGGTGTGTATTAGCACTAGCGAAAGTATTGTTACTGCTACCGCAGGATAGGCATACAAAAGGATATATTTAGCATATTGGCAGAATTAATATAAATACTGGCAGACTAACATGCTAAATGTTTTTATAACAGGAAGGTTAGTACTCATGCTGCAAAACTGCCATTATGAGAGCGCTTATAGTATGGAATATATAGTCATCAGAATATATTGTGTGCAACATAAGAACTTATATGATACTAAAGATCTTGATGCAACATAAAAATATTGTACAGAATATCAGTACTGTGATCATAGGTGGGCTATAGCGACATCCATGGTATTGATTCATTCAAACCTCCTTTGTCGCTGTTTAATTTATAAACCCACTTTTGTTCTTTCTTGAATAAAAATTTCGAAGAGGCGGTTGAGGGTGATATTAACAACCTTTTTAAGACCAAAATGACAAACTCTTATGTCAATTTACCAAGAAAGGAACAACAAGCGTTACGCTCCCTCACATCAAACGCAAGTATTATAGTGAAGCCTGCCGATAAAGGCGGTGCAATTGTTATTTTAGACACTGAAACCTATCGGAATCAGTGTCTGAGGCAGTTGCAAGATCAGAAATGATATCTTCCTTTAAAAGAAGACCCCACAGAGAGGTTGTAGACCATTATTGGTCACCTTGTAGAAGAAGCTACATCTGAAGGGTGGATTACGTCTCAGAAGGGTCAATATCTTCAAACCCCTCACCCTACCATTCCTTATTTCTATTGCCTCCCAAAGGTCCACAAACCGCAGAGACCACCACCAAGGAGACCAATAATTTCGGGAATTGGTTCAATTCTTGAACCACTATCCACCTTTGTGGATCATTTCCTGAATCCGATGGTGAGGGAAATGCCTACTTTTCTCAAGGACACCAGAGATGTCCTCTGGATGCTCCCTGAGATAGAGTTTGATATGGCAACTGATCTTCTTGTCTCATTCGATGTTGAATCGCTATACACGTCGATTCCCCAGACTGAGACACTTGAGGTAGTTAGCAATTTACTACAACAAAGGGATTTACAATCTATGACACCAGTCCCATTCATAATGACCTTGGCAGAGTTAGCGATGAAAGAGAACAATTTTAAGTTCGAGGACACTACCTACCTACAAACATCTGGGACCAGCATGGGTAGTGTCTTTGCTCCTAGTCTCGCTAATCTCTATGTTCATCAATTTGAACAAGCCGAGATCCTGACACAGACTAACCCTTACTATGTATCGCTTCGAGTTTGGAAGCGCTACATAGATGACATCTTTGTAGTTTGGCGATGAACAGAAGAAGATTTGATCGAATTCCATCAGTGGTTGAACTCACGTAACACCTATTTAAAATTTACGGTGGAATTTAGCAAGACACATTTGGCCTTCCTTGATCTCACAATTCAGGCTACGGCAGGGGGACTGGTCTCCGAATTGTATAGGAAGCCCATGGCCCGATATGCACTTTTGAGGTATGAAAGCTGCCACCCTAGGGCCCTCAGGAATAATCTGCCCTTTGGACAGTTTCTGAGGGTCCAGAGAAACTGTTCTAGTAAAGAGGCGTTTGAGGTACATTCCGCTATTCTGGCAGAACATCTACGAGAAAAGAAGTACCCCAAAAAGATTATACGTCGGTCCAAGAAGAGGGCATCCAATAACAACCGTGAGGCCCTTCTTGAATTGACAGTACCAAAAGAGAAAACAGAGAGGATCACATTTGTAAATACCTTCCATACTAAGTCAAATCAGGTTCAGAAAATTGTTAAAAAACGTTGGTCCATCCTGAATACTGGGGGTGATAATTTGCCTATGCCACTATTTGCATTTAAAAGAGGGCAAAACATAAAGGATCAACTTGTACACACAAGACTAAAAAATAAAATCATGATACAAGTTGGTACCTTGTGAGGCCTTCCTCCAGTAGAAGGCCACCATCCGTGTGAAATGTGTTCCGTTTGTCCTCAGACCAGTAAATCTACATCTATTAACATTGGCACAAGTAGACCATGGCAGCAGCGAAAATTCACAAATTGTAACAGTGAAAGCATAATATATCTGATTTCACGCCCCTGCCATAAAAGGTATGTTGACATGAGCATGTAACCACAAGAAAAATAAAGACTCGAATTTGTGAACATAAAAGTACTGTACGATGTCGCAAGCAAGCGACCCATCTAACGTCACATTTCTTGGAAGCAGGCCATGGTCCAAATGATTTTACATGGACGGTGCTTGAACAGCCCACTATTCCAGACCATTGTTCTGATGTGAACACATTTTTATTCAAGAAAGAACAAAGTGGGTTTATAAATTAAACAGCGACAAAGGAGGTCTGAATGAACCAATACCATGGATGTCGCTATAGCCCACCTTTGATCATAGTACTGATATTCTGTACAATATTTTTGTGTTGCATCAAGATCTTTAGTATAATATAAGTTCTTATGTTGCACACAATATATTCTGATGACTATATATTCCATACTATAAGCGCTCTCATAATGGCAGTTTTGCAGCATTAGTAGTAACCGTCCTGTTATAAAAACATTTAGCTTGTTAGTCTGCCAGTAAATATATTAATTCTGCAAATATGCTAAATATATCGTTTTGTATGCCTATCCTGCGGTAGCAGTAACAATACTTTCGCTAGCGCTAATACACGCCAATACACACAATCATGACGTCTTTTACCTGTCTTACTTTTTAGCCCATACATATGTTGGCATTCTGTGGCACCGGCCGTGCTAACTTCGTAAATGTACTGTATATTGCATTTTCTGCGAAGTCAGGTTGAATGATTTTTTTGATATTTTTTTTAATTATATTCCATTTTATGTCTAAGATTAAAGATCATACGCGGGTGAAAAACTAAGTATTATCTGAATGGCATTCATCGGGGGTTGTGAATCAGTTTCACTACAACTCCCAGGGTCCTTAGGCTTGGTCACGTATGTGGAAGCACTTCCCAACAAATGCATTGGTTTACATACGTCTGGTGCCTCCCCAGTTAGCGCAGAGGAACGCCGGGAGACACCGATGGTTAGGTAAGGAACAGACCTCTCCTGCCTTGTGTATTTTTTGATACGAGATTGACTGCACCCGCACCTCTAATTTACTAACTGCTAATCCGCAGGAGCTCGTGATACACACAAGGCGAACGGAATCCTCGCCTGATCTAAACGCTTTATGATACAATTTAGAGCACGATCATGACCCTCTGAGTAGCCTTACAAGGAAGAACTTTTCTGGTGTGTTTTGGTGTTAAACACGAGAAAAGAACTCTTTACGTGGCACCAATACTGTGGGGCTTTTTTAGATTATTTGGAAGCCTCGAGATACTATGGAGTTTTTTTGCTAAAACTAGATGAAAGACTATCTAAATACCCGCTTCTAATTAGATGGTTACTTTATCTTTACTCTTCTGGTGAGCCTAGATGCTTTCTAGCTATGCGGAGTTTAGTCCTAGACTACAATGGCATGTTCTATGTATGTGATCTGAATGAATTATTGAATGCTTCATCTTTTTAAATAGAGCAGTGCTCCTCATTACCTGGGCTGCAGCCAGGTGGGGTGAAGCGCCATCCCTACAAGTATTTGGTGAGTGGCTATATATTTACAAAAAGTGTACTTTTGACCTTTTGTCTTTTTCGGAACAACATAAACATTATATATGAATGTATTATGATTTGTTTCAAATTCGTCTTTGTTTCTCCTCATTGTTTTGGCTTTGACATGATGTCACAACAGACTTGTGGTGGATTATTCATTCTGGAATCTCAGGTGATATACATTTTAAACTTCAAAAAGAAATTTCTCACCTAGTACACAGCAGTAGCAACATCTAGGTCCTGACGAATGCAGTGGCATAGCGGCCACTAATGCAGAAACATGTTGACCTCATTTGCTGAACAGATATTCTGTTAAATCTGTTTTTGTTTCCCATTTTTAGATTTGGAGGAACTGAGAGAAAACATTAAAACTAAACTTCTACTCAGTTTTATCCAATTTTATCTTATCACCACTTACACTTTTTGCACTGCTTTTTCAGTTGCCCATTTACATTTATTTAACATCTGCACCACCAATTTGTTGAAATACTAGTCATAGGGGTTTTTCGCAGTCTTACTATATCTCTTTGACTGTGGACATGTTTGTCTCCTGGGTAAGGAGAACCAATATGATGTGAAAAATGGCGGAACAGAACGGCAACTGATGGGAAAATTTCACCTACCCTCGAGGTTACTTTTGTCCTTGTTTGTTTGTCCACATATATCTAATTGAATGGACCACTTGTTTTTTTTCACTCATTAATAACTAACATTTGTTTTGTCATTGGCATTCTCTGAGTCGAGTTCTTTTCTTTTTTGATTCCTCTGACCCCTAGATACCTGTTGTTTATTAATGTTATTGAAAGGGGCGTGTATCTAGTTTCGGGTCTTTAAACTTGCCCTTGGACCCTTGTTTAAAATGTGTGTGTTGTAGTTATAGTGCAGCTGAGGCTGCGGGTCCGTCAAACGTTTCAAAAGATGTTGGCCTAATATTTGGTCTTTGAACTGCTCTTATCTCACTTTTCTATTTTTTATTTTTCATTTCATTTCGACATACGACATGCCTTGAGTTCGGTTGAACTGCTTGCTGTTCTTACATTGGGACATCACATACAGTTACAAATTTAGATTCTTGGACAGATATTTTCTCTCTTCATTCCCTCACCCAAAAATGGCCACTAATTGGGGTTTGGCCGTTGAAGACGTGGAGGTACAGAACATTCTGGAAGAGAATCCAAGCATATTAGAATGTATCCCAGTGGTAGTGAGTAACAATGAAGATGGGTGGAACAAGATCTTGGTGATAAAGAAATCACACTCTAAGACTTCAGTTCATGGTATAACTATGGCCGAGTACTTACGCGGTAACTGTGCACCCTCAGGACGTATTGTGACCAATGCCCCAAGACTTTTCTTGGATGACAAAGAGTTTATAAAGGATTGGTCGATGATTGCCTGGAGATGCATAAGGGACTGGCTAGTCCTGATTATTAAAACCGCAAAACGAGTGGCGGACAAAATACTGGTAGAAATACAGATCTTGGAGGGTAAAATAAAAGCAACTGTTAAATCAACATTGTTCAAGAATGGTCAGGAGGACAGTAATAAAAAGAATAATGAATTCAAAGATTCCATCTTATTTTCTAAATTAGAAAAATTTAAGAACGATTTAGCCAAATTCTCCCATGAGAAAATGTACCCTTACACAAGTGACACATATGTTGCACCTGTTTTCAATCGTAATGGACGTAGAGGTGGGTCTACTTACCCCACTTCTAGCTCAGAAGAGGCTTCAAGTGAGTCTGATACATCTCAGAATGGTAATACGCCGAGTATTAATAGAGGGCGAGACAATAAAAGAGGACGGAGAGGTAATTCTCAGAATTATAATCAAAACCAATTCCAACCATGGTGGCAGCCCAGTCCATGGATGTATGGCCCAAATTACCCTCAACAAATGGGTCACTTTTGTCCTCCACATATGCAGCAGGCCCCAGGTGTCCCGCCTTTTTTAGGGTTTGGCCCAAGGAGAACAAGGGGCAGAAGAAAACAGGGGCAGGCACAACAGGTACACTGGGCAATAACACCGCAAGCCACAATGGACTTACGGAACAGGAAAAAGATACCCCAAGAGACTGCAGGAACGAGCAGCGGGACAAACCCAAAAGTCTCGTGATCAATCTCAGTTCTCATACACTAACGAGAGATGAAGAATTTCTCTTGAACCGTGGACTAGGTTTTGTGGCTACACATACAGGGGATCCTTTTGTGGCACAAGTCGAACTAACTAAGTTTTTCAGGAAGATCAGACTGAACTATTTTTTTGCAAAACAAACCAATACAGAAAGGGAAGTTGAGGATAGAAATCCTGGTTTAAAGAAACCATCTAGATTCAATCCCCCAAGTATCGGTCTGCCTGCTAAGGTTATTACTTTCGAAGAGGCGGTTGAGGGTGATATTAACAACCTTTTTAAGACCAAAATGAGAAACTCTTATGTCAATTTACCAAGAAAGGAACAACAAGCGTTACACTCCCTCACATCAAACGCAAGTATTATAGTGAAGCCTGCCGACAAAGGCGGTGCAATTGTTATTTTAGACACTGAAACCTATCGGAATCAGTGTCCGAGGCAGTTGCAAGATCAGAAATCATATCTTCCTTTAAAAGAAGACCCCACAGAGAGGTTGCAGACCATTATTGGTCACCTTGTAGAAGAAGCTACATCTGAAGGGTGGATTACGTCTCAGAAGGGTCAATATCTTCAAACCCCTCACCCTACCATTTCTTATTTCTATTGCCTCCCAAAGGTCCACAAACCGCAGAGACCACCACCAAGGAGACCAATAATTTCGGGAATTGGTTCAATTCTTGAACCACTATCCACCTTTGTGGATCATTTCCTGAATCCGATGGTGAGGGAAATGCCTACTTTTCTCAAGGACACCAAAGATGTCCTTCGGATGCTCCCTGAGATAGAGTTTGATATGGCAACTGATCTTCTTGTCTCATTCGATGTTGAAGCGCTATACACGTCGATTCCCCAGACTGAGACACTTGAGGTAGTTAGCAATTTACTACAACAAAGGGATTTACAATCTATGACACCAGTCCCATTCATAATGACCTTGGCAGAGTTAGCGATGAAAGAGAACTATTTTAAGTTCGAGGACACAACCTACCTACAAACATCTGGGACCAGCATGGGTAGTGTCTTCGCTCCTAGTCTCGCTAATCTCTATGTTCATCAATTTGAACAAGCCGAGATCCTGACACTGACTAACCCTTACTATGTATCGCTTCGAGTTTGGAAGCGCTACATAGATGACATCTTTGTAGTTTGGGAGGAACAGAAGAAGATTTGATCGAATTCCATCAGTGGTTGAACTCACGTAACACCTATTTAAAATTTACGGTGGAATTTAGCACATTTGGCCTTCCTTGATCTCACAATTCAGGCTACGGCAGGGGGACTGGTCTCCGAATTGTATAGGAAGCCCATGGCCCGATATGTACTTTTGAGGTATGAAAGCTGCCACCCTAGGGCCCTCAGGAATAATCTGCCCTTTGGACAGTTTCTGAGGGTCCAGAGAAACTGTTCTAGTAAAGAGGCGTTTCAGGTACATTCCGCTATTCTGGCAGAACAACTGTGAGAAAAGAAGTACCCCAAAAAGATTATACCTCGGTCCAAGAAGAGGGCATCCAATAACAACCGTGAGGCCCTTCTTGAAATGACAGTACCAAAAGAGAAAACAGAGAGGATCACATTTGTAAATACCTTCCATACTAAGTCAAATCAGGTTCAGAAAATTGTTAAAAAACGTTGGTCCATCCTGAATACTGGGGGTGATAATTTGCCTATGCCACTATTTGCATTTAAAAGAGGACAAAACATAAAGGATCAACTTGTACACACAAGACCAAAAAATAAAATCATGATACAAGTTGGTACCTTGTGGGGCCTTCCTCCAGTAGAAGGCCACCATCCGTGTGAAATGTGTTCCCTTTGTCCTCAGACCAGTAAATCTACATCTATAGACATTGGCACAAGTAGACTATGACAGCAGCGAAAATTCACAAATTGCAACAGTGAAAACATCATATATCTGATTACAGGCCCATGCCATAAAAGGTATGTTGGCATGACCACAAGAAAAATAAAGACTCGAATTTGTGAACATAAAAGTACTGTACGTTGTCGCAAGCAAGCGACCCATCTAACGCCACATTTCTTGGAAGCAGGCCATGGTCCAAATGATTTTACATGGATGGTGCTTGAACAGCCCACTATTCCAGACCATTGTTCTGATGTGAACACATTTTTATTCAAGAAAGAACAAAAGTGGGTTTATAAATTAAACAGCGACAAAGGAGGTCTGAATGAACCAATACCATGGATATCGCTATAGCCCACCTTTGATCATAGTACTGATATTCTGTACAATATTTTTGTGTTGCATCAAGATCTTTAGTATCATATAAGTTCTTATGTTGCACACAATATATTCTGATGACTATATATTCCATACTATAAGCGCTCTCATAATGGCAGTTTTGCAGCATGAGTAGTAACCGTCCTGTTATAAAAACATTTAGCATGTTAGTCTGCCAGTAATTATATTAATTCTGCAAATATGCTAAATATATCCTTTTGTATGCTTATCCTGCGGTAGCAGTAACAATACTTTCGCTAGCGCTAATACACGCCAATACACACAATCATGACGTCTTTTACCTGTCTCACTTTTTAGCCCATACATATGTTGGCATCCTGTGGCACCGGCCGTGCTAACTTCGTAAATGTACTGTATATTGCATTTTCTGCGAAGTCAGGTTGAATGATTTTTTTGATTTTTTTTAAATTATATTCCATTTTATGTCTAAGATTAAAGATCATACGCGGGTAAAAACCTAAGTATTATCTGAATGGCATTCATCGGGGGTTGTGAATCAGTTTCACTACAACTCCCAGGGTCCTTAGGCTTGGTCACGTGTGTGGAAGCGCTTCCCAACAAATGCGTTGGTTTACATACGTCTGGTGCCTCCCTAGTTAGCGCAGAGGAACGCCGGGAGACACCGACGGTTAGGTAAGGAAAAGACCTCTACTGCCTTGTGTATTTTTTGATACAAGATTGACTGCACCCGCACCTCTAATTTACTAACTGCTAATCCGCAGGCGCTCGTGATACACACAAGGCGAACGTAATCCTCGCCTGATCTAAACGCTTTATGATACAATTTAGAGCACGATCATGAGCCTCTGAGTAGCCTAACAAGGAAGAAATTTTCTGGTGTGTTTTGGTGTTAAACACGAGAAAAAGAACTCTTTATGTGGCACCAATACTGTGGGGCTTTTTTAGATTATTTGGAAGCCGCGAGATACTATGGAGTTTTTTTTGCTAAAACTAGATGAAAGACTATCTAAATACCCGTTTCTAATTAGATGGTTACTTTATCTTTACTCTTCTGGTGAGCATAGATGCTTTCTAGCTATGCTATGTTATGTTATGTTATTTAAAATTTATAAAGTGCACATACGCCCAAGAGCTTCTTGGCGCTGGAAAGAGATAAAAAAAACAACATAACAAGGGGTAAATCAACAGAAGTCTCTATTTCAGATATGCCTGTTTGAAGAGGTGAGTCTTAAATGCCTTTCTAAAGTCAAAAAGGTCCTTCCTCTGTCTGAGAGCTAGCGGCAGGGAGTTCCACAGGGTGGCTGCTAAAAAGTGAAAACTACTGCCTCCCTGTCGTTTTTTCTTAAAGCGTGGTACCTCAAGTAGGCCTTTATGTGCTGATCTCAGACTACGTGAAGGAACATACCTTCCAATCAACTGTCTGATGAATAGGGGGGCCTTGCCTTGCAATGCCTTAAAAATGATGCACCCTGCTTTAAATTCGGCTCTTTGAGCCACAGGTAACCAGTGCAAGGTCTCTAAACCTAATTTGATCGATTCCCATTTAGGTACATTGCAGATCAGTCTGGCGGCCTGATTCTGCAGGTACTGCAATCTTCTAAGTTGGCCTACAGGTAGGCCAAGATAGAGACTGTTTGAGAAGTCGATATGGGAGAGGACTAGGGCCATGACCACCTGAATTAGGGCGGTGTGGGTGAGGAAATGTGCGATTTTCCTAATTTTCCTCAGTTGGAAAAATCCAGAGGAAACCACGGTTCCAATCTGGGATTTTAAAGTAAGGTCCTCATTGATGGTAACCCCCAGACTTTTTACTGTTTGAGATTTCTTTGGGGGGAGACCCATATCAGCAGGCCAGAAATTAGGGCTCCAACTGATTTCGCTCTTACCGGGCAGAATCAGCTCAGTTTTCCCCGGGTTTAACTTGAGATGATTTAAGGACATCCAACTCTGGATAAGGGTCATAGTGGCCTGAAAATCCTCCACAGCATTTGGAGAGTTGAGTACAAAGACTAGCTGCAAGTCATCTGCATAATTGTATACAGTGGCTTTGTGCTTTCTTAAAGCAAACAGAAGGGGCCGCATATACAAATTAAACAATAGGGGAGATAACGAAGAGCCTTGGGGGACCCCACAAAAGGAATTGGTTTTAGCAGCAGAAAAAGAGCCTAGGCAAACAGCTTGGGTGCGTTCAGATATGAACGATTTTAGCCAGGCCAAGGCAGAGTCTCTAAGACCTGCCTGTTCGACACGGTTGACCAGAATGGAATAGTCAACCGTGTCGAATGCCGCAGACAGATCAAGGAGCACCAGGGCTTGGTGAAGATTTTTATCAGCGTTGGACCTCAAGGTGTTCTGAACGGCCAGTATTACTGCTTCAGTAGAATGGCCAGGCCGGAATCCTGCTTGGTTAGGTTGAAGATAGCCCGATTCCTCCACAAAGTTTGAGAGGCAGTTTGTAACATGAGCCTCCAACATTTTGGATAGGAAGGGCAGCAGGGATATGGGCCGGTAATTCGTGAGGTCCAGCGGGTCAATACCAGGTTTCTTAGTGAGAGGTATCAATAAGGCCTGCTTGAAGCTGCTCGGCACTATCCCTAGAGTAAGAGAGTTGTTAAGCAAGGGTATCATGCTATTAGGAATGGCCCGGCCAATTTCCCTCATAATTTGAGGGGGACAGGCATCCATAGGGGAGCCTGATTTGACTCTAGACAATAGTTCTGAAAAGACTTGCAAATCAATAGGGGGAAAGGAGTGTAAGGTTAAGGGATTAAGAAAAATGTCGTCTACCGGGGCACAAGCTGGAAGTATGGAGATGTTCTGTTTAATCAATAAAATCTTTTCACTGAAGAAGTCATTCAGGGAGTTACATAATGCTTGAGTAGGAACTACGGGAGGAGAGGTTCTGTCGTCATTACATAAATCGTTCACTATCCTAAAGATTTCTTTCGACTTATTGGTGGAGTTTAAGATTTTAGATGAGAAGTAGGCGGTCTTATGGTTATGTAAAACTTTTTGATATGCCTTCCTGGCTAGGCAGTAAGTAGCCCTGGCTAGAGGGCAGTACTGGGAGCGCCATACCCTTTCCTGTTGCCTCACTTCCAGTTTTAATTTTTTAAGCTCAGGTGTGAACCATTTGTGTGCGTCCGAGCTCCTAGAGCTGCAAAGACGCGTAGGAGGAGCATAGATGTCAATCGCTGAAGTAAGCCATTCTTTAAGCCGGAGATCGGCCTGCTCCACATTAGTAGTCACAGGGGGAAGGGAAGTATTTAAAAAATTTTAAAAAGCTGACATATCCATGGAAGTCCATTTCCTAATGGTCTTGCTGGTTTGTAGCTTAAATTGATTGGTCTTGTCTAACTGGAAAGAGAAACTTATACTATAGTGATCAGACCAACAGCAAGGTTTTATGTCTATCAAGGATAGTAATAAGTTCGAAGACCAGATTTGGTCAAGACTATGACCTTTCTGATGAGTCTCAGTGCGAATGTGTTGTGTCAAGTTGAGGTCATCAAAAAGGTCTTTCATCTCTGCAGCTTGGGGGTCTTGCGATATATTGTCAAACCAAAAATTTAGGTCCCCGACCAAAAGTAGTTTAGGATGGTTAGTGACCAGCGGGGCCAGTAGCTGTGCTAAGGTAGATGGAAATGTGGCCATGGTTTGGGGTGGGCGATATAGTAGCACCAGTACAAGTGATCCATTAGGAGTGTCTAACTTGGCGACGATATTTTCTGTGTTGGATAAAGGCAAAGATGACAGTTGTCTAAGTTGATGTTTCTTATGAACAATAATGGCCACTCCTCCCCCAATTTTCCCTCCCGGACGTATTGCTGACAGTATGTAATAGTCTGCTGGTAGGGCAGCTAGAATGTCCGGTAGTGAGTCTGGGGTGAGCCAAGTCTCAGTCAATAGCAACATATCCGGTTGTATGTCCATTAATAACAGAAAAATGTCCGCCTGATGTTTAATCATGGAGCGGGTGTTTAAATATATGCACCTAAACGAACAGGTAGTGCTAGGTGTGGTAGTAAGCATCGCATACTTGGGAGCGAGATCAACTATAGAAGTAGCGGAAATGCTTATACCCAAGTGAGAGATTCGTTTAGCCGTGTTGTGAGGAACGGGTGGACACATCGTTGTAGTTGGTCTCAGCGCTAGTAAATCAGCGGATGTGTATGTGTAGGAGCAGGCACTATCCTTCGCCCCTAGTCCCGGACGCTCGCGGACGAGCGCAGACGAGCTTGACTCTAACGCGACTCCGGCGCGCCTCCGACGCGCCCGCTGCGCTCCCTCCAACACATCACGTTTTATGTGAAGGAGCCTTGAGCAACTGGACCGCTGCCTCAGGTCCCAGTGCTCTCGGACTCCTCCCAATAAGGCGCCCGCTCTCACCACCAGACCGGCACCAGGAGCCGCGGTAGATGAGCCGCCCTCCACTCAATCGGCAGGGGAGCCGCGGTGGACCGGGGCAGAGGGGCTGCTATCTGAAGGTAAGTAAAAGGTGGTGCTAGTAATCAGCTGCGCGGCGTGCCTTAGACGATGTGGTTGAAATACACCTTCAGCCTGAAAGAGAATCTGACAATATAATATCCGTTTTGATCACAGTTAGTCAGTAAAGCATAACATTAGTGCAAATGAGCATAGGTCAGAAGTTAAAAGCAAAGTTAAAAGTTAAGAGCAAAATTCTCAAGATATGCCCCTGTGCGCTGTCTCTCTTTCTAATGGCGCCAGGATGCTGCCACCAACCCGGAATCCACGAGGGGAGAGTGATTCCCTATCGTTTTATGGGAAGGAGCCTTGAGCAACTGGACCGCTGCCTCAGGTCCCAGTGCTCTCGGACTCCTCCCAATATGGCGCCCGCTCTCACCACCAGACCGGCACCAGGAGCCGCGGTAGATGAGCCGCCCTCCACTCAATCGGCAGGGGAGCCGCGGTGGACCGGGGCAGAGGGGCTGCTATCTGAAGGTAAGTAAAAGGTGGCGCTAGTAATCAGCTGCGCTGCGTGCCTTAGACGATGTGGTTGAAATACACCTTCAGCCTGAAAGAGAATCTGACAATATAATATCCGTTTTGATCACAGTTAGTCAGTAAAGCATAACATTAGTGCAAATGAGCATAGGTCAGAAGTTAAAAGCAAAGTTAAAAGTTAAGAGCAAAATTCTCAAGATATGCCCCTGTGCGCTGTCTCTCTTTCTAATGGCGCCGGGATGCTGCCACCAACCCGGAATCCACGAGGGGAGAGTGATTCCCTATCGTTTTATGGGAAGGAGCCTTGAGCAACTGGACCGCTGCCTCAGGTCCCAGTGCTCTCGGACTCCTCCCAATATGGCGCCCGCTCTCACCACCAGACCGGCACCAGGAGCCGCGGTAGATGAGCCGCCCTCCACTCAATCGGCAGGGGAGCCGCGGTGGACCGGGGCAGAGGGGCTGCTATCTGAAGGTAAGTAAAAGGTGGCGCTAGTAATCAGCTGCGCGGCGTGCCTTAGACGATGTGGTTGAAATACACCTTCAGCCTGAAAGAGAATCTGACAATATAATATCCGTTTTGATCACAGTTAGTCAGTAAAGCATAACATTAGTGCAAATGAGCATAGGTCAGAAGTTAAAAGCAAAGTTAAAAGTTAAGAGCAAAATTCTCAAGATATGCCCCTGTGCGCTGTCTCTCTTTCTAATGGCGCCGGGATGCTGCCACCAACCCGGAATCCACGAGGGGAGAGTGATTCCCTATCGTTTTATGGGAAGGAGCCTTGAGCAACTGGACCGCTGCCTCAGGTCCCAGTGCTCTCGTACTCCTCCCAATATGGCGCCCGCTCTCACCACCAGACCGGCACCAGGTGCTAGACACCGAGTTTAGTCCTAGACTACAATGGCGTGTTCTATGTATGTGATCTGAATGAATTATAGAATGCTTCATCTTTTTAAATAGAGCGGTGCTCCTCATTACCTGAGCTGCAGCCAGGTGGGGTGAAGCGCCATCCCTGCAAGTATTTGGTGAGTGGCTATATATTTACAAAAAGTGTACTTTTGACCTTTTGTCTTTTTCGGAACAACATAAACATTATATATGAATGTATTATGATTTGTTTCTAATTCGTCTTTGTTTCTCCTCATTGTTTTGCCTTTGACATGACGTCACAACAGACTTGTGGTGGATTATTCATTCTGGAATCTCAGGTGATATAAATTTTAAACTTTAAAAAATAAATTCTCACTTAGTACACAGCAGTAGCAACATCTAGGTCCTGACGAATGCAGTGGCATAGCGGCCACTAATGCAGAAACATGTCGACCTCATTTGCTGAACAGATATTCTGTTAAATCTTTTTTTGTTTCACATTTTTAGATTTGGAGGAACTGAGAGAAAACATTAAAACTAAACTTCTACTCAGTTTTATCCAATGTTATCTTATCACCACTTACACTTTTTGCACTGCTTTTTCAGTTGCCCATTTACATTTATTTAATATATGCACCACCAATTTGTTGAAATACTAATCATAGGGTTTTTTCGCAGTCTTACTATATCTCTTTGATTGTGGACATGTTTGTCTCCTGGGTAAGGAGAACCCATATGATGTGAAAAATGGCGGAACAGATCGGCAACTGATGGGAAAATTTCACCTACCCTCGAGGTTACTTTTGCCCTTGTTTGTTTGTCCACGTATATCTAATTGAATGGACCACTTGTTTTTTTTCACTCATTAATAACTAACATTTGTTTTGTCATTGGCATTCTCTGAGTCGAGTTCTTTTCTTTTTTGATTCCTCTGACCCCTAGACACCTGTTGTTTATTAATATGTGTGTGGTCTGCATACTGCAGTCTGGCCAGCACATCCACACCACACTTGGCATTGTGTATATGCTTATTCATGGGTCACTTGCCTCCTTCGAACATGCCTGGTTCCCACCTCTCCCCACAATCTGCTATTTTGTGGCCGAAGTGCCATGCGGTTGATGGCTTATGTACATGGCTAGCCCAGCTTACCACAGTAAGTTGGGCTGTCATGTCTGGTTGGTGGGCATGTTGTTTGGCATGTTGTATGTGAGTTTGTAACGGGTGCATCCCCAGAGTTGTTATTTGCATGATTGTTAAGTTGAGGTTTGTGGTTTGCTCATTTGGTACTTACCAACGAGCAGAGCATTTCTGTAGGTGCCATCCTGAAAGCGCCGGTTGGTGATGGACTGTCAGAAGATGATGGAATCATGCAGACTGCCTGGGTAATTGGCGATGACATTGGTGAAGAGTCCCCGGTGGTCCACTATTGCCTGCACATTGATGGAATGCGTGTGCTTTCTATTGCGGTAATTGTATGCAGTGTCGGCAGGGGGCACAAGTAGGACATGTGTGATGTCTGTTGCCCCCAACAAATGTTGGAATCCAGCTATGCCGTAGAAGCCTTGCTTGGTCTCCAGCTGTTCCTACGCAGTGTGGGGGAAGAATAGGTACTGGGGTACCAAGCTGATGATGGCATCCAGGACAGGTGTTAGGAACTTTGATAGGGCTGGTTGTGAGACTCCTTCGACTCTGGTGGTTGTTATTTGGAAGGTACCAGAGGCCAATAGGTGCAGCACAGCCGATGGCTAGGGCAACATGGTTACGTCCATTGTCCTCTACATTCCAAACATCAGCGGTGTGTGTCGACATGGATATGTGTTTGTTCTGCATACTGCAGTTTGATCTAGCACACCCACGCCACACTTGGCATTGTGTTCATGCTTATTCATAGGTCATCTGCCTTCTTCGAACATGCCTGGTTCCCACCTCTCCCCGAAATCTGCCTCCCACCCTTCCGATCCGAAGCCACCGAAATCATCTGCAGCGTCCCCCAGGGCTCATCCCTCAGCCCGATGCTGTTCAACGTCTACATGGCCCCCCTCGCACAAGTGACCCACCATCACGACCTCAACATCATCTCCTACGCCGACGACACCCAGCTCATCGCCTCCCTCACCAAGGACAGACACACCACCAAAACCAACCTCCATGAGGGAATGAAGGCCATTGCCGACTGGATTTGGAGCAGCCGTCTGAAGCTGAACTCGGACAAGACAGAGGTCCTCATCCTCGGACCCACCCCCTCAGCCTGAGACAACTCCTGGTGGCCGACCACACTGGGAACAGCACCAACACCCACCAACCATGCACGCAACTTAGGATTCATCCTCGACTCATCCCTCTCCATGTCTAAACAAGGCAACGCCGTCTCCTCCTCCTGCTACAATATCCTCCGCATGATACGCAGGATCTACAAGTGGATCCCAACAGATACAAGAAAGACAGTCACACAGGCCCTCGTCAGCAGCAGACTCCATGAAGGAATGAAGGCCTTCGTCGACTGGATGAAGATCAGCTGTCTGAAGCTGAACTCGGACAAGACGGAGGTCCTCATCCTCAGCTCCAACCCGTTAGCCTGGGACGCCTCCTGGTGCCCAACAGCACTGGGGCCCGACCCCCACCGACCATGCACGCAGCCTGGGAATCATTCTCGACTCATCGCTCTCAATGACCACGCAAGTTAACGCCGTCTCCTCCTCCTCCTTCAACACCCTCCGCATGCTCCGCAAGATCTACAGATGGATCCCAACATATACAAGAAAGTGTCCAGGGCACAGGTGAGAGTTCAAGACAGCAGAGCAACAGGGCAAGTGTCCATGGCAGGTGGACAGCAAGTACATGAGAGGCTGCACAGGGGAGACTCCAACACAGCATAGGAACAGGGCCAGTGTCCAGGGCACAGGTGAGAGTGCAACACAGCAGAGCAACAGAGCCAGTGTCCAGGGCACAGGTGAGAGTACCACACTGCAGAGCAACAGGGCCAGTGTTGAAGGCGCAGGTGAGAGTACAACACAGCAGAGCAACAGGGCAGAGTCAGGATATGAGAAGCTGCACAGGCAAGGCCAGAACAGCAGTGAATGACAAGGCCAGTGGGCATGAAAAAGTGCAGACTCAGGAAATGAGAAGCTGCATAGGCAAGGCCAGAACAGGAAGGTCAGTGGACATGGCAAAGTGCAGAGTCAGGACATGAGAAGCTGCACAGGCAAGGCAGAACAGGAAGGTCAGTGGGCATGTCAAAGTGCAGAGTCAGGACATGAGAAGCTGCACAGGCAAGGCCAGAACCGGAAGGTCAGTGGGCATGGCAACCTGCAGAGTCAGGACATGAGAAGCTGCACAGGCAAGGCCAGAACGGCAGTGAATGACAAGGCCAGTGGGCATGGTAAAGTGCAGAGTCAGGACATGAGAAGCTGCCCAGGCAAGGGCAGAACAGCAGTGAATGACAAGGCCAGTGGGCATGGCAAAGTGAAGAGTCAGGACATGAGAAGCTGCACAGGCAAGGCCTGAACAGGAAGGTCAGTGGGCATGGCAAAGTACAGAGTCAGGACATGAGAAGCTGCACAGTGATTGTGTTTGACTGTATCCTACCATGGCCAGCAACACACATACTAGGTGGTAAACAAAGGGCAGGACTAGCACACCTGTATGAGAGACAGGTGTATGATGGGGACTACCACACACTCTTGGCTGTCAGGCGAACTTGGAGCTGGCTGTGTGTCGGGGACAGCAGGACCACTTGACTGGGGAGACAGAGGCCCAGGTGATGTAGGGCTATCAGTGGTTTGACAAGCTGGAGGGCTGTTTGGACCAGGTGGTGTAGTGGCACATGGAGGCATAGTCATGCAGACCTGTGATACAGTGTGGGTGGGAAAGGTTTGAGGGGTACCTTTCCACTTCATGGGAATTCAAAATGGCTTTCCTGTACTGGGGTTAATGGGAACTGGTGTGGACACAACAGGCACACACACCAACAGAGCTGCATCAGGTGCAGACACTGGCACTCCCTCTAGTGATGTGCTGGATCCTGCGGAACGCTTTGTTTGGCTACGCCTCTGGACCACCTTCCCCTGTTTGCCAGGTGCACCCCCTACAGTGCCCTCCTTCCCGTTTGCCAGGTGTTTCCCCCTACAGTGCCCTCCTTTGCCTGTTTGCCACAGGTAGACCCTACAGTGCCCTCCTTCATCTGCTTCACTGGGCATGGAATTGGAGTTGATGTGGTGCGGGAATGTGACCCTGAGCCCTTCCTAGGTGTACCGTTGCCATACAACACCTACTCAGTGGGCATAGACACAACACGTCTAGTTCTGCATGAGGTTTCAGGGACAGGAGAGTCCTTCACTGGTGATGCCTCTGAGGCATGTGAGACTGATGTCTGTTTCATTGCTTTTTTGGCCTTGCTCTTCCCTGATAGGCTTTTGTCTTTGCATTCTGGGGTGGTTCTGCTCTTCTGTGGGGATGGTGTCTGTCGGCGGACCCACTTGGGTTGTTTCTGCTGGGTGCTTCTTGTGCTGTATCGTGACTGTGATGCATGGGAACCGTGGTCACTATCATCCGATGTGGCCACTGACTGGGGGGGTGGACAAAGGCACTGGAGCAGGAATGGGAGTATGTGCCTGTTGAAGGGCAGACGTCACTGTGGACGACAAAACCTGGACTGTAAGGTGTAGCCCAACAACGTCAGAGTGTATGCCCTTCATGTAGGCAACCACCTGGCCTAATTTTTTGTCATGATCACTGAAGGCATTGAGCAGGGCTGTCTGTTCCACACAAAGCTGGTGCAGGAGCTCTACAGACTCAGCACTGAGGGCAGCAGGGCGGAGAGGTTTAGGCTCAGCGGTGCCAGGTGTGAATCTAACTCGTCCCCTCTTACTAACATGGACACGGGCACGCTGGCTGCTGTGTGGTAGAAGATGATGCAGAGTCCCCATTCCCTGTGCCTGCCAACATGGATGCATCACCTCTGGCATCAGATGATGTAGTACGTTGTGTCTCAGGCAGGGATTCCTCCTGAATACTACGGTCCCCCTCAGAAGTGCTGGTAAGCTCTGTGTCACTGGGCTCTGGTGCAGCTGTAGTGCTACTCTTGCCCCACTGGTTTCCGGCTCCTCTTCTTCCGTGTCCACTGGCGATTCTACATGAGAGAGAGATGCAGGGTTGTGTTAGTGTCATTAGCAGGACAAAGCAATTCAATCAATGCAGTACAGGAGATTCCCAAATCAACATGGTGACCACCACACCCTGCAATCACATTGCAGCAACACACTACTTAGACCACAACAGTGCCTGTAACCCTGAAAATCTGCCATGACTGAGCCATGTTAAGGCCACACAGCACAACACCCTGTCCGTGGATGAAGTGTAGCAGACACACAACTTGCTCTGCCCACACCTCGGGACATGATGTGGGGACACCACTTATTACCACTGACAGACCTTGAGGGAACTGGAGGGGACAGCACACACACCTATTAGGACCTGACAGTCCACAATGGCAAGTAGCCCATAACAAACACAATGTGGTACTCTGGGGCACATTGTGGTCAGATGTATGGGCCTCAACGATCATGGTGCATGCAAAGTAGGCATACATGAAGTCACACTCAGATAGTGGACACAGCTGTTCACCCCCTAATAGATTGCCCACACTATCCCAATGCTGAATGACCATGTAGTTACTAACACATCTGGCTATGGGAATGCACAGCAGGTAGGATCACCTTTGTAAGGCCAGTTTGGGCTAATGCATGACACTGGCACCCATCCTAGCATTCACTCACATGACGCAGCACATCTTCAACCCACGAACATCACATGGGCCACCGCGTCCATAGGCCCTGTACACATGCATCCGCTCCCTGCCAAAGTCACCCTCCCCAAATACTCACCCCTGCCTTGCTGCCGATGCTCCTTCAGATGTGCATCCAGCTCAGGATGAGTCATAGCCAAGATGCGGCCCATCAGTGGTGTCATGCTGTGCCGTGCCAAACACCCAGTGCGTGGTAGCAGCCCCAAGGTCATCTCTGCCACGTTCTTTTCCAGTCAGCTGATTTCGTCCCACCTCTTGTGGCAGTGGGTGTGTCATCAGTTAGATACCCCCAGGGCTCACACCTTTGCTGCAATGACCCTCCACACGGTCATACGCTGATGTACCTTGAGCTGCAGGCATGGGAGAAAAGAAGGGGAAATGATCAGAGATACAGTGTCATGTACCAACATCTGTCAGTACAGTAGCAAGACACAGACTCATTACCAACTGTAATCTCCCTCCATCCCAAACTGGGATACACCTCACAAGGGCACTCTGCATGGGCCAAGCAGATGTGATTGAATGCATTTATGAGGGCGTAAATGGTCCCTGATAATCTCACACACATACAGGATGACTGTACTGAACTCCCTCCAGTGGCACGCACACATCTCCAGTCCTTTGCATGTCTGGCCACTACATACATCACATATCGACCTGTGTCTGTGCGTAGAATGACTGTGTGCATGACTGGGCAGCATTCAATGAGCATGTCCTGTGTACATATGTGTATGTTATGTGTGTGGCATCGGGGTACATGGACTCACCAACAACATATCCATCTGCACAAGTCTGGTCGTGTGCAATTATATCGGGCTGAGATGGTGCATATTTCTATATCAGTGTGAATGAACAAGAGTAAGGGCACAGTAAGTGCAGAGATGTGATCTCATCTTGGTGTGAGGGCACTGGGCATAGCATCTCGGTTGACACTGAGTTGGACAACAGGGGGACACAGGGACAATCAGCAGAGCAATTACTGTCCTGGCACCTGCTTGTCCAACGTTATGTGGCTCTGTATGGCTGACAATGTAACACACTCCACTAAGACATACAACTGCAGGCAGGGAAAACCGTGACATTGGGACACACACACTCCTTTGCCCTGGAGACAGCATGTTTGTCAGTGTATGACAAAACCCCACACCATCAGGCATAAACTGCAGCAGTACAACTACATGTCTGCCCCCCCCCCTGCCCTACACCTCCATTTACGATGACTTACCACAAGATTGGGGACACCATACAGCCTTGGGTACTGTGCGAGCACCTCGTCCACCAGAACCTCCAGCTCCTCGCTTGTGAATGGACTGGCACGGATCTTCTCTGTCCTTGCCATCCCTGTGGACATGGAACACCTGTGGTGGAAGTGGGTGGTGAGGGGTACCAGGCAGCAGGCTCTGCAGGTAGCAGCAGGAGAGGGTCCCAGGCAGCAGGCTCTGTAGGCAGCAGTAGGAGAGGGTCCCAGGCAGCAGGCTCTGTAGGCAGCAGCAGGAGAGGGTCCCAGGCAGCAGGCTCTGTGAGCAGTGGAAATGTGAGGCTCACTCCCACAGATTTATAGCCCCCTGGGGTCGTTTCCTAGGTGCCAAGCTGCAACAATTGGTTGTCCAGGTCTACCTCTTTAAAAAGCATTCAATGTTCGCCTCCGCAGTGGCGGAGCACGCCTTCCGCGATTTTCAAAACTGCATTATGCCACCGCAATCATCACTCCCATTGGCTAAAGGCAAGACTCCATGGCGGTGATGCACCGCAGGGACCCAGGGTGCGCTACCGAGATGGTGCATCGTTCAAAAGAATCCAATGACCGCCTACGCAGTGGCGGAGCACGCCTTCTGCGATTTTCAAAACTGCATCATGCCACCGCAATCATCGTTCTTATTGGCTAAGGGCAATGCTCCATGGCGGTGATGCACTGCAGGGGCCCGGGGTGCGCTTCCTCGATGGTGCATCATTCAAAACATCCAATGACTGCCCCCGCGTTGGTGGAGGGCGCCTTCCGCTATTTTCAAAACTGCATCGTGCCACCGCAATCATTGCTCCCATTGGCTAAAGGCAATGCTCCATGGCGGTGATGCACCGCAGGGGCCCGGGGTGCGCTACCGCAAGTAGGGTGGCAGCGCATGGCCACCGCCATCTTCCTATGTCTCCATGCCAATGACTACCGCACTTGTGTTAGGAGTGGTGCAGGTGAAACACTGCCGGGGCCAGTTGGTAGCTACCGTGAGTAGGGTGGTGGAGCATGGCCACTGCCATCTTCCCATGTCTCCATGCCAATGACTACTGCACTTTTGTAAGGGGTGGTGCTGGTGACACACCGCCGGGGCCAGGCGGGTAGCTACCACGAGTAGGATGGCGGAGCATGGCCACTGCCATCTTCCCATGTCTCCATGCCAATGACTACCACACTTGTGTAAGGGGTGGTGCGGATGACACACTGCCGGGGCCAGGTGGTAGCTACCGCGAGTAGGGTGGCATGCAATGGCAATGTCCATCAGGAACAGTTGAACACGTACACAGTGGCAACATGGTGAAGGGCACATCATCGTCCATACAATGCCATTATTCCATGGAATCCATAGGTGCCCGCACGTGCCATTTTTGGGTCTGTGTGACGTACATTGGCCTGTAGTCCTTGCCTTGTCAATTATGAATTTGATAGTTGATGATGCGTGACAGTGTTGAGTGGACTCAACAATATGTGCACTAATCAATGTGTTGTGGGTCAGTAATGACCTTAGCAGGGCTTGTCTCACTGTATGATGTTGTTACTTACTGTGCTTTTAAATCTGCTCATACACACAATTGACAGTTTGCGGGCTACTGCGATCATTGTGTTGTGGATGTGTGCCAAGTTTACATTCTGTTGCGGTAATTGTGTGCAGTGTCGGCAGGGGGCACAAGTAGGACATGTGTGATGTCTGTTGCCCCCAACAAGTGTGGGAATCAAGCTATGGCGTACAAGCCTTGCTTGGTCTCCAGCTGTTCCTGCGCAGTGTGGGGGAAGAATAGGTACTGGGGTACCAAGCTGATGATGGCATCCAGGACAGGTTTGAGGAACTTTGATAGGGCTGGTTGTGAGACTCCTTCGACTCTGGTGGTTGTTATTTGGAAGGTACCAGAGGCCAATAGGTGCAGCACAGCCGATGGCTAGGGCAACATGGTTACGTCCATTGTCCGCTACATTCCAAACATCAGCGGTGTGTGTCGACATGGATATGTGTTTGTTCTGCATACTGCAGTTTGATCTAGCACACCCACGCCACACTTGGCATTGTGTACATGCTTATTCATGGGTCATCTGCCTTCTTCGAACATGCCTGGTTCCCACCTCTCCCCGAAATCTGCCTCCCACCCTTCCGATCCGAAGCCACCGAAATCATCTGCAGCGTCCCCCAGGGCTCATCCCTCAGCCCGACGCTGTTCAATGTCTACATGGCCTCCCTCGCACAAGTGACCCACCATCACGACCTCAACATCATCTCCTACGCCGACGACACCCAGCTCATCGCCTCCCTCACCAAGGACAGACACACCACCAAAACCAACCTCTATGAGGGAATGAAGGCCATTGCCGACTGGATTTGGAGCAGCCGCCTGAAGCTGAACTCGGACAAGACAGAGGTCCTCATCCTCGGACCCACCCCCTCAGCCTGGGACAACTCCTGGTGGCCGACCACACTGGGAACAGCACCAACACCCACCAACCATGCACGCAACTTAGGATTCATCCTCGACTCATCCCTCTCCATGTCTAAACAGGTCAACGCCGTCTCCTCCTCCTGCTACAAAATCCTCCGCATGATACGCAGGATCTACAAGTGGATCCCAACAGATACAAGAAAGATAGTCACACAGGCCCTCGTCAGCAGCAGACTCCATGAAGGAATGAAGGCCGTCGTCGACTGGATGAAGATCAGCTGTCTGAAGCTGAACTCGGACAAGACGGAGGTCCTCATCCTCAGCTCCAACCCGTTAGCCTGGGACGCCTCCTGGTGCCCAACAGCACTGGGGCTCGACCTCCCCCGACCATGCACGCAGCCTGGGAATCATTCTCGACTCAACGCTCTCAATGACCACGCAAGTTAACGCCGTCTCCTCCTCCTCCTTAAACACCCTCCGCATGCTCCGCAAGATCTACAGATGGATCCCAACATATACAAGAAAGTGTCCAGGGCACAGGTGAGAGTTCAACACAGCAGAGCAACAGGGCAAGTGTCCATGGCAGGTGGACAGCAAGTACATGAGAGGCTGCACAGGGGAGACTACAACACAGCATAGGAACAGGGCCAGTGTCCAGGGCACAGGTGAGAGTGCAACACAGCAGAGCAACAGAGCCAGTGTCCAGGGCACAGGTGAGAGTACCACACTGCAGAGAAACAGGGCCAGTGTTGTAGGCGCAGGTGAGAGTACAACACAGCAGAGCAACAGGGCCAGTGGGCATGGCAAAGTGCAGAGTCAGGATATGAGAAGCTGCACAGGCAAGGCCAGAACAGCAGTGAATGACAAGGCCAGTGGGCATGACAAAGTGCAGACTCAGGAAATGAGAAGCCGCATAGGCAAGGCCAGAACAGGAAGGTCAGTGGACATGGCAAAGTGCAGAGTCAGGACATGAGAAGCTGCACAGGCAAGGCAGAACACGAAGGTCAGTGGGCATGGCAAAGTGCACAGTCAGGACATGAGAAGCTGCACAGGAAAGGCCAGAACCGGGAGGTCAGTGGGCATGGCAACCTGCAGAGTCAGGACATGAGAAGCTGCACAGGCAAGGCCAGACCAGCAGTGAATGTCAAGGCCAGTGGGCATGGTAAAGTGCAGAGTCAGGACATGAGAAGCTGCCCAGGCAAGGGCAGAACAGCAGTGAATGACAAGGCCAGTGGGCATGGCAAAGTGAAGAGTCAGGACATGAGAAGCTGACCAGGCAAGGCTAGAACAGGAAGGTCAGTGGGCATGGCAACCTGCAGAGTCAGGACATGAGAAGCTGCACAGGCAAGGCCAGAACAGGAAGGTCAGTGGGCATGGCAAAGTGCAGAGTCAGGACATGAGAAGCTGCACAGGCAAGGCCAGAACCGGAAGGTCAGTGGGCATGGCAAAGTGCAGTCAGGACATGAGAAGCTGCACAGCCAAGGCTAGAACAGGAAGTCCAGTGGGCATGGCAAAGTGCAGAGTCAGGACATGAGAAGCTGCACAGGCAAGGGCATAACAGCAGTGAATGACAAGGCCAGTGGGCATGGCAAAGTACAGAGTCAGGACATGAGAAGCTGCACAGGCAAGGCCTGAACAGGAAGGTCAGTGGGCATGGCAAAGTACAGAGTCAGGACATGAGAAGCTGCACAGTGATTGTGTTTGACTGTATCCTACCATGGCCAGCAACACACATACTAGGTGGTAAACAAAGGGCTGGACTAGCACACCTGTATGAGAGACAGGTGTATGATGGGGACTACCACATACTCTTGGCTGTCAGGCGAACTTGGAGCTGGCTGTGTGTCGGGGACAGCAGGACCACTTGACTGGGGAGACAGAGGCCCAGGTGATGTAGGGCTATCAGTGGCTTGACAAGCTCGAGGGCTGTTTGGACTAGGTGGTGTAGTGGCACATGGAGGCATAGTTATGCAGACCTGTGAAACAGTGTGGGTGGGAAAGGTTTGAGGGGTACCTTTCCACTTCATGGGAATTCAAAATGGCTTTCCTGTACTGGGGTTAATGGGAACTGGTGTGGACACAACAGGCACACACACCAACAGAGCTGCATCAGGTGCAGACACTGGCACTCCCTCTAGTGATGTGCTGGATCCTGCGGAACGCTTTGTCTGGCTACGCCTCTGGACCACCTTCCCCTGTTTGCCAGGTGCACCCCCTACAGTGCCCTCCTTCCCGTTTGCCAGGTGTTCCCCCCTACAGTGCCCTCCTTTGCCTGTTCGCCACAGGTAGACCCTACAGTGCCCTCCTTCATCTGCTTCACTGGGCTTGGAATTGGAGTTGATGTGGTACGGGAATGTGGCCCTGAGCCCTTCCTAGGTATACCGTTGCCATACAACACCTCCTCAGTGGGCATAGACACAACACGTCTAGTTATGCATGAAGTTTCAGGGACAGGAGAGTCCTTCACTGGTGATGCCTCTGAGGCATGTGAGACTGATGTCTGCTTCATTGCTTTTTTGGCCTTGCTCTTCCCTGATGGGCTTTTGTCTTTGCATTCTGGGGTGGTTCTGCTCTTCTGTGGGGATGGTGTCTGTCGGCGGACCCACTTGGGTTGTTTCTGCTGGGTGCTTCTTGTGCTGTATCGTGACTGTGATGCATGGGAACCGTGGTCACTATCATCCGATGTGGCCACTGACTGGGGGGGTGGACAAAGGCACTGGAGCAGGAATGGGAGTATGTGCCTGTTGAAGGGAAGACGTCACTGTGGACGACAAAACCTGGACTGTAAGGTGTAGCCCACCAACGTCAGAGTATATGCCCTTCATGTAGGCAACCACCTGGCCTAATTTTTTGTCATGATCACTGAAGGCATTGAGCAGGGCTGTCTGTTCCACACAAAGCTGGTGCAGGAGCTCTACAGACTCAGCACTGAGGGCAGCAGGGCGGAGAGGTTTAGGCTCAGCGGTGCCAGGTGTGAATCTAACTCGTCCCCTCTTACTAACATGGGCACGGGCACGCTGGCTGCTGTGTGGTAGAAGATGATGCAGAGTCCCCATTCCCTGTGCCTGCCAACATGGATGCATTACCTCTGGCATCAGATGATGTAGTGCGTTGTGTCTCAGGCAGGGATTCCTCCTGAATACTACGGTCCCCCTCAGAAGCGCTGGTAAGCTCTGTGTCACTGGGCTCTGGTGCAGCTGTAGTGCTACTCTTGCCCCACTGGTTTCCGGCTCCTGTTGTTCCGTGTCCACTGGCGATTCTACATGAGAGAGAGATGCAGGGTTGTGTTAGTGTCATTAGCAGGACAAAGCAATTCAATCAATGCAGTACAGGAGATTCCCAAATCAACATGGTGACCACCACACCCTGCAATCACATTGCAGCAACACACTACTTAGACCACAACAGTGCCTGTAACCCTGAAAATCTGCCATGACTGAGCCATGTTAAGGCCACACAGCACAACACCCTGTCCGTGGATGAAGTGTAGCAGACACACAACTTGCTCTGCCCACACCTCGGGACATGATGTGGGGACACCACTTATTACCACTGACAGACCTTGAGGGAACAGGAGGGGACAACACACACACCTATTAGGACCTGACAGTCCACAATGGCAAGTAGCCCATAACAAACACCACGTGGTACTCTGGGGCACATTGTGGTCAGATGTATGGGCCTCAACGATCATGGTGCATGCAAAGTAGGCATACATGAAGTCACACTCAGATAGTGGACACAGCTGTTCACCCCCTAATAGATTGCCCACACTATCCCAATGCTGAATGACCATGTAGTTACTAACACATCAGGGTATGGGAATGCACAGCATGTAGGATCACCTTTGTAAGGCCAGTTTGTTTAATGCATGACACTGGGACCCATCCCAGCATTCACTCACATGACGCAGCACATCTTCACCCCACGAACATCACATGGGCCACCGCATCCATAGGCCCTGTACACATGCATCCGCTCCCTGCCAAAGTCACCCTCCCCAAAAACTCACCTCTGCCTTGCTGCCGATGCTCCTTCAGATGTGCATCCAGCTCAGGATGAGTCACAGCCAAGATGCGGCCCATCAGTGGTGTCATGCTGCGCCGTGCCAAACACCCAGTGCGTGGTAGCAGCCCCAAGGTCATCTCTGCCACGTTCTTTTCCAGTCAGTTGATTTCGTCCCACCTCTTGTGGCAGTTTGTGTGTTATCAGTTAGATACCCCCAGGGCTCACACCTTTGCTGCAATGACCCTCCACACGGTCATACGCTGATGTACCTTGAGCTGCAGGCATGGGAGAAAAGAAGGGGAATTGATCAGTGATACAGTGTCATGTACCAACATCTGTCAGTACAGTAGCAAGACACAGACTCATTACCAACTGCAATCTCCCTCCATCCCAAACTGGGATACACCTCACAAGGGCACTCTGCATGGGCCAAGCAGATGTGATTGAATGCATTTATGAGGGCGTAAATGGTCCTTGATAATCTCACACACATACAGGATGACTGTACTGAACCCCCTCCAGTGGCTTGCACACATCTCCAGTCCTTTGCATGTCTGGCCACTACATACATCACATATCGACCTGTGTCTGTGCGTAGAATGACTGTGTGCATGACTGGGCAGCATTCAATGAACATGTCCTGTGTACATATGTGTATGTTATGTGTGTGGCATCGGGGTACATGGACTCACCAACAACATATCCATCTGCACAAGTCTGGTCGTGTGCAATTATACCGGGCTGAGATGGTGCATATTTCTATATCAGTGTGAATGAACAAGAGTAAGGGCACAGTAAGTGCAGAGATGTGATCTCGTCTTGGTGTGAGGGCACTGGGCATAGCCTCTCGGTTGACACTGAGTTGGACAACAGGGGGACACAGGGACAATCAGCAGAGCAATTACTGTCCTGGCACCTGCTTGTCCAACATTATGTGGCTCTGTATGGCTGACAATGTAACACACTCCACTAAGACATACAACTGCAGGCAGGGAAAACCGTGACATTGGGACACACACACTCCTTTGCCCTGGAGACAGCATGTTTGTCAGTGTATGACAAAACCCCACACCATCAGGCATAAACTGCAGCAGTACAACTACATGTCTGCCCCCCCCCTGCCCTACACCTCCATTTACGATGACTTACCACAAGATTGGGGACACCATACAGCCTTGGGTACTGTGCGAGCACCTCGTCCACCAGAACCTCCAGCTCCTCGCTTGTGAATGGACTGGCACGGATCTTCTCTGTCCTTGCCATCCCTGTGGACATGGAACACCTGTGGTGGAAGTGGGTGGTGAGGGGTACCAGGCAGCAGGCTCCACAGGTATGAGCAGGAGAGGGTCCCAGGCAGCAGGCTCTGTAGGCAGCAGTAGGAGAGGGTCCCAGGCAGCAGACTCTGTAGGCAGCAGCAGGAGAGGGTCCCAGGCAGCAGGCTCTGTGAGCAGTGGAAATGTGAGGCTCACTCCCACAGATTTATAGCCCCCTGGGGTCGTTTCTTAGGTGCCAAGCTGCAACAATTGGTTGTCCAGGTCTACCTCTTTAAAAAGCATTCAATGTTCGCCTCCGCAGTGGCGGAGCACGACTTCTGCGATTTTCAAAACTGCATTATGCCACCGCAATCATCACTCCCATTGGATAAAGGCAATACTCCATGGCGGTGATACACCGCAGGGGCCCGGGGTGCGCTACCGAGATGGTGCATCGTTCAAAAGAATCCAATGACCGCCTACCTACGCAGTGGCGGAGCACGCCTTCTGCGATTTTCAAAACTGCATCATGCCACCGCAATCATCGTTCTTATTGGCTAAAGGCAATGCTCCGTGGCAGTGATGCACTGCAGGGGCCCGGGGTGCGCTTCCTCGATGGTGCATCATTCAAAACATCCAATGACCACCACCGCGTTGGCGGAGCACGCCTTCCGCGATTTTCAAAACTGCATCGTGCCACCGCAATCATTGCTCCCATTGGCTAAAGGCAATGCTCCATGGCGGTGATGCACCACAGGGACCCGGGGTGCGCTACCGCAAGTAGGGTGGCAGAGCATGGCCACCGCCATCTTCCTATGTCTCCATGCCAATCACTACCGCACTTGTGTTAGGAGTGGTGCAGGTGAAACACTGCCGGGGCCAGTTGGTAGCTACCGTGAGTAGGGTGGTGGAGCATGGCCACTGCCATCTTCCCATGTCTCCATGCCAATGACTACTGCACTTTTGTAAGGGGTGGTGCTGGTGACACACCGCCGGGGCCAGGCGGGTAACTACCCCGAGTAGGATGGCGGAGCATGGCCACTGCCATCTTCCCATGTCTCCATGCCAATGACTACCACACTTGTGTAAGGGGTGGTGCGGATGACACACTGCCGGGGCCAGGTGGTAGCTACCGCGAGTAGGGTGGCATGCAATGGCAATGTCCATCAGGAACAGTTGAACACGTACACAGTGGCAACATGGTGAAGGGCACATCATCGTCCATACAATGCCATTATTCCATGGAATCCATAGGTGCCCGCACGTGCCATGGTTGGGTCTCTGTGACGTACATTGGCCTGTAGTCCTTGCCTTGTCAATTATGATTTTGATAGTTGATGATGCGTTACAGTGTTGAGTGGACTCAACAATGTGTGCACTAATCAATGTGTTGTGGGTCAGTGATGACCTTAGCAGGGCTTGTCTCACTGTATGATGTTGTTACTTACTGTGCTTTTAAATCTGCTCATACACACAATTGACAGTTTGCGGGCTACTGCGATCATTGTGTTGTGGATGTGTGCCAAGTTTACATGATGCATTGAGGTGTGACAGGTACAGCAGATGAGTATGAGATAGTCATGTTAATTTTACACACATTGGCTGGATGGTACACTGCAAGGCGTGCATATGTGAAATGTGGGGTTTAGTATGTGTGCATTCACATTGACCTATGTGTTGTTTGAGGCACTTGTGTATGGTAAATGGAAAGGTGTGTCCTCTGTGTGGCTCAAACGTCCACCCAGGTAACCTGGTGTGTCATTCAATTCTCTGGGCAGTCTTTGTTTTTCCGTGACATCCTTAATGGGATGTACTGTGGCCATCTCATGATGGTTGTCATTGACATGTGTCCATTTTCATCTCAACTAGGAGGAGGCCTAATCTCCTACCACACTGCTGGAGGGCATTGAGGATGTTGCGACCATTCGCAAATTCCGCCTCGACAGACCCACCCTGAAGTCCCTTTGTAACCTGTTGGAGCCCCACCTGCAGCCTCGTCACCACTACACAACAGCTTTCACACCAACGTACAAAGGGATGGCAGTCCTCCATTTTTTTGCAACTTGTTCCTTCCAGGAGACCGTGGCCAGCGCTGTAGGGATGTCTCAACCCATGTTCAGCCTGGTGCTGAAGGATGTTCTTGCAGCCATGGTGATCTATAAGGACAGATAATAATAATAATAATAATAATAATCCACATTTGTAAAGCGCACAATCACCCGTAAGGGTCTCTAGGCGCTGGGGGCCGTCGGGAAGATTAAGCAAGCTATTGCCCAGAGTCACATGGTGCTGGGCTAACCTGCCGCCGGTGCCGGGGATCGAACCGTGATCCCCAGATTCCAGCGTCAGTCGCCCTGGCCGCGGCCCCACACCTCTTCCAGATACATACATTTCCCCAGGGGAGCAGAATTGGCCATCTGCGTGGGAACATCCCCCATGTTGTTGGTGCCATTGATTGCACACATGTTGGTCTGGTGCCACCACAGGCGAGCAAGCACATTTTTCGCAACTGTAAACATTATCACTCGATCAATGTGCAGGTGGTGTGCCTGGCAGACATTACCATTTCGCATGTGTGTGCCAGATTCCCCAGCTCGGCCCATGACTGTCCATCCTGAGGAATAGCATTGTGCCCCGGATGATGGCAAATCTGCCTCCCAAGCGTGCTTGGATTATGGGTGAGTATGCCTTGTAGTATGGCTTGCTGTGTGTGTGACCTGCTGCCTTCTGCCTGTGCTACATTGCAATGTGTGTTTGTCATTCCTAGGTGACTGTGCATATCCCAGCCGCTGAGCCCACTACGTAATCCCAGGACCCCGGCTGATATCAGGTACAATGAGGCCCATGGCAGGACCCGTCGTGCCATGGAGCGGACTTTTGGCCTGCTCAAGTCAAGATTCCACTGCCTTGACAGGACTGGAGGTGCACTGTCATACTCGCCTGGGAAGGTCTGTAAGATCGTTGTGGCATGCTGTATGCTCCACAACATGGCCATTCACAAGGGGATTATCCTGCTCCTGGATGATGATGAGGACTCAAGGCCCCCGCCTTACCAAGGACCTGAGTTCAGTGAAGAGGACAGTGGAGAAGAGGAAGGAGTTGACATGCGTCAATAGCTCATCACTCGCGACTTCACTTGAAGGTGGGTGAAGAGGTACAACTTGTACTATGTATGGTGTGATTGCTTTGGTCGTGAAGAGCTATGTGCGGATGGTACAGACAGGCACATGTGAAGTCACCTGTGTGTGGAAATGTGGCAGTGACATGTCATCTGTGAACATATACGGGACTCGGTTTGTTGACACTTGTTGCACATTGTGTTGTCTGCCTGTTAACTCATGTAGATGGTTGGTGTAGTGTACTGTCTATGATGCCACACTCACACCAGTGACTGTTGGTCTGTTGTGTCTCCCTAGGTGCTTTGAAATTATCCATGCCTACATACTGTACATCTTTTGAATACATTATAGACATTTTGAACACTGTCAATATTGAATTAAAGACGAAGCTGGACCAATTGAAGTGTGTAAGGTATTTTATTTACAAAGTTGACATGTGATGGGTGCGGGCAAATTTACATGAAGGTGGTGATGTAGTAGTGAGTTGACAGTCATGGTAAATGAGATGTAAGAGTAGATACCACATTGATGTGGTGACCCAGTCCAACAGACAGGTGCCAGTCACAAGGCAGTGTGGGGAAGGACAGTCCAAACAGTCAATGCAGTGGAGAAGAGGGTTGCCTTCAGGGCTGGCTCCGTGACTGGCGTTTGGCTGGTGCTTTGCCTCCAGAGACTTCCAGGCTCTTCTTTGGATGCCCCCTTAATCACTTGGGCGGGGGGGGGGGCCCTGCTGCATGGCCAGCGGTGTCTGAGGACTCACCCCTCTCTGTGGCCACAGGGGAGGATGGTGCACTGTCATGCTGCAGCACAACAGAGGGGGCGGAGATGTTGTTTGAGATGCAGGCCTGTCCCTCAGTAACGCCACTTGCTGGCCCATGAGGTCCACCATTTGTCCCATAAGGGTGTCGATGGACCTCATCAGCAGGATGAGCTCGCGTAATAGTTCTTCAAAACAGCCACTTTGTCCCTGGACCTGTTTGTGGGCCCCGGTGACTCTGATGTAGTGGTCCAGGGATGGTGTCCCAACCTCCTGAGTTGTTGGTGTGGGCTGGTCATCCCCTGGGACAGGGAGGGTGCTGCAGGTGGCACTGGTGGTGATGGTTGTGGCGGTGGTGGCAGCAGTTGAGGCACAGGCCATAACTGCAAGGGTCTGCTGTGCAGTTGTTTTTACAGCAGACGTGGTGGTAGGGAGGATGGGGGCCTGGGACCTGGTGCTCCCTGGCACACCAGATGGGCCGCCCTGGAGCTCATCGTCCAGAGAATCCTGGGAGTCTACATCCGGGAGTCCATTTATCAGGGGTGGAGACTGGCTCTGCTGGTCGTTATTGTCATCCTCTCCTCAGCAGTGAGTTCTTGGTCACCTGTGGATTAGATGGGGAATATTCAGTGTTGTGCACTGTGCAAGAATTCTGTTAGCTGTGTATCTTCCACTGTCTGTGCACTACGCAATTGACAGTTCATCACTATTTTTTGTAAGTGCAATACTGTGCCTCATTACATGATGCAGAGGTACATAAATTACTCGTGCATGTCAAGTATCGATGCAATGCATGCAATTGGTGCTGTGTGTAGTGATGCACGTCTCCCATCCACAAACAGCCAGCCCAGGGAAGATGGCTACCTACCTGTAGGTTTGTTTGGTGAACAATGCAATGGCTTCTCAGTGCTTGTGGGAGGGAGGGAGTGCTCCATGCTGCTGGGGTGTGTGACAGGGGGCATGGTGGGAGTAGTAGTGCAGGCCTCACTCCCAAATACAAGCCTCCCAGAGAAGATGGCTACCTACCTGTTAGTTTGTGTGGTGAACAATGCAATGGCTTCCAGGTGCTCCTGGGTGGTGTGGGGAGGGCTCCATCTTGCTGGGGTTTGGGCCAGGGGGCATGGTGGGAGTTGGAGTACAGGCCTCCCTCCCACATACAGGTCTCCCAGGGAAAATGGCTACCTACCTGTTAGTTTGTTTGGTGAACAATGCAATGGCTTCACAGTGCTTGTGGGAGGGAGGGAGTGCTCCATGCTGCTGGGGTGTGGGACAGGGGGCATGGTGGGAGTAGTAGGGCAGGCCTCCCTCCCATATACAGGCCTCCCAGGCAAGATGGCTACCTACCTGTAAGTTTGTTTGGTGAACAATGCAATGGCTTCACAGGGCTTGTGAGAGGAAGAGAGTGTTCCATGCTGCTGGGGTGTGGGACAGGGGGCATGGTGGGAGTAGGAGTACAGGACTCCCTCCCACATACAGCCTCCCAAGCAAGATGGCTACCTACCTGTAAGGTGAGTGTGAACAATGCAATGGCTTCCAGGTGCTCCTGGGTGGTGGGGTAGGGCTCCATCTTGCTGGGGTGTGGGACAGGGGCATGGTGGGAGTAGTAGTGCTGGCCTCCCTCTCACAAACACCCTTACTGTGAAAATGGCTAGCTACCTGTAAGTTTGTTTGGTGAACAATGCAATGGCTTCCAGGTGCTCCTGGGTGGGAGGGAGTGCTCCATGCTGCTGGGGTGTGGGACAGGGGGCATGGTGGAAGTTGGAGTACAGGCCTCCCTCCCACATACAGGCCTCCCAAGCAAGATAGCTACCTACCTATAATGTGAGGGTGAAGAGGGCAATGGCTTCCACGTGCTCCTGGGTGGTGTGGGGGAGTGCTCCATGCTGCTGGGGTGTGGGACAGGGGGCATGGTGGGAGTAGTAGTGCAGGCTGACTGTGCTCATGCTCCTGTGGTTATATTGCTAACTACGTTTAGGGTACTTGGGAGTGGCTGTCTGTTGGATCCGTGAGACAGGTGTTTGTGGGTGTGTGGTACAGATGAATGTGATTTGTCTGGGGTGGTGTGTGTTTTTGGATGTGCAAAACAGTACATATCAGTGTGTTGGTTGACATTTGTTCGTACTTACCAGCCTCCACTAGCCCGGATACTCCTGTGAGACTCTCAGGATTCAGTATGGCAAGCACCTTCTCCTCCCATGGTGTGAATGTTTTCTGTGGGATGGAATGGCCACTGCCAGTCCGGTTAGCCAGCTCCCAGTTCTTGCTCCTCCTCTCTTTGACAACCCTTTTGAGATCATGCCACCACTTCAGATCTCCTTCTTGGATCGCAGGGTCGACCCTACTGCATTGACCCTTTGGACTATCCTTCCCACATTTGAGTCCTTGTGGCTAATGGTGTCTGTTGGACCATGCTACCAAACAGTTGTGGTTCCACTCTGACTATCTCATTTACCATGACTGTCAACTCACTCTCTGTGAATTGGGGCATTTTCTGTGATGCCATGGTGTGTGGTGTTTGAAGTGTTTGTGGGTGCAGGTGTGTGGGTGGTGGGTGTGGTGTTTTTGTGTGAAGTGTGTTATGTGCTTGGGGATTGTTGGAGTTGGTGTGATGGTGGTGGGATTGCTGTGTTCTCTTGCCTGACCTGTCAGATCTTGTGGATGCCCTTCTCTTCTGGTGTTGGAAAGGATTGTGGTCAGTGAAGGGGCTGGTTTTATTCACCGCTGTGTGGGTGTGTCCACATGGGATTTTGCAGTCAGGTGTGTTGTGGGGGTTGTCCTGGGAATTGTATGTTTCTGTTTGGCATTTTTCTTTTTCATTTGGTTGTGTTTTGTGTATTTGGGGGGCATGGCTACTTTGGGTTTGTGCAATTTTTGTCATTGCGGCTGTGTTTTTGCTTCGGACCACCATGTTTTTCATGTATCGTCCGCTGCGGTAGCTATGCTGTCCATGGTGTGAATGTTTTCTGTGGGATGGGAGGGCCACTGCCAGTCCGGTTAGCCAGCTCCCAGTTCTTGCTCCTCCTCTCTTTGACAACCCTTTTGAGATCATGCCACCACTTCAGATCTCCTTCTTGGATCACGGGGTGGACCACTCTGCATTGACCCTTTGTACTATCCTTCCCATATTTGAGTCCTTGTGGCTAATGGTGTCTGTTGGACCAGGCTACCAAACAGTTGTGGTTCCACTCTGACTATCTCATTTACCATGACTTTCAACTCACTCTCTGTGAATTTGGGCATTTTCTGTGATGCCATGGTGTGTGGTGTTTGAAGTGTTTGTGGGTGCAGGTGTGTGGGTGGTGGGTGTGGTGTTTTTGTGTGAGGTGTGTTATGTGCTTGGGGATTGTTGGAGTTGGTGTGATGGTGGTGGTGATGGTAGTGGGTTTGCTGTGTTCTCTTGCCTCTCTTGTCAGATCTGGTGGATGCCCTTCTCTTCTGGAGTGTTGCAAAGGATTGTGGTCAGTGATGGGGCTGGTTTTATACACCGCTGTGTGGGTGTGTCCACATGGGATTTTGCTGTCTGGTGTGTTGTGGGGGTTGTCATTGGAATTGTATGTTTCTGTTTGGCATTTTTCTTTTTCATTTGGTGGTGTTTTGTGTATTTGGGGGGGAATGGCTACTTTGGGTTTGTGCAATTTTTGTCATTGCGGCTGTGTTTTTGCTTCGGACCACCATGTTTTTCATGTATCGTCCGCTGCGGTAGCTATGCTGCCCATGGTGTGAATTTTTTCTGTGGGATGGGAGGGCCACTGCCAGTCCTGTTAGCCAGCTCCCAGTTCTTGCTCCTCCTCTCTTTGACAACCCTTTTGAGATCATGCCACCACTTCAGATATCCTTCTTGGATCGCGGGATGGACCCTACTGCATTGGCGCTTTGTACTATCCTTCCCCACATTTGAGTTCTTGTGGCTAATGGTGTCTGTTGGACCAGGCTACCAAACAGTTGTGGTTCCACTCTGACTATCTCATTTACCATGACTGTCAACTCACTCTATGTGAATTTGGGCATTTTCTGTGATGCAATGGTGTGTGGTGTTTGAAGTGTTTGTGGGTGCAGGTGTGTGGGTATGGTGTTTTTGTGTGAGGTGTGTTATGTGCTTGGGGATTCTTGGAGTTGGTATGATGGTGGTGGTGATGGTTACCTACCTGTAAGTTTGTTTGGTATACAATGCAATTTCTTCTCAGTGCTTGTGGGAGGGAGGGAGTGTTCCATGCTGCTGGGGTGTGGGACAGGGGCATGGTGGGAGTAGTAGTGCAGGCCTCACTCCCACATACAAGCCTCCCAGAGAAGATGGCTACCTACCTGTAAGTTTGTGTGGTGAACAATGCAATGGCTCCAAGTGCTCCTGGGTGGTGTGGGGAGGGCTCCATCTTGCTGGGGTTTGGGCCAGGGGGCATGGTGGGAGTTGGAGTCCAGGCCTCCCTCCCACATACAGGCCTCCCAGGGAAAATGGCTACTTACCTGTTAGTTTGTTTGGTGAACAATGCAATGGCATCACAGTGCTTGTGGGAGGGAGGGAGTGCTCCATGCTGCTGGGGTGTAGGACAGGGGGCATGGTGGGAGTAGTAGGGCAGGCCTCCCTCCCACATACAGGCCTCCCAGGAAAGATGGCTACCTACCTGTAAGTTTGTTTGGTGAACAATGAAATGGCTTCACAGTGCATGTGGGAGGAAGGGAGTGTTCCATGCTGCTGTGGTGTGGGACAGGGGGCATGGTGGGAGTAGGAGTACAGGCCTCCCTCCCACATACAGGCCTCCCAAGCAAGATGGCTACCTACCTGTACGTTGAGGGTGAACAATGCAATGGCTTCCAGGTGCTCTTGGGCGGTGGGGGAGGGCTCCATCTTGCTGGGGTGTAGGACGGGGGCATGGTGGGAGTAGTAGTGCAGGCCTCCCTCCCACAAACACCCTCACTGTGAAAATGGCTAGCTGCCTGTAAGTTTGTTTGGTGAACAATGCAATGGTTTCCAGGTGCTCCTGGGTGGGAGGGAGTTCTCCATGCTGCTGGGGTGTGAGACAGGGGGCATGGTGGAAGTTGGAGTACAGGCCTCCCTCCCACATACAGGCCTCCCAAGCAAGATGGCTACCTACCTGTAATGTGAGGGTGAAGAATGCAATGGCTTCCACGTGCTCCTGGGTGGTGTGGGGGAGTGCTCCATGCTGCTGGGGTGTGGGACAGGGGGCATGGTGGGAGTAGTAACGCAGGCTGACTGTGCTCATGCTCCTGTGGTTATATTGCTAACTACGTTTAGGGTACATGGGAGTGGGTGTCTGTTGGATCCGTGAGACAGGTTTGTGTGGGTGTGTGGTGCAGATGGATGTGATTTGTCTGGGGTGGTGTGTGTTTTTGGATGTGCAAAACAGTACATATCAGTGTGTTGGTTGACATTTGTTTGTACTTACCAGCCTCCACTACCCCGGATACTCCTATGAGACTCTCAGGATTCAGTATGGCAAGCACCATTTCCTCCCATGGTGTAAATGTTTTCTGTGGGATGAAAGGGCCACTGCCAGTCCGGTTAGCCAGCTGCCAGTTCTTGCTCCTCCTCTCTTTGACAACCCTTTTGAGATCGTGCCACCACTTCAGATCTCCTTCTTGGATCACGGGGTGTACCCTACTGCATTGACCCTTTGTACTATCCTTCCCACATTTGAGTCCTTGTGGCTAATGGTGTCTGTTGGACCAGGCTACCAAACAGTTTGGTTCCACTCTGACTATCTCATTTACCATGACTGTCAACTCACTCTCTGTGAATTTGGGCATTTTCTGTGATGCCATGGTGTGTGGTGTTTGAAGTGTTAGTGGGTGCAGGTGTGTGGGTGGTGGGTGTGGTGTTTTTGTGTGAGGTGTGTTATGTGCTTGGGGATTGTTGGAGTTGGTGTGATGGTGGTGGTGATGGTGGTGGGTTTGCTGTGTTCTGTTGCCTCTCCTGTCAGATCCGGTGGATGCCCTTCTCTTCTGGAGTGTTGCAAAGAATTGTGGTCAGTGAAGGGGCTGGTTTTATACACCGGTGTGTGGGTGTGTCCACATGTGATTTTGCTGTCAGGTGTGTTGTGGGGGTTGTCCTGGGAATTGTATGTTTCTGCTTGGCATTTTTCTTTTTCATTTGGTTGTTTTTTGTGTATTTGGGGGGCATGGCTACTTTGGGTTTGTGCAATGGTTGTCATTGCGGGCGTGTTTTTGCTTCGGACCATCATATTTTTTATGTATCGTCCGCTGCGGTAGCTATGCTGTCCATGGTGTGAATGTTTTCTGTGGGATGGGAGGGCCACTGCCAGTCCTGTTAGCCAGCTCCCAGTTCATGCTCCTCCTCTCTTTGACAACCCTTTTGAGATCATGCCACCACTTCAGATCTCCTTCTTGGGTCGCGGGGTGGACCCTTATGCATTGACCCTTTGTACTATCCTTCCCACATTTGTGTCCTTGTGGCTAATCGTGTCTGTTGGACCAGGCTACCAAACAGTTGTGGTTCCACTCAGACTATCTCATTTACCATGACTGTCAACTCACTCTCTGTGAATTTGGGCATTTTCTGTAATGCCATGGTGTGTGGTGTTTGAAGTGTGTGTGGGTGCAGGTGTGTGGGTGGTGGGTGTGGTGTTTTTGTGTGAGGTGTGTTATGTGCTTGGGGATTGTTGGAGTTGGTGTGATGGTGGTGGTGATGGTGGTGGGTTTGCTGTGTTCTCTGGCCTCTCCTGTCAGATCTGGTGGATGCCCTTCTCTTCTGGATTGTTGCAAAGGATTGTGGTCAGTGAAGGGGCTGGTTTTATACACCGCTGTGTGGGTGTGTCCACATGGGATTTTGCTGTCAGGTGTATTGTGGGGGTTGTCCTGGGAATTGTATGTTTCTGCTTGGCATTTTTCTTTTTCATTTGGTTGTGTTTTGTGTATTTGGGGGGCATGGCTACTTTGGGTTTGTGCAATCTTTGTCATTGCGGGCGTGTTTTTGCTTCGGCCGATCATGTTTTTCATGTATCGTCCGCTGCGGTAGCTATGCTGTCCATGGTGTGAATGTTTTCTGTGGGATGGGAGGGCCACTGCCAGTCCGGTTAGCCAGCTCCCAGTTCTTGCTCCTCCTCTCTTTGACAACCCTTTTGAGATCATGCCATCGCTTCAGATCTCCTTCTTGGATCGCCGGATGGACCCTACTGCATTGACCCTTTGTACTATCCTTTCCCACATTTGAGTCCTTGTGGCTAATGGTGTCTGTTGGACCAGGCTACCAAACAGTTGTGGTTCCACTATGACTATCTCATTTACCATGACTGTCAACTCACTCTCTGTGAATTTGGGCATTTTCTGTGATGCCATGGTGTGCGGTGTTTGAAGTGTTTGTGGGTGCAGGTGTGTGGGTGGTGGGTGCGGTGTTTTTGTGTGAGGTGTGTTATGTGCTTAGTGATTGTATATTTCTGTTTGGCATTTTTCTTTTTCATTTGGTTGTGTTTTGTGTATTTGGGAGGCATGGCTTCTTTGGGTTTGTGCAATTTTTGTCATTGCAGCTGTGTTTTTGCTTCGGACCACCACATTTTTCATGTATCGTTTGCTGCGGTAGCTATGCTGCAGCTCTTCTGCTGTCTCTCACATTCACTCCTGTATTCAACCGCGGTGGTCGGAAACAGCAGATCGTACCGCGGGAACATCGGGGATATACTAATTTCCCGTGTGGAGTCTCCGCTATGCTTGCGGCGGGTTGTAGCTATTCCGCTGTGTTTCCGACTGACGCAGTCGTTTTTTTGACATCACCGCCCCCGCGTCAGACAGTTTTGGTTACCGCCGCGTTGTTTTTTTTGGGTGGTTGTCCCTAATTTGACCGCCGGTTTCTCCGCGGCACCGCTGGGTGTTTGTTTCCCGCCTCCATGGCGGTCGGGGTGGTTTTCTGACCGTCATCCTAATGGGGCCCTGGGTTTAATTTTTATTTTCATTGTAATGATGACAGCGCACCATGCACGTGATTGTCATTGCAAAGAAAACCAAAACCATGCCTTGGGAGGTTGAGGAAGCTCTTCGCCATCTCCAAAGGCAAAAAAAAGGAAATTCCCTCTGCTGTTTACATCAGAGGGACTTTTTGCAAGTGTGCTCATGACGGAATGGTTCCGTCATGAACACATTTGCACTTGTGCTTATGATGCAACCATTCATCATGAGCATACTCCTAAAAAATATGAAGAACAAAAATATACACATACACTTTAAAATTTACAAATTAACATAAAACATTTCTAACAGATCTTTATTCTAAATATTTTTACAATGAATATTTCATAATTTTCAAAAAAATATTTTAAATATGACCTTAGTTATAAAAAATAATGTAATTACATTTTAAAATGTAGTTTCTTTAAAAAAATACTGAACTCAGACAAGACGGGAGTCCTCATCCTGGGTTCCTCGCCCTCCGCCTGGGACGACTCCTGGTGGCCCCCCGCCCTGGGCACCGCACCCAAACCGACAGACCACGCACGCAACCTGGGCTTCATCCTGGACTCCTCCCTCACCATGACCAGACAAGTCAACGCCGTATCCTCGTCATGCTTCAACATCCTGCGCATGCTACGGAAGATCTTCCGGTGGATCCCCACCGAGACCAGGAAAACAGTCCCCCAGGCCCTCGTCACCAGCCGACTGGACTACGGCAACGCCCTCTACGCCGGAACCACCGCCAAGCTCCAGAAGAGACTCCAGCGGATCCAGAACGCCTCAGCCAGACTCATCCTCGACGTCCCACGACACAGCCACATCTCCGGACATCTGAGAGACCTGCATTGGCTCCCCGTCAACAAAAGAATCACCTTCCGTCTCCTCACCCACGCACACAAAGCCCTACACGACCAAGGCCCGGGCTACCTCAACAACCGCATCAACTTCTACGCTCCCAAACGTCATCTCCGATCAGCCAGCCACGCCCTCGCCGCCGTCCCCCGCATCCGGAGAACGACAACAGGAGGAAGGTCCTTCTCCTACCTGGCCGCCAAGACCTGGAACTCCCTCCCGACCGACCTGCGCCTGACCCAAGACTACCTCTCCTTCAGGAAGAAGCTCAAGACCTGGCTATTCGAGCAGTAGCAGCACACCCCCCCCCCCCAAGCGCCTTGAGACCCGCCGGGTAAGTAGTGCGCTATATAAATGTCTGTGATTGATTGATTGAATGACATTAAAAATGTACATTTTAAAATTTTATTAAAAAATAACATTTACAAAATTAATTTTAAAAGTAATTTTCAGATTTGTCATTAACATTTTTTAAACATAATTACAACTACTAAACATAGTTTACATACATGAATCATCTAATACATTTAAATAAAGTACAATTTTCAATATAAGTTTTTATAATTAAATTCATTTCTAATTCATAAATAAAAAAAGTGATTTTTTTTCTAAAAAATCAACAACTCATTACCAAACAAAATAGAATAAATTACAAAAAAAATCATATATTTTAAAATATAAATTAAAATTCTATAATTTAATGAAATTCAATATTAATAAATTACAAAAATAAAAATAAATGATTAAAAATAAATTACTTCACACAAATATATTTTAAATTACTCCCCACCCTTACCCCCTATAAACCCAACATCCTGCTCCTCAAAATATAAATATAACATTTAAAAAAATTACTAAAAACAAATATATTTTAAATTACTCCCCATCCTTATCACCTATAAACCATACATCCTGCTCCTAAAAAAAATTACAAAATCTTTTTTAATTATATTTTTTCATGAACAAAAAAAATATATATATATATATATAAAATAACTACAATTAACATTAACAATTTTTTTAGGAACATTAGACTGCAAAATAAAATGACAAAAAATTCGATATTATGATCAACAAGGGAGGCCATTATGATGTCGGGCTGATCGCCCCCGCCCGACTGGCAGTGACGATCCGCCCAACATCTTTCCTCGCCCGCACTCCCTTTACCCCCGCCATATTACAGTGGCGGAGGGGTACAGCAGTGGACGGAAAGACAGTCCACCACTTTACCGCAGGCAGCCACTTGTTACGATTGCCTGCAGTGCGGTACTAGTTCTAGAATAAGGTGGCAGTGCCTAGCAGGTACCACCTGCCATATTATGATATGTACGGATTTTGGACTTTCCAAGGCGGCGATACCGCCAGGGAAAGGCATGCAGGCTTTGGCTGTAAGAGCCCGTTGCGGGCTCCCGGGGTGTTGGGGGATGGGGGTGCACTTGGGGGGGTTACCTATAGTATCCCCCTACATTGGCATACACAAGGTGGCAGGCATCGCGCGGTGCCTGTCACGTTGTCATGCCAATGCACAACATGCATTCTTTGCTTTGCGGCAGGTGCTGCTTACAGCACCGCCCACCGCAATGTAAAATATGCGGGATGCGGTCGCATCCTAATGGGCATAGCGGGACCGCTGCAATTTGTCCGCCCGCCATCGGTATGGGGCCCTATATTTATAACACGATATTCTCAAATTCGATATTTGATACTTACACAAATTATGATATTTTTACATCGATGTGACTTACCTCGACATTCTTCTTCAGTGATATTCTTGACTCAATATCCATGACCTTCGATATTTCCACTTCGACATTCTGTCTCTGCACCCTGCGTGAGCCCTATGTGACCACACGACAGTTGTGTTGCACGTAGCCTTTATTTGTGCCCAGTGAAATCTGGTGGTAAGCCATGTCCTGTTCCAAGGACCCTAGCCCCAGAGTCCAGCATTCAGCTAACAAGCATGCATGCATGTTGCACTCCTAGGGTTAATGTCAGGACCTCTCCTCACCAACCTTTGGATCAATGGAAGCCAAAGGATCATTGTACAGCACACTGCTTCAATTATGTAGATTGAGAAGTCATAGCCTTGGCAGATAGCTTTGAAGTGAAACTAATGAAATAGGGCAATACTTCAGAGACTGACACTGACCCCCAGGAACAATATTTCTTTACAGCAGCACATTGTGCATTTGCCTGTGAACCATTTTGCACATCTATATAAAAATGGCAATTGATTTTTGCCAATGAGGAAATAATGGATAGCCAAATTTTGCAATCTCCCTACAAGGAATTTTGAGAGGGTGATACCATTTCAGGAATTTTTTGATAATGGTTTCTTCAGAACTACTTCTGGAGAGTCCAGTCTCATTGGCAAAAGTTGTAGGAGTCTCCACAAACTAGCACGTGTCTTTAAAGTCCTGTCATGTATTGAGTGGCAGAAGAATTTCGAAGCCAATCCACCTCACTCCACTACAGGGGCCAACTTGTCTCTGGCTCCCAGTTACAGATACTGGACTGACCCACAAAGTAGAAAAGGAGGAAGAAAGCTAGAACCAAACACACCGTATGGCGAGATGGCTACTGGTACAGGAAGTCTGGATTTACTTCAAGGGACAAGAGATACAGGAAGGATGCTACAATACAAGCTGTATGTACAGTAATGCAAAGGTATGTCAAAAGCAGCAAGGGGGTGCTTGTCAGCACTAGTGGATGTGTGTCCTGGGCCAGATGAAGAGACCTGCCCAGAACCGAAGTAGTGCTGAGAGGTGTGTGGATTCATGTTTTAAGTCTGGAAGCTATCTAACTGTAGGCCAACGAATACTTGGAGGGAGAAGAGCTTACAAGGAACTTGTCTGAGGGGAAACCAATGAGGGAATAAAGCAACACACACATGGGGCATGAAAATAGTGTAAATTAAAGTGAGAAAGGAAAGCCTTAAAACCCACTAAAGCCAGACAGCACCATAGAAGTGAGCTGGAATCTTATACTGATCCTGCTTCTACCAGCTTCGGAAGATCTACGTGCTAAAAGTGCTTGTACTGGTTCTAAGGTGGCTGTTTAAGCAGAAAAGAGTCTGACAAAGCCCGAAAGCAGTTTGGTTGCAACCGTCTCATGATGTGTGCACAAACATTGAGAGTAGGGACTTGGACAAAGCAAAACTAATTTAAGTAATGAAATTAAGTTTAGATAATTTTCACATTCTCAAGAATATTTATTTAATTTACGAGATGGTTCGTGCTCATACAATGCATGTCTTTTTTAAATTAATCTTTCATCGAATGCATTTGGGATGTATGAACATTGCATGTATTTTAAGCTAGTACAAAAATACCCTATTTGATGTGCACCAAGAGATGGGAATTTAGGAAAGCAGAGAAGGCTTTATGATGGACGAGATAAAACCCCCAGCGAGGCAAAGATATGGCTTTGAGAGTTGAGGTGATTGCTTAAAGCCTGAGGAGAGTTATAAGAATCCAAAGTTAATATCAAAGGTGCAGCGTCAGTATTTCACCAAACTGTATAGGAGCCCTTGAGGGATTGTCTGTCTACTTAATATTACTGCTGTTACTTCTCATGTATTCAGTTGCCTGTCAATGTGTCCAATATAAAATATATCCCATATGCATGTCAGCATGCAAATTACTGAATTTATACTGCCTCAGAAAAATACAGATTAGTGTAAGTACAACTTCATACCTTCTCTCAGCAATCACCCAAAACAACGAAGGGCCGATGATTACATTTGTGACCAGTGTGGTAATTTGCAAACTGACCTATATACTAATAGGTCAGCTCACCAATGACCACTTCCTTGAGGTCGCAATTCGACCCATTTCATAAATCTTAATGAGGAAGGTCTCAAATTGATTGCAACCCACTAGGAATCGCAGCCAACACAGTGATGGTGGCTTGCTGAGGTCAGCAAACTACATGACTGTGATTGCTTTTATGTAAAGCTTTTTGCTTTTTTGTAAATGTTATACATATAAGTTATACTGGACCACTGTCTACTCTTAAAATATGTTTGTGTCAACATTCACGAAGGAATCCCTTGAGGACCCCTTCCAGTTGGCAAACAGCTTACCACCTCCTTTAAAGGGATGGTAAAAGAATAATGGGGCATATTACCAAGCAATAGCGATAATTATCGCTATTGCTTGGTTAGAGACAAAAATTTACCGCTGAGCTGCAGCGATTTTTATCGCAAATAAACCTTGGTATTACCAAGGTTTATCCCAAATGCGATAAAAAACGGCCGCAATGCATGAATATCGCTGAAAAGTCCGCGATATTCATGCATTACCGAGCTAATGCTCTTAGCCATGTTATCCACCTGCCATTGGATAACATGGCTAAGAACTGCTTAGGGCAGATGTTAGCTTTTGGAGATATTCGCGCTTAGCGCGAATATCTCCATAAGTTGGTAATAGGTGATAGCGATGTTAGAGACTGTTTCCAGTTGCTAACATCTTGGCACGCCCACTTTGCATGTCATTAGTGATAAATATCACTGACATGCAAAGCGGGGCCCAAGATGGTCGCTATCTCCTACTAGCTGTCGCTAACTGGTGTTAGCGACAGCTAGGTAATAGGGAGATAATTTTATCTCCGCTTTCTTGGCTTTTAAAGGCAAAAAAGCGGAGATCAACCCCCTTGATAATATGCCCAAATGTTTTGTACTGGACTTAGGTGACAAAACATTAATACATGCGTATGCGAATCAGTGTTTGGAAGGGATGCCCTTAACATGCTCTTTCCACACACTGGTTCAGACTTTTGGTTGCAAACACAAATTGCAGTTTAATAATATGTTACTGAATCCAGGGCTTAATTTGAGCCAGTGGCTGATGGTGGTTGCCACCAGCACCTATTTTTGGGAACTGGAACTTATTTTTCTTTATCAGACGCTGACCACAAGCAAGAAAGGGAAAGACACATAAATGGGAAAGAATTAGGAAGAGAAAGATGAAAAAAGTCGCTAAGGGAGAAGGCAATAGCCTGAATAAATGACATAAAGGACCAGGGACTGTCTGTGGATTAAAGAGGCATGAGAGGGATCGAAGATATATAAATACCCTTAGTTTTTGATGCACCAACATTTATTTGCACATGCTGCATATGTCAGAGCATAAGTTTGGGCACTAGGATTCATTCTAGTACTAATTAAGTACTGATCAAATGGCAATTTGTAGTTTGTGCATTTAGAAAAGCATTATTGCAGTCACAAACGCCCCAATTCTGTGAATGCTTTGTACATCTGACCCTAAATACTACTTGAAGACTGAGTAACTATACTTTAGTAGCAATATAAGGGCATGTGGGTCACAATACCTTGGAGCAGAGAAGGTGTTAGAGCTCACATGTGAGTCTAGCAGGGTTATTTGTATTTTTCTCTTCTCTCATGAAATGGACAGATAGCAAAAAATATGTTCTAAAGGCACTTAGATTTGGAACAACAGACGTACTGATGATCCCTAGCTGAACTTTACAATACATAGATATGACTGAAGACCTAGGGGTCTATTAAGATGGCCGTCGCATCGGGAAATGGGACCGCCCACTATATGTGAGGTGGTCCCGCACATACAATTACGATGCACCTGCCAATCTGGCAGGCGCATCCCGCATTTTTAACATTGCGGCGGGCGGTGCTTTCAACAACACCCACCGCAATGTTAAAAAGGCATTTCTGTATTTGCATGCAAGACGTGGCAGGCACCGCACGGTGCATGCCACGTTGTGCATGCAAATGCAGTGGGGTACCATAGGTGTCTCCCATGTGCACCCCCCATGCCCCCAACACCCTGAGGGTCTGCAACGGGCCCCCACATGCAGACTCCGTATGCCTTTACATGGCTGGAAAGGCACATCACCACCTACATCCTGACATGGATGGCGGTGTCTTACAGACACCGCCAACATATATCCCCTTTTCCGCCCGGTCACCTGTTTCACTGGCAGGAAACTGGCAGACGGTCTTTCCGTCCGCCGGGGTACCCCTGCCATCCTAATATGGCAGGGGGAAATTGGTGGCGGGCGGGAAATAATGGCGGGAGGATTACCACCGTCATAAGGGCGGTGGCGATCCGCCTGACATTATAATGGACCCCCTAGAATTCGATAGTAGGGCTCTTTTTTGTGGTTCATACTATTGCAAAGAACTTGACAAGTCACAAGTGAAAGGGTAATGAAAAGAAGAGATGAAGTGAAAGCATCACAAATAAATATTTGGGGTCAGATTTATAAAACATAGGATGTGGCCTAAGAAATATACAAAACTTGGGAAACTTTGTAAAAGGATCAGGCTATTTAACTAACAAGTGGTCTAGACAATATGGTTGAAGAGTACGGCCTGCATTACTTTATCTACAAATGCTGAACCCAGTAATCATACCCCACGTGGCGGGTTTTTTAAAATGTACCATGAAATATAGGAAATGTCTGGATATGTAAGAACAATTAAGAGCAAATCCACCTAACATTTTGCCTCTCTTTCAACGTGCAATAGTAGAACATTTAGCGTGGGGACACACAGTTTTGTGTAGCCAGGCGCTTTAAAAATGATTTATTATTATTATTTAATACCATGAATTGTGGGTTCCCCATATACTGTATTTCGTTTTGTCTGTTTTTTAACTGTAGCTCGGAATGCTATTTTTATTGTACTGTGAACTTTTATGGTTTTGTATATAAAAAAGGGAGACAACCTTTACAACGCAACTTTTACTACGCAGTGCCATTACGACGCAACGTTTACAACCCAAACCATTACAACGCATTGCGCTGGGGGGCGCTCTAGGATTGGGAATAGGTTTAATTTACTATCCAACACCTTCCCTACTATCCACGGGGACTGGAATTGGAATAGTAAATTAAACAATTGCGATTCTCCTATTAACATGACCAGAGAATCTGGATGTCATTAAAGACACGGAGGCTGACATTATGCATTATCCTTTAATAGCAACTCACAGCAGCCGCACTACATCATAAAGGATAAAGCTCTAGAGTTTACACAACAGTGGACAAAGGATGTATCCAGGAGATGATCTGCCTCTTTTAGAAGAATCGCAGCAGGAAAGAACTTCATAAACGGAGGTATCCAAGTAGAGCCTGAAAACATCATGGGATAAACTTCAGTATCTCAAATGGAAAGGATCAGACGGTAAAACAGAGTTACCTGAAAGGAGAAAGAAGGATTAAGAACCAAATCCATAGTGAAGAGCCTAGAGAGCCAAAAGACTTCATTACATTCAATAAAGATAACAGAAGCATAGGCATAAATCATAGAATAACAACAATTGAAGTAATCAATAAGTTAATAAAGACATATCAATAGTTGTAAAAGGGAGGAGGGAGGTTTAATGTCAGCCTCCGTGTCTTTAATGAAATCCAGATTCTCTGGTCATGTTAATAGGAGAATCGCAATTTCATTACAAGACCAGAGGCTACATTATGCATGTTCGTAGCCCCGAAGGACAACATCAGACATATGCTCGATAGGCTTACAATAATGACGAGCAAAGGTGTTAGCATTTGACTAGTCAGCGGCTTTCAGGATATCATCCAACTTACCACCTGACCAGAAGGATTTACTGGCCATAGCTCCTCTGATAGAGTGTGCTTGAAACTTAGAGAGGTCAATACCAGCAAGACTCATGGTAGACTTAACCTATTTAGCTATGGAGGTGGATGAAACAGGTTTAAAAGGTTTCACAAAAGAAACTAAAAGTTGATTTGCATCATTAGGACGTAGGAGAGACATCCTTGCGTCATACTCTTTCATACAAGCAACCACACAAAGTTTAGGGAAACTGTCAAAACGAGGATAAAAGATAAAATCTGACATGGTTTTAGTTCTTCTTAGTAATTCAAACTTAACACCAAACATATCGTAACATCTATTTGAAATATCTAAGCTTCTGATGTCGGATACTCTCCTACAGGAGATTAAACACAAGAGAGCATCGAGTTTGAAGGAGAGAAATTTTCTATTAAGGGAAGAGTTATCTGGCCAGGAACAAAAAAAGTCTAGAATACACTTGACATCCCAAAGGGTCTGATACTTAGGTCTAAGGGGTCTCCTTAGTCTTATACTCTTGAGGACTCTACTAATGATAGCATTTTTACCTACAGATTTACCGTTGATAGGGGAATGGCCAGCCGAGATTGTGGATCTAAAGCAATTAATAGAACGATAGGATAGGCCTCTGTCAAATTGTTCGACCAAAAAATTTACGATACTGACGACAGGAGCCTCCACGGGATCCAGACTCCTTTCCAGGCACCAATGAAACCATTTTTTCCAAATGTTGTTATATCTAAGGTGTGTTCCAGGAGCCCAAGATTCTCTGAGGAGAGAGAGAGCTGTCGACGAAAGTCCAGACAACTCGTTATATTGCCTGACACTTTCCAGGCAAGAAGGTTCAAATTCTCCTCGAGAATAAGGTGATGGTCTTCCCCGTCTGCGTTTGAGACCAGGCCTGGAGACGCTGGGATCAGAAAGGGAATGTCGCATGCTAGTTCCAGGGCTGTCGGGAACCAAGCTTGGGACGGACAAAAAGGAGTTATTAGGATCAGAAGGCATTGTTCCGATCTGACTTTCTGAAGGACCCTCTGAATCATGGCGAAAGGAGGGAAGGCATAACCCAGGAAGTGAGACCATGGTTGGAGAAAGGCGTTCACAGCAAGAGCGCCCGGGTCTGGCATCCAACTGAAATAGTTGGGTAGCTGGAAGGTAAGTCTGCTGGCAAATAAGTCCACGTCTATGGGACCCCAAAAGTGGAAGAGGGTGTTGAAGACATTCACATTGAGTTTCCAGTCTGAGAAGTCTAGAAGGAATCTTGAATTCCAATCTGCAGAAATGTTCGATTTCCCGGGAAGATATTACGCCCTGAGGGAAATTTTGTGTTCTAGACAGAACATCCAAAGTTTCCTGGCAAGATTGGAGAGATCTGCAGGTCTCGTTCCTCCAAGACGATTGATATAGGCCACAGCCGAAATGTTGTCCATTTTCAGAACAACAGACCTTGAAGGGAGTGTTTGAAGCTCATAAGAGCATATAAACCAGCTGTCAATTCCAGAAAATGTATGTGTTGAGAAGATTCCGACAGGGTCCAAACTCCGCCGGTGTTCTGGTCTTGCAAACGTGCACCCCAGCCATGAAGGCTGGCATCCGATTCTAGGATGAAATCCGGGGATCAATCAAAGATAGCCTTGCCGTTCCAGGCATCTAAGTTCTCCAGCCACCAAAAGAGCTCTGCTCTGGCATCTGGGTCCAGAGTGACAAGATCCCCATACCATAGACCTGAATTGAGCGCTTTTCTCTTTATTCTCTGAAGTGCGCGGTAATTCAGGGGACCGGGGAAAATGGCCTGGATGGAAGAAGAAAGAAGCCCAAGAAGTCTGGTTAGTTCGTGGAGTGTTAAAGACTCTTGTTTTAAGACGGACCTGATCTCCTTCCGGATCTTGGCAATCTTCTTGGAAGGAAGAAGGAGAAGACATTTCAAGGTGTCTAGAGTGAAACCAAGGAATTCTATGGTCTTGCAGGGAGAGAGAATGGACTTCTCTCTGTTGATGATGAATCCTAGACTCTCTATTAAATTCATGGACGTTTTTAGATCTCTTAGGAGGTCTGAATGGGATTGGGACATGATAAGAATATCGTCCAGGTAGATGATGAGACGGATACCCCTTTCTCTTAGAATTGTGACGATACACTTCATGATCTTGGTAAAACACCAAGGGGCAGAAGAGAGACCAAAGGGAAGAGCTTGAAACTGGAATAGGCGTTCCTTCCAAGCAAATTGAAGGAAAGCCTGATGTTCTTCGTACATAGGGATGGTGAAGTAGGCATCCTTCAGGTCCAACTTGACTAACCAATCTCCTTCGAGAAGGAGATCCCTTAGAAGGTGGATACCCTCCATTTTGAAATGACGATAAACCAGAAATTTGTTGACTTCTCGAAGGTTTATTACAGGTCTCCACCCCTTGTCCTTTTTCTGAACAAGAAACAGTGTGCTTATGAATCTTGCATCGGACCAGGGAACCTCCACTATTGCGCCCTTTTTGAGCATAGAAATAATTTCTTCCTCCACGATCTTTTCCTGATCCTCTGAAAGGACGAAGGGTTGGGGTAAGCGCGATTGGAAGGGGATCTGTAAAAAGTCTATCTTGAAGCCCATAACGGTTTCCAGAACCCATAGATCTTGGGTGATTGAATCCCAAACATGATAAAAATGTTTTAGTCTGCCCCCTACTATGGGAGGGAAAGAAGAAGAAGGAGTAGTACTTACTTGTAGAATTGGTGGTGTTGGGAGTACCGCGACCTCACGAACCACGGTTTCTTGGACCCCTTCCTCTTTGGGGGAAGAAGGGTTGTCTAGGGGGGTAGAAGCCCCTTCTAGTTCCTCTGAATGATGAATAGGGTGGTTGGTTGCCTCGGCCGGAAGAGCAACCCCTTCTGCCGGCCTGACCAAAAAGGTTGGTGTTAAATACCCGTCTTAGGTTATTTTGAGCCCTATCGAGAGCAGTGAAGGTAGACACATATTTACCAATCTCCTTGATTATATCTTCCCCGAAAAGGAGGCCCTTAGGGTTTTGGGAGGGTTCCCTCTCTGCCATGTCTCCTAATTTTGGGTTAATTTTATTTAAAATGGATCTCCTCCTTTCAACGTTTAAACTGGAATTAGCGTTGCCAAGGAGAACAACGGCTCTTTGGCTCCACCCTCGAATGAGATCAACATTTAAAGGGGTAGAGGAGAGGTGGGATTGTTCAGGCATGTCTAGGATTCTAACAAGTGGTCCTAAGACATCTAAAAGATGGTCTTGACAGCCTTTAAGAGCTCTCTCCAGTCCTTTTCTAGGGTCTCGCCCTAACTTAAATAGGAATTTGATAAGGTCTGGATCCAGGTTTGGAGTCTGACAGACCCTCTCCTCAATAGTAGGTCTGGGCGATTCAGATCTCATGGTGTTTCTAGTATTTCTATCTAAAAGGTTTCTTAACCAACGTGTGACAAACTGGGAAACATGTTCCTGTGGAAACCACTTCGAACTATTAGGGTGAGAGATATTTAGGGGAGAGAACATCTCTTCTCCGATAGGGTTCAGAATAGTATGTTTAGTGGCCGGCTCCGGATCAGGTTGGGAATTAAAGTCATGTTGGACCTCATCCAGGTCAAAGACAAATTCGTCGGAGGGATATTTGGAGGAGTCGTCATCATAGGAGGAGGAAGAGGAGTCAAAACCAATATTCTTTTTTTGGTTAGCACTATTCAAAAGCGTGCCGCGAGGGACACCGTTCATATTTGTGCCACCATGGGCACCGATCAAGGGAGTGTCCCGAGGGTCGTCAGGTTCAAGTGAGGCGCAGTGGCCTTCCATCCAAATTGAGGTGCTAGGACCTCCCGTACTATGAGAGGCGCTAGGGCCTGTAGTGCTTTCACAATGTTTCGTTTTTTTGGGTCTCTTACCGTGTATAGGGGGGAGATCTTGGAAATCACACAGTCTTTTAGAGAACATGACTTCTTTGAGGGACGACATCATACAGGATTTAATCTCTTGTTGAAGGAATTTCTTAAGGGAATTGCCAATAGGGGCAGGTGAGCTTGCAGTAGCGTCATCTGAATCCATGTCAGACATGGTGTAGATCTCAGAGGGTATTTAAGTGATTTTAAACAAGGAAATGAAAGAATGTTAATAAAGATAAAGTACTAAAAACTTCTCCTCTATTTCTCTCCTCTCTTTCTCTTTTTTTTTTTTTTTAAATATATTACATATGTAAGGTAAGGGTGGGAGAGGTAAGATAAGTTCAGAAGAGAATTAATCATTTTATTAATAATTCTGGGGAATTAATATCCTTATTTAAATATGTCATTAGAATTATTAATAGAGATGATAATAAATGGGTATTGATGATAGAAATGGGTATTTGTTATTAAATATTGATATTAGACAAAGCGCAAATAGACAGGATATCTCCGGCGGCTGAAGCAGAGCAACTGACAAGTTATCGAGGAACGCTCAAGCTCAGCCGCGGGAGAAGAGGAAAGTAGCTTTGGAAAGGAGGCACGCAACGCGGGTGTTGCTAATGCCCCTTCCTTTAATATTGTCCGTAACTCAGAGCCAAAGCGAAGCGGAGGAAACGAAATGGGAGCGGGGACAACGTTAAAAACGCGGCGAATGTCGGTAAGATAGCTGCGCGATCGCGCGCTGAGAGGAATAAAGAAGGATCGTGTTTAGGGAGAGGGACGACCATAAATTGGAAGTCCATGGGGGGGGAACCAGCGCCACCCACCGGGAAAGTAATAGCGTAGACAAAGCGCAGTGTTAGAGGCTGGAAAGAAAGAAAAAACGGCATAAAGCCACAAGTTAATGATTTAAATTGGCATAAGGACGAATAAAATCAGTACAACATTGGCATGAAAACCATTCAAATTATTAATATAGGCTACATAATATACCAAAAATACAAGCCTAAAGGCTAAAATGAAGGAGAAGCAAGTAGTAGTGACTTATCTGCTGGCGAGCCGCTTTTAAAAGAGGCAGATCATCTCCTGGATACATCCTTTGTCCACTGTTGTGTAAACTCTAGAGCTTTATCCTTTATGATGTAGTGCGGCTGCTGTGAGTTGCTATTAAAGGATAATGCATAATGTAGCCTCCGGTCTTGTAATGAAATTCACTATCCAGCGCCCCAAAGGACTATGCGTTGTAAAGGCATGCGTTGTGAAAACCGCGTTGTAAAGGCATGCGTTGTGAAAGCATGCGTTGTGATGTCATACATCCATAAAAAAAAACTAATAAAGTACTTTTGAAATTGAAAATATGGTTGAACATTGCATCTCTGTTTGAAAAGTTTGTAACTCTACATAACCTTCTTACAGTAACAGTATATCTTAAAAGATGAAGGCAATAACTTATTTGACAAATATTCTGTGCCCTATCCAGGGCCATCGACTAATTTTATGCATATTAGTCCCACTTTTGAAGAGTATATATTGTATCTTGCACTTCATCTGTAAGGGGCCAATTCCGATCTCGCTCAAGAGGGTCCTGAACGCGTTCCGAATGGAAAAAAGGACGAGCCGTACTTGTGTTCTGCGCCTGACTCCTACAGATGTACGAGCGAGCAAGTACGATGTGAGAAATGCAAAATCCCCGATCGAATCCTTTCCGGGTCCGATCCGCTCCGTTCGCCTCGTCCGTAAGCAAACCGTGCCATGCAATGGAGGTGATTTTCGATCGAGCCAGTGCAATGCACGCGTCGGACAACCGGGTCGAGCCGAAGTTTCCGGCTCGCAAAACGTCCATGTAGATGCCTTTGGGGGTCTGGTTCGGACCCCCTGTCACTTACAGCCTTACGACTCGGACACAAGGGACTCCCCAACACAGGCATGTACAGTGCGGATGGCACCGACACGTACCCACTGTAGGGGGCGCCCATATGCGAGACGTACCCATTAAGTGAATAGGAGCCTATTTACACGTTGTACTACTGGCTCCCATTGACTTCTATGGGAGTCTGACCGAACCGAGTCCGGCAGCATTCAGCCACATCGTACTCGCTCGGTCGGACTGCATGAGTCTGGCTCAGTCGCAAAACACTCCGGCTCGATCGGATAGCTTTCCGACCGGGATCGGAATCGGTCCCTTAGTAGTTGAACTAGAAGGGACCAGCTGTTGAAGATCCCAGCCACGTTCATCCACGGGCATGATCATTGTGCGTACCGTAGAAAAGATTAACACCTTGCATAAGCAATTAAGCATTGCAATTTCAACAGCCTTCATGCTTAACTAAGTTGTTGGATGTTGGCTATCAAGGTTCTCTCTGTGAGTCCATCACCTCATCTGCCGTTATGGAAGAACTTTGTAACTGACTCAATGGAGAAAATGAGCAGCAAAGACTTATTCCCATGGTAGGCCCCAACGTGGTTTTCATTCATTTATCTCTATGATGTTATCATATTTTCATATATATATATATAAAAAAGTTAATGGTTGATTGATTAAAAATAGCTGGTCTGCTACTGACTCTTAGGGGCCGATTCCGATCTCGTCCGGAGTGCCCTGAAAGAGTCGGCCGTAGTCTTACCTTATGACCTACCCCGGCCTTGAGCCGGTCCGTCCGGGCGAAGCAGTACGATGTGCATCAGTGCAAAAATCCCGACCGAGCCTTACCCTCCGAGCCACAGTTACCCGGCCGAAGTGGATCCGTAGACGCTGATTCGAGTCGCACAGACGTAAATACAAAGCAGTTTCTGGCCGGACAAGTACAATGCGAATATCCTGCGTGCCGAGCGGGTCGCCACGTACAGCACATCAAAGCATCTGAAAGAGCTGTATATCAGGCACGATTCGCGCCACAACACGATCCACGGCTAAGAAATGGGCAAGCCAGCACCCAGTACGAGTTGAAGCAACAATCAACACAGTTGAGACAAACCAACCATGAATCCCGCCGGGCTGGTCTTCCCAGTACTCTACATCTATCACCGGATCAGAAACAGATGCGTACGGCGCAGACGGTAAGTCAGACACCCACCACACAAGCAAACAACATGTATCCACCTCATGTTGCACACACATAGGGATGCAGAAATAACGTACACTACCAACAGCTGAATCAAAGGGGCGGCATGGCTATCACCAGTACAATACATACCCATAGGGGCCTCATGGCTACCACTACCACTACCCCCACTGATAGGGGGCTGGATGCCTACCACTATCCCCACTCATAGGGTGTTGGAAGCCTACCACTACCCCCACTCATAGGGGGCTGGATGCCTATCACTCCCAGCATTGTCCACCCCAAAGGGGGGGGGGGGGTGGATGCATATCACTCCCACCATTGTCCATCCCATAGGGGGCTGGATGCCTATCACTCCCAGCATTGTCCACCCCATGGTGGGTGGATGCCCATCACTCCCAGCATTGTCCACCCATAGGGGGGATGGATGCCTACCACCACCCCCACTCATAGGGGGCTGGATGCCTAACACCACATCCACTCATAGGGGGCTGGATGCCTACTACCACCCCCACTCATAGGGGGCTGGATGCCTACCACTACTAGCAGTCCCCACACATAAGATGTGTGATGCATAAAACTACCACCCTCCCCACACACTTTAAAATAAAGCAAACCCCCATCATGCCATAAGTGTATTACCTGTGTCAAAATGCCCACAACATTGAATCTGACAGGGCACATACAATGTGAATCACATCACATGTGTGAGCCAAAAGTTGGTTGTGTGATTCACAATTCAAACATAACAAGCACACTGTGGTAATGGGGTCTAAGCCCACCATCATCACAGTGAGCAAAAGGTAAGTGTGGGGTTTAAACCTACAACAGTCCATGATCACTGTGGTAATGGGGTCTAAGCCCCCCATCATCACAGTGAGCAAAAGGTAAGTGTGGGGTTCAAAACTACAGCAGTTCATGATCACTGTGGTAATTGGGTCTAAGCCCCCAATTATCACAGTGAGCAAAAGGTAAGTGTGGGGTTCAAAACTACAGCAGTCCATGATCACTGTGGTAATGGGGTCTAAGCCTCCCATCATCACACTGAGCAAAAGGTAAATGTTGGAATGTGAAAGATGCAACTGGCAAACATCATGAATGAATACTGGTACCAATACCACAATCAGGTGTGTGGCAAAGTAGTAGTTGTGTCCCATACTGACACAGCAATGGTCAGGCAAAGGTTGCACTGTAGCAGAAACACCCTCTGCCATTTGCACCAAAGCATTGCACATGGGTGCTCACAATGTGTTCGACAGGACAAAGTCCCACACCATGGCAGCAATGGGACACACCAAACAGGAGGAATGTGCACACTGATGAGGCAAGAGTCCAATGGACAGTAGGGGAGAACTTACAAACAACATATACCCAATAGCACACAAAACACATACCAATTCAGTGCTGCGTATGCACAAACACAGCCAGGCAGTTCCACACCCACACTGCATATCAAACACAACATGTGTGTTTGTGCAACTACCCACAGGATAGTACACAACACCTGAGGGGGACTGAACTCCAATGACACAGATCCCCACATAGTGCCATGAACAAGTAAATATCACCTGGGCACCCCTTTGTGGTCAATCATGCATTCTCAGAGGAGTGGAATATGGTCAGAATAATGTGACACAAGCTGGGCGGAACAGCAACCAACACAGCAAGAGACACACCCACCACAGCACTACCCTCATGAAACCCACAATTTGCTGACACTACCATGCATGCTAATTCCTCAGTGATGAGAAATGGAGATGTGGCACATACTGTGAAGCACAGTCACCTGTGCACACAGGGTCATGAGTCCAGACCAAGAAACCTACATCACACAAACAGAATTCACAGGGCATTTTCTGTAGGCAAAGTCCAAAATGGAGTCTGGGACATACCTACCACACAACTCACATGTTGACACTCCAAACACCACACACCTAGATGTGCACCAATGTGTATCAGGGAAGCACACATGGACTGGTGACACTGCACATGCATGCTTGACAAACCCTGAGGTGGGGGGTATCCAACTTACCCATCATTCATCTCACATTCCCAGGAGACAACTTTTGTGAATGTCTGACACAATGCACAGTATGTGGTACATGGCCATTACCTGAAATGTACCAGAATTCATGAAATCCCAGACAGAATCCCACACCAATCAAGAACACAAGGAGACCCATGATGAACACATGCTGACATCTTACAACATTGCATCACTGGACCGTGGGAGTGAGAGCAGTCACACACACAGATATGTGTCACAATGACTGAAAGATAACGCATTGCCACAACAACATGATGGCCGTACCACAAAAAGGACTTGGAGACCCCTGAATGTGTCCCATGTGCATTTGCCCACATCCCAGGACCTCTCAACAAAAACACAGAGTGATGACACCCTGATGACCAGCAGTTTGCCATGCACCCACATCCAAGACAACCCGGGGTGGAGATGTTGAATTAACAATGGACAACTCATCAAGCACCACAAACTGGGACATCTGAAGGGAACACAGGCTGTGTAGGAAAATGGAAGTGAACACACACAGACATGCTCACACAACACACACCATGGGCTCAGGCAATACCATGGAATAGCACACTCTGATGAGGTGACTATACTCCTGTGGAATGTCATCTGTGCCAAAGATTGTCTCTACAGGGCTCATCACGTCAGCATAACACGTGGTCAGTAAGCCAACAGCAACACCACAATGAAGGCTCTGGTCACATCAGCCTGTGTACGGGAGTGGCTCTTATGTCACCTGCACATACTCAGTCAGCACACATGTTTGGCAAGTTGCACTGATGACAAGGTTGACTACTACACCATTGATGCGCAGACCTGCATGTCCACTGGAAACCCCCTCAGATTGTTACACAGGATGACATGGATACCAACCAGAATAGGACACAAATCCCACAGAACACATGGAGTACATCACATCAACATTTCAGTTTCTTCCTCTGAAAAACACTATTACAACTGCAACCACGTGACACTCATTATCAACATCATGTATATCAAAAGGAAAACCACCAGATGAAAAAATAAGCTTTACTCAGCAATTCAGGAAGACAAACTGCAGTCCTGAAAACACAAAGGCCAATGGCCAGTCCATTAGTAAAGTCCAAACGGGGACACGGGACAAGTTGTCACCCATTGCTTGCCTGCACTGCTACAGCCAGGGGACATCTCCCGATGGAGGGGCACACATAGGGGCAGGCCAGGAACGCGGGGCCAGGATCAGGGGATAGCAGAATGAGGCAGGGGAGGGGTGGTGGGAGCAGGGGGCTCACTGGCAACTGCAGTGGAGGTGTCTGAAAGAGTGGGCCCAGTAACCACTGCAGGGCACAAGTCAGGAGTGGTCGATGCCGGCAGCACTGTAGGGCATAACTCAGATGTGGTGGGTGCTGGCCCCACCACAGTAGGCTGGTCAGACGGGGTTGTTGTGGCCTCCACTGCAGTGCCTAACTCCACTGGAGTGGAAGGGGGTGCAGATGAGCTGGGCAGGACAGAGAGGGTGTGCGGTCTCCACACCAGTGGCACAAACAGGCTGAGCGTCTGGGGTGGGGGTGGATGTGCCAGGGGGGAAGGGCGGATGATTTTGGGAATGCGGTATGTGTTTGTGGGGGAACCTAGGGCAGGGTGTTGCGGGGGAACCTCTGGAGTGGTGGGCTGGGGGCTGGAGGACAGAGACAGTGTGGTGGAGCTATGTAGTGGTGGTAGGGTCTTGCTCCTCCTGCTCTGGGGGGACTTGGGAGTGGGGGCCTCAGTCTGCCTGTGTCTGGTGTAGGGGGTCTGGGTGTGAGAGGAAGTCCCCTCTGTGCTTGCTCACTGTTTCTTCCCCGTGTGACTCTTATCTGATGGGTTGGCAGGGAAGAGGCCATGGTCAAAGAGGAAGAGCTGCTTGGATGTGGGGGTTGCAGGTGAGGCAAGGGACGGGGTTTTGGAGGGAGAGGTATCTGAGGACTGCGCAGTGCTTGTGGATGCCTGTGTGTGTCTGCTCCCCATCCCCTGTGAGTGAGGTATCAGTCCCCTGACTGTGCTTGCATGTACGTTTTGTTCGTGGCTTGCGTGTCTGTGTGGTGCCTGTGTCTGTGGTGGTGCGTGTTTGTGCCGGTGTGTGTTTGCTTGTGACAGGTAGGGGAGTTGGGATTGAGGATGTGGCAGAGGTAGGAGGGGTGAGGGGCTGTTGGAGGAGGGACACTGCTGCCGTCAGTGAGGAGTCCATGGACTGGTTGGTCTGCTGTAGGGCAGACATGCTAGAAGAGATGCCCTCCATGAACGACACCAGTTTTGTCAACAGACTGGTGTGTGCATGGAGGACACTCAGCATAGATGTCTGCCCAACAAGGATCTGCTCAAGCAAGTCCACAGGCTCTTACCTCAGGGCAGCAGGGGAGATAGAGGCAGGGGGTGCGGTGCCTGGTGCAAAGGAGACATGGTCCCTGACATGGATCTCTGGGATTGGAGCAGATGGGAGGGTGGTGATGGTGGTGGTGGTGGTGGTGGTGGGGACAGATCTTCTTGATGGTGTCAGCTGACTGCTGGCACCTGCCTCCACAAGGGACTCATCATCCAATGAGCTGTGCTCCTCAGCCGATGTGGATGGCGCTGAGGTCTCTTTGTAGTGGCTCCCCTCACCCTCCGTGCCACTGGGCTCCTCCGAATCCTTGGCGGATGGCCCAGTCTGGCTCTGCTGCGCCTCCTGGTCTGTGGAGCTGTCTCCCCCTGTGGATTTAGATGTATCTGTAAGTAAGCACATCTCAGAGCAAGTCTCCACATCATTTGCCAATGGTGCAAATACCTATGTGAACAAGACACTTGACAGTCTGCCACTCAAAAACTCCTCTCATTTAACTCCTATCCATGGAGACATCTATCTGGTGCATGTTGGATGCCACCAAGCATTTGTACACATATGCACCACATAGACAGTTGTTGGACATCAAAGATAACACTGATGGTGGGCGTAGTTTGCGAAGTAGCGCTACGCGAAGCTACGCGAGTGCACTTCGCACTACACGAACTTCACGTAGCACTACGCGAGCTGCGTAGTAGCATGTTCGCACTGTGCAAGATGCATTTTTAATGATTGCACAGTGCGAACAAGCATCCGGCACTGTGCAAGATGCCGTTTTCAATGATTGCGAGCTGTAGTTTTCTGCCGCTCGAGTAGATTTTTACTCAAGCGGCAGCTTTCTCAACGCGAACTGGTAGTTTCTCATCGCGAGCGGTCACGAGCATGCACGACAACTCGCAATGAGAAACCTGACCTCCCCGCGTTGAGAGTCTCGCCGGGATGTGATTTTGCTTGCTCACAGTCGCGAACATGACGTTGAGGACCGCGAACAAGCAAAAAATGACCGCTGCACTACGCTACGCTGCGCGTGTTTGCACTGTGCTACGTGCAGCTCGCGTAGTGCGAAGTTGCGCAAACTTCGCAAACTACGCGAGCATAGCGTAGTGCTTCGTCCAGGGTTAGATAACACATTGAAAGGTGTCACTCCACACACATGCCATCCCCTGCCAATAACTCAGTACATGTGTCAGGAAAAGGGATGAGCAGAGTCTATATCGATATGCGAGATATGCTTCCATCACCAGACACAATGATGTTCTCATGTCCTGATAGTCAATGCGACAATTGGGTTCATGCAGGACAGCTGACACTGCTGCCGGATCACACATTTGCAAGTTGAAAGCCATGGCACAAGCCTGTCTGGTGAGTCAGACAGGCTCTGTCACAGGGTCAGTGCATCCACACAACAGCTGTCTGCACTTTGGAACAATGAAAGTTCTTTGGGGAATGCAAGCTCTGTAGATGGCAAGTGCACATGTTCACCCTCTGCCACCCACATCATGAGGACTTGGATGATCACGCATGAAAGAAATGAGACTTTACAGTGACTGAAAACAAGAATCCCTACACATGGAAACTTCACAGTCTGATGAGACTCAACAAAATCAGCCTGCACCGTAATGTTGCATACACCAATGTGCACAGTCAAGGGGTAACACACCTATGTAAGAACCAATGTGCAAATGCTATAGTCCTATCTCAGATGGCTGCCCACGCCAAACTGTTAAAACCCTACAGGAGTCTACTTTGCAAGGCCACACCACAATGACACAGAGGCAGACACATGAAGGCCCTTTTCATAATGCCCAATAAGTGAGCTGACACATGGGAGTGGGAGAACATAGAGCATTCGATAGCTGGAGTAGGCATTACTGTCCTGGTGCATGTGCAACATGGCATTACCCTGAACACTAGGCAGGTGGCTATGAATGTGTGACACACATGATGTAAATACGTCGGAGGCTCCAACATTGGTCTCACTTTAATCATCTCTGTGTGGCAAATACCCCACACATGTGGAGATTCAGAGCAGCATTAGGAACACATGTTAATGGCACACACAGAGTACATGTCAGATCACAGGCATTGTGTGCGCAATTATACCACCCATTGAGCCAACGACAAAGTTCCTGTAACGGATGCTGGCCCCAAATTCGACCCCAGGTAACTAAAAGCACACAGTACCCAAGTGACCTGAGTCACAGACTGTTTGGGCCACACTTGTGTATGAGTTGAGGATGGAGCATGACACAAGTGAGGGACATCATTCCTGGACTACAAGACACACGTACTGTGGAAGTGTAACCAGGCTAAAGGAGTTCAAAGAGCATGTGAGACATGGTTCCCTGAAAAGGCTAGCACTTACCCCCTCCTTGCTGCTGTCTGGCCTTCAGCTGCCCATCCAGGTCAGGAAAGACCACAGCCAGAATCCGGAGCCTGTGGTGGGTCAGGGTCCGGTGTCCGCCCCTCCTGTGAGGAGGCGACAGCCACCTCTTCTGGCAGGTGCGGATCCGACGCTTGTAAACCCCCACAGATCTGACTGCCTGGGCGATGGTCAACCAGATTTCCTGCTTCTGGTGGGCATCAACCTGTGAGGAGGACATAGTGAAAAGGCAAAAAGTACACAGGCAAAATATTGGTGCATTACACAGTTTGATTTACAGATCTCTATCACAGCGGCCTATGATGGACACAGGTAGTGCAACTATAGCTATGAACAGTTGTCCAGAAGCTACAACATGGAAACATTGCCTGGGACGAAAAAGATGGCCTGTGACTGCATGGTACCTGTTCAGTGCATGTAACTACACACTTTGGGGGTGGAAACTTCTCAGTGAGCATGCTAGCCACTGGTGTACACACTGCTAGTACTGGTAGTCAGACAACATGTACAATTAGGAAGGCAGTGGACCGCACACTCACCTGTTACCCTTGTTTCCCATACAGCTTGCTGACTGTGGAAGGACCCCATCCAGCAGGGCCTGGTTCTCCTGCTCTGAAAAGGCTGGGGCCCTTTCCAGAATATGTGCCATTGCAGTAGCCAGGGGATGCAGAAACATCAGCAGTGGTAGCAGAGAGTTGTCGATCTGTAGCATGTAGTGCAGGCAAGTGAGCTCTTAGGAAACCAGACAGCCTTATATATTTGCTGCAGAAGCTGGCTCTGTCCCATGCATTCAAAGTGATAGGTCCGACACGTTTGCATCGTATGATTTTGCCCAATCCCTTTAACTGCACGACTCGTACACGCCTTCCGCATCATTCACGTGTTAACATTCATTACACCATTGAGTTTGCAACACTGTTGTATTGAGCCAACTGTATTTGATGCACACGATTAGATTTGTATTGGTTCAAAATACGCGGCCATCTCCATAACAGTCAATAGGCAATGCATGCGCACAGCTTGGTCCATTGCTGTACGGCTCACATTTTGAAAAACAACACACACCCATCTCCATACTCTTCAATAGGCAATGCGTGCGCACAGCTCTGTTCATTGCTGTACGGCGCGTGCCTGTAGTCACACACATTGGTCAGCATATTTGTCTCTGGTAAACGGATGCCATCCACAATTACCTGCCATGGATTTGTGTGCACAACCAAGACGCCACTGCCTGTGCCACACTGTATCCTAAGTCAGATAAGGCTACATTACGGTGTGTGTGGGGGGGTCAACATGTGGTTTGTTGGGTGGCACTTGGGGGCAGCCACACAACGGCACACACACCAAGTACTTGTGTGTCATCATGATGTCACATGTGATGTTGAGTAAGGTGAATGCCACAGAGTTGTGGAGACTGACAATTTTTCTTTGCTCACCTATGTGATGCAGGGCACCAGCTGTCCATAGACCATTCCCTGGCCTTGCAACCATTGTGAAACGTGAATGCATCCAACGGAACTGCTTCACCAGGCCGCTGATTGAGGAGTTGGTGGGGTGGTTGGACCCACATTTGTACCCTGGCCGGACATACCCTACAGCGCTGACCCCCATGGTGAAGGTGATGGCAGCTCTACACTTCTTTGCCACCGGTACCTTTCAACACACTGTGGCGTCTGCTGGTGTGATGTCACAGACCATGTTCAACTGTGTGCTACAAGATGTGTTGGAGACAATGTTACTTTACTTGAACCACTACATCTATTTCCCTAGACCACTGCAACTTTCTGACATCAAGAGTGCCTTCTATGCCCTGGGGAGGATGCCACATGTCATTGGCTCCATTGATGGGACACTTGTGGCTTTGGTACCACCACAGGCACATGAGCAGACATACAGGAACAGGAAACGTTTCCAATCCATCAATGCTCTGGCAGTATGTCTTTCGGATATGACCATTTCACATGTGTTTGTATGTTTCCCCGGGTCTGCACGCGATGCCTACATCATGGGAATTAGTTGCCTCCCGAGGCTGATGGCACAGATGCAGAGCCAACGTGTCTGTCTTGTCGGTGTGTACTGACGTTTACCATTGTTTGAGTTGGGCTATGTTGTATTCCATCCTCTCTCTCAACTCATCTAATGTGCACTTGTCTATCTGTAGATGACTCCGGATATCTCAATGTGCCATGGTTGCTGACACCACTCAGTAACCCTGTGACACCAGCCGAGATGCGCTACAATGAGGCACTTGGTCGTACCAGAAGAGTGATCGAGCAGACATTTTGACTCCTGAAAAGCCGCTTTCGATGCCTGGACAAACAGGAGGAGCCCTCCCATATGACCCAGCAAAGGTGTGTAAAATCATCATAGTCTGCAGCATGCTACACAACCTGGCAGTGCGGAACAAATTGCCTCTCATCCGAGATGACGATGACAACATCCGCCACCTGTGGAGGATCCTGGCCTTGGCCACGATGCCAGTGATGATGATGAGGAGGGTGATGTCCGCACACAGCTCATCAACAAATTCTTCAGCTGAATGTAAGTGTACAGGGATGTTATGTCACTGGCTTGAGTTTGCCTGATATGTGTTGGTGGTGCTCTGTTGATGTCTTACTGTGGCTATGTGCTACTTGACTGGATGCATGCAGCGATGTGTCCTTACAGGTTGCCTGTACTCATCATTAGTGTTTACAAGCTTTCTTGGTTATGTGTGTGTATCTTGCGACAGGTTTTGGGCATGTGTATTGCAGTTCTATCTTGGCCTTCTCTGCTTTTGACTGTGTCTCATGTCTGTCCTTCACAGGGTACTTAGGATGTGGTTTGTCCAACTCTGACCCCCGACACAAAGATTCCAACCCCAGGGTGGAAGTAGTTGTTTCACTACAAGTGATGTGCCACACACCCCTGGACTTCATATCTTCATGACTTCGTGACTGTGGGGCAACTGCCATGTGGTTTTGCCCAGCATCTGTTGTGGAGTGTACATGTTTCTAATGTGTAATAAAGTGGTGCTACATTTTGGGATGTGCGTTGTTTGTCTTTACACATCTGGCTGGCATTTGCTTACTGCACCTGTGGGCTAGTTGCCACTGACTCTGGATAGGTGTGGTGTGTGTGCATTCAACTGTATTTCCAGGCTACATCAGTGTAGGAGATGGGTCAAATTGGCATGGTGTGTATGTGTTGACCTAGTGGTGCCCTAGTGGTGTGTCTCCCTCATATGTGTCACATCATTCTTACCCACATGACGGTGTTTACATTGCTGTAGCAGTTAGCATGCACACTGTCATCTAGCAGATCATCTTCTCCATGACACAAACCACGTCGGAATCACAACACACGCAAGTATTGTGTATTAGTGAGTTTATTAACATGCATGTGTGAGGAAAGTGCACGGGATGGTGGATGCTGTACAATGGTTTGGAATGCAAAGTTCACAGATGAGTAGGAAGTGTTGGTAGATGAAATGTCCAGAGTAAAGTCCACACTCATCTGATACCTCAGACCAACTGAAACCCTACATGTCATGGGGAAGAGTTGAGTAGCATTCGACAAGGTGAACAGTTTGCACACAAGGAAAAGATCCAGAATAGGTGTTGGGTTCCTGGGGGATGCGCATGGCCATCTTTGTCTCACTTGCCCTTCTTCGGATGGCCCCTCTTCTTCATGGGGGGACCCTCAAGTGCAGGCTGTTGCGGTGCAGAGGAATCTCTGCCAGAGTCATCCTCCCTCCCTGTGGCAGTTGCAGATGTTGTAGCACCAGATGTTGTGGGCACACAGGGAGGTGCGGACATGTTGGGGCTAATCTGGCGGAAGCCTATCAATATGTCCATATGCCCCGCTGTCAGTTCTTCCAATGTGTCCCACTTGGACTCCATGTGAGACATGTGTGTCTCCACACGGGACATGTGGGAGTCCAAGCGGGCATGATGGACAGCCTGCTGCTGTTGAATGTCCTTGAGGATCCCCCAACCTGGCTGACCTCTCCGGTGGTAACCTGGAACAAATTCACGATGCGTACCAGTTGGGGGTCATCATGCAGTCCAGACCCCTCTGCAAGGTGTGACCTCTTCCTACCACCCCTCCCACCACCCCTAGCCAGATGGGCATGACCTGTGGTGGCACGCACGGATGACCCTGGGCCCCCCTGGGAGTCGGTCCGGCTGTTGGTGTCCGTTGCTTACCGGGTGGCCTGGGTCCCTGTGCTGGTGGAATCCTGTGTCCATGGTCTGTCCGTGTCAGCTGGGGTGGTGTGTCTGTTGCCAGATCTTGGAGCAGTGGGTGAAGGGGGTGCAGATGATGGTACTGCTGGGGCTGCATGACGACTCACACCGGAGGTACCAGGTCCTTCGTCATCAGAAGAGGACAGAGACTGTTCCACACCAGAGAGCAGATGTTCCACCGGAGCCTGGGACTGGGACTCTTTTTCATTGGCTGATATGTCCTCAGCATCAGCTGTGTTGGAAATGTAATGTATCTACAGGCATCCATGGTTCATACACATGACAGTTGTGACTGTACGTCAGAAGGCATGCCTGTGCATTGCATTGTCCTAAATTGTCACAGACAGAGGTTGATGTAGTTGTAGCACATTGTTTTGCCAAACTGAAACATTTCAATTTGCATTTGGAGGTGTGTGCATGCCCAGCTCATGTATTGATTGACTGTACGTGGCCATTGCTACTCAAGGGCCATCAAATGCCTTACACAGGTGTGTCATCCCTGTCCAAATGTGTCCTTTAACAGTGACATACACACATTTCCACTTTGGATATGTTTCTGGATTGGGGCATGTGTGTTGTCAGTGTTTGCAAGTCTTTGTGCGTCCCATTGGTGTGTGTGAACAACATGGTCAGAGTCCGGTATGCCTGAGATCTCTTTTGTGGATCTGTGTTGTCTGCATTACTAGTTCACGTGTCATTTAAGATAGGTGGTGATGTTACCGTAGCTAATGATGTGGTTGCTGAGTTTAGTACGTGCAAGCCTGATTAATCCTGTCACTGTCCTACATGGGGATTGGGATTGGGCACAGAGGCTCTCTGGCTTTTCCATGTACATGGAAGCGTGAGCCGTGGTGTGTGTGTTGCAGTTCTGCTGCTGTGAGTAGCACGTCTCCTCCGATGCAGTGCAGGTTAGTCCTTGCATATACAGTGTATATGAAACTGAGTGGTATGTTGAATGCAGGATGCATACGTCGCAGAACGATGTAGGTGTGGAATTCAGCTCAGTACAGCACCTTGTGTGAATGATACCATGCTAAAGTGTCAGCTATATTGGTGTGTCCATTCCATTCACTATCAGATGTCCCCTGCCAATGATGTCTGTGAGTTCCAGTGTGTTTTGTGCTATGTAGTCTGTCTGATTCTCCACAGTTGTCATGTGCATGACACACCTTCACAGCCAGGCCGGAGGCACCCCGGGACTCTGCATCCCCAGACTGTTTGTTGTCAGTCAAATATCTTAATTTTGGTTAATAAAAACCATAAAAGCAGTGCAAAATTCATTATTACACAAATTAAGATTATACAAATGTACACATGATTGTAGTTCAAAGTAAACAGTCTAAAACTGTTTGTTGAAATACAGTTGCAATGGCTGTGAGCGTGTACGTGTGTGGGTTGCCCAGTGCTTGTGCGCGATTTGCATGCACATCATTTCTCATGGCCATGTGTCAGCCATTAACTTTGGGAGTGACTGGTCCCACGTGTACGATGTGTGATTAGCTGAGACATTGTGTGAAGATAGTTTTGTTTGTTTTTGACTGAAATCCTGACCTCCTTCTCCCCCCATGCCAGTTCTCTCACCGCGAAACATGCCACCCTTGCAGGGTGTGCATCTTGACTCAGTCAGTGGTGTCCTGTAGTTTATTTGTACCCAGTTCCCAACAGGGCCTTGTGTTCCCTGGAGCAAAGCCCAGTGATACATCTTGGAAGTGACTTTTCACTCCCTGTGAGGTGTGCATGTATGTATGTATGTATGTATGTGTACTTATATAGCGCGGTCCTGTCACCCCAAGGGCATCCTGGCGCTTGAATCAATATAACCACCACATATGCTGCTCAGACAGCCCTGGGGAAAAGATGGGTTTTCAGGGCTTTTCTAAACGGGAGAAAGTCCCTCTGGCTTCTTAGGGCCAGTGGTAGAGAGTTCCAGAGCTTGGCCGCTGCCACACTAAACGAACGGCTACCCATCCTCACTCTCTGGAATCTCGGTACCACAAGCAAGTGAGCCGAAGAAGAGCATAAGGACCGCGAAGGAGAGTACCAAACAAACATATTCTGCAATGGAACCGGGCCTTGTCCGTGCACCGCCCTGAACACTAAGCATGCAGCCTTGTAACAGACGCAAAGGTGCACCGGCAACCAGTGTAGATCTCGTAAGGCTGTTGTTGAAGAGCTATGCGTAGGGCGGGAGAGAGCCAGCTTGGCGGCCAAGTTCTGCACCCTTTGCAACTTCCCCAGCAGTGTTTTTGGGGCCTCCAGAAGTAGCGCATTACAATAGTCAAGACGACTCAAGAGGGTACCACGCACTACTTCGGGCCTGGCCTGCTCGGGAAGGAGGGGCAGGACTTTACGCAGCATACGAAGCAGCATCATGCACGTGGATGTAGTCTTATTCACGTACATATCCAGCTGCAGGTTGGGGCCGAAAATCACCCCCAGGTTGCGTGCCGACTCAGCAGCTAACACAATCTTGGGGAAGGTCGGGGGCCAGAAGTTCTCCGGGAGTTCACGAGGGATCCGGTCCATGGAACAATATAACACCTCGGTCTTTGTGCTATTAAACTGCAAGGAGTTGGCCCGAAGCCAATCCGCTGTGGCAGACATACATCGATGAAAAGCCTCCAGCGGAATCGCATTCTTCCCTTCCAGCGAAAAGACCAGCTGGGTGTCATCCGCATAATTAAATGCGGAGATGCCAAATGATTTAATTAATTGGACCAGAGGGCGGAGGTAGAGGTTGAAAAGTATAGGGCTGATGGCCGAGCCCTGAGGAACCCCCTGCCCTACTCTCCGCACCTCCGAGCTGAAAGGAGGCAGCGCCACCACCTGCTGCCGGTTGTTCAGATAAGAGACCAGCCAGTCCCTTGCACCTGCAGTGACCCCGCACTCCTCCAGTCTCCTGATGAGGATACGATGGCAGACCGTGTCGAACGCGGCCGACATGTCGAGCAGCACCAAAAAGGCTGCCCGCCCACTGTCGACCCGCGAACGTAAGTTGTCAAGCGCGGTCCCCAGCGCCGATTCCGTCCCGTGTGCTGGGCGAAAACCAAACTGCACCTCATCGAACCAGGTGTTTTCTTCCAGGAAGCCAGACAGAGAGCGGGTCACTAACTTCTCCATGATCTTAATGGGGAAGGGGAGCAAGGAAATCGGTCTATAATTAGACAAGCAGGCGGGGTCCATGGTGGATTTCTTAAGGAGAGGAGACACAGTTGCCAGTTTCCAGCACTCCGGGACCGTTGCGGTGTCAAACGACTGGAGGCAGATGGAATACAAAGGCTGGAAGAGTTCGTCCTGAAATACTTTCCAGAATTTAGGTGGCAGTGGATCAAGAGGAGAACCAGATGATACCATTTGTGCCACACTACAGAACTCCTCAAAGGAGGGGGTAGGAAAACGGCTCAGCTGGGGTCGACTGGGCACGACGTCCGGAGCTCCCAAACTGGTTCTGTGTGGGCTTGTTGGCACATGTGGGTGGGGGATATTGAGCTGTGACTCCAACTCCCATCATGCTCTTGGCTACGCCCCCTTCCCAGCATACCCACACTTCCTTCCTGTTGGCTCTGCTTTCCTGTGAGTGGGCGTGCCCTTGCTGACAAGATGACTGACAGTGGTGTCCTGGTGTTTGTTTGGCTACAAGTCCCAAAAATGTCCGTGTGCTTCACACATCAGGAGCCAGTGTGGTAGATCTTTGTGGGCTATTTCAAGGGAGAGTGAGGCAATGCATTATCCTAGGTGAGTTGTGTGGAGTTTGTGTTAAGGGGTGTGTGTGACAAACACATGTTGGGAAGTATAGTCAGAGCTGCCAGTCCTCCTCCCCCCCGAACAGCCATCCCACCATGACATGTGTTTACATTGCAGGGAGTGCAAGTTGTCTTTCAGGAGGTCAGGCAGAGGAGTCCTGCTGTTTGAATGTACACAAACCCCCAGCAGGGCCTTGTGTTCCACGCAGCAGAGCCCAGTGTGAGACATATTGGAAGTGCCTTTTGCGTATGTGCCGATAAAGACTCGCAAATCCTTTAGAACAGTTCTGGCGTCAGCCGAGCGCTGGGGCCACATCCAAATGAATTTTGTGCAGGAATCCACTGCAACCATGATATATTTATAGTTGCCATCCCTTGTTAAGGGACCACAGTGGTCCAGGTAAACGCATGAAAGTGGTTTATCTGAAATAATAAGGCGCGTCTGTGCAGGTCGTTTCACTGTTGAAACTTTTTTTTTCTGGCATATATTACACTCTAGAACATAATTTCTAGTTTCATGCGTGGCCACCAATATCTCTGTTTTAATAATGATACTGTGGCGGAGACCCCTGCGTGTGCAAACGCTAGTCCTTCATGTACTAAGATTAGTCCTAACCTATGTTCCATGTTTGGAATTGCCCTATCCCTCATTCCAGGGATTCGAGCAAAAGGAACATTATTCGCATCAGTTATATATGAGTACTTTACTGGAAAGCCTTTCGGGAGTGTCTCATCACTGTCTTTGACTGAAGCAGTGACAGCTTGCATTATTTCGCTGTCTATTTTTGTTTTTGACCGAGTGATCACAGCTACGGAAGCCGTTTGCACAGCTGCCTTCGCGGCTTCATCAGCCAATGAATTCCCTGCAACGTGAACGCCATCACGTTGATGACTCAGTGTATGAATCACGTGAGTCTTTTGTAGTTCTTTCTGCAAAAGAACTACTTGTTCCCAAAGCGTTTTATGCTTAATTTTGCCACCTTTTGTGTCTTTGAAACCGTTTTGAACCCAGTTCTGTAGATACTCATTGTAAGATTGTACGCAGTAATACGAATCACACACTATTAGTGTGGGGAATTCACGATCGGTATTTTCAAGCGCCATCTTGAAAGCTTGTAGTTCAGCTCGCTGAGCTGTACAGTCTCTGAGTGATTGAGTTTTAGTGACCATAGGTCTAAATTTACCTTCGCGCCAACGACCTTTAACGATTGTGCACGCAGCACTATAGGCTTGTTTACCCCCAACTGCGGGCTGCGCTGATCCGTCTGTATAGATTATACATCCGTAATGTTCTAGAGGCAGAATCTCGGTCGGCAGGGAACATTCGTTCTCGTATTGTAGGAAAATTCTTGAGTTTTTAAGTAGGGGTCAAACACGTATTCAACGTCTGTTGCAGCAAGAGAGTTAACCCATTGTATCCATTTTGGATGTAAAGCTTTTGCATTGGGAATGCTTGCTTTTGTCACTGCCTCTAAGGCAGGTACAGGTGTAACGATCATTATGCGTTGACCCTGTGCCAGGGCTCTCTCCTTTGCTACTGCAGTTTGAACCGCTGTCAGAATTTTTTCTGTAGAAGTGAATTTTATTTCCGCTTGTGTGTACAAGTGTGATTTATATGCTATTGGTACCTTTTCACCTTCATTAAAAGTCAGGTATGTGTATCCGCATCTCCCTGGGATGATTCGGAGCACAAGGTTGCGTGTATTATCACGTGTATCTAATTGTGTTTTTGCTAACATGTCTGTTTGCACTGAATGCAAAATTTCTGTGTGCGTTTTAGTCCAATTAGTTGGTTTGAAATTAGGTTTGATTAGTTCGTAGAGAGGTTTAACCCTTTCTGTGTAATTCAGAACATATGTTCTTCCAAAATTCAGGAAACCTAGATTTGACTGTAAGTTCTTCAGTGTTCTTGGAGTTTGGAGCAGCGCACATTTCTCTAGAAAGTTTGCTGCCAGGCTTTTGCCTTCACTTGATAACTCGTATACTATGAATAGGACGTTGAGGTGGGCAATTCGTGATTTCTTAAAATTGAATTTGTACCCTTCAGAAGCAAACTCAAGTATTATGGTGTTCACTCTTTTCAAGTGCACGTCCAAATCATCATCTGTAAGATAAATGTCATCGACATATGATAATGCCTCATCATCGTACGTTTGTAGTAACTCTGTTACTCTGGCTGAAAATAACCCTGGACTATTCTTGAATCCCTGGGGGAGACGGCAAAATTGTCCCTGTGTCCCCATAATTGAGAAAGTGGTCAAATGCCTGCTTTCAGGTGCAATATTTTGACAGAAAAACCCATTTGAAATGTCTAATGTTGTTTTATATTTTTTTTGCACAATGTTATTCATCAGTGCTGCACTATGTGCATTTTGTACTGCAAATGTTTTGCAACAGGAGTTTAAGTGTCTGTAATCCAAAACTAGACAATATGAATTGTCTGGTTTGGAGACAGAAAACAAAGAATTGTTCATTGATGAGGTGCATGTTTCAATCACCCCTTAGTATTCAAGTTGATTTAAAATTTCCCTGACTTGTTTCTTAGCTTCTTGCTTAACTGGATATTGCCTTTGTGCAGTAGGTTGATTTTGTAACTGGATTTTATGGTGAGGGGAATCCTCATCCCATCCTGTATGATTTTTATATAATGCTGGAACTTGGGCCACAGCCCATTTTCTGGCATATGTGTATTTTTTATGAATAGGAATGTGATTTGAGAATGCTGGCATAATTACTTCCTCGCCATGTGGGCACTCCCTAACAAATTCAGGTGGCCAGTCTTTTTCAGCTAGAAGTATGTCATAGCCCTTAGAGAGCTTCTCCCAAAAGAGTGCCCTTATTTTTCTAGTCATGTCCCCCTCCATCCAGAGTGTTACTTCATATAACTTGTGAGGTACACTAACCCTGGTGTCGGCAGTTTCAACCTGAATGCATTTATTCAAGTCCACTGTCTCCAGATGATCTATCAGGATCCTGCAAACTATTGTGACTTCTGCTGCACTGTCTAGCGTTGTCTGGGCCCACTCCCCGTTCTTGAGCTGTGTCCTCAAGATCCTCAGCATGTCTGATCTTTATGCTTGCTACCTTCTTTTTTGTGAATTGGGTTTTCTTATTTTTTGGAACGTGCTGTTCTTCTTTGGACTTCACACGTTCCTCTTTCTGTTCTGATCGTCCTATCCTCTCGGATTTCCACGTAGAAGTCTGAAAGGTACGAGAGGAACAAGTATCAGTTTCTTGATATCTATCAGGCTTTCTTAAAGTATCCCCATTTCTAAGGTTATACCTTCTTACAGAGGGTTCCCGTTGGGGAGACCTATCTCCCTTTTGGGGAGATCTTCCTCTGGACTGAGAATATTTCTCTTTAGGAAGTGTCTGTTTAGTATTTTCCCACTTCTTTTTAGGAGTAGTGAGATTATTTTTAATAAATACCTTTTCAGGATTTTCAGTTAGCTGAGGTTTTAATGGTTTCCCTGCCAAACTATCTCTTACTAGTTCTTCATATGATTTTTCAATAATACTTGCAAGCTCATATGGTTGGTCTGCTATATCTGTTTCTCTTAACTTCTGGCAGATTTCCACGGATGCTGCTTCACCTTTGATGTTGGCTAATAGTATAGCCGAGACCTGTTTGAAATCTTTCAGTAATTTCATACCTAGATTTAAGGCCAGTTCTGGACCATATTCATTTTGAATCTGTCTCAGAACATCTGGGGCCTTATTTATGAAGGCCTTGCGCCGCCGGTGCTCCACTTTTAAAATGGGAAAAAGTGACGCACCGGCGGCGCTAGGCCTTCATAAATAAGGCCCCTGGAAGGTATACCAGGTATTTTTGTGTAGATTGAAGCAAAGACTGGACCCCAAGTGTCACAGCCCTCCACATGTGGTGCTATCCCCATTGGTAAACAGATTGTCAGAATTCTGTGTTTCTCATGAGGTGTACTATCAAGGAATACTGCCTCAATTTGAGTAATTTTTTGTGCTAACCAAAACGTAATTTGTTCCCTTTTGGCAGGCATTTTACCAATGACTGATTGTATAGTCTGTGGTGTGATTTTGTTTGTGTTCCCCTGATGAGGGGTGTGCTGTGGAATCCTTACAGTAGGTTGTACTGTTAAGGTCCGCATAACATATTGAACAAATTGTCTATGTATTTTAATTAACTGTGTCAGCTGTGCTAGCAGTTCTCTACCTGTCATACTTTCTATGTCAGGATGTGGCGTATAGCTGGCTAGTACCGGCCATGTAGCTCCTGGTCTACCTAGTGGACCGAGCCTGGTAATGTGATTTTCATGTTTTAGGGCACCTTTAAACCAGAGCTGATGCTCTTGGTAAGTTAATGGAATTTCAACGTCCTCGTAAGGAACGTATTCCTCGGGAGGTTCCACTTCTTTGTAGTAGTGAAACTGGTATGTTCCACCATCTGCTGGAGGAATGTGAATCCATGAATAGAATATCTCTGTCTGCCGATATTCATGTGCCTCTATAACAAATATTACTTTACCACCTCTCGATGATACTTCATTGTTTATGAGTTTGTAAGTTATAGTTTTCCTTACATTTACCGGAATGATTATAGCATCATAGTCATTCTGTAGCCTATTTCTTTCATCTAAATCTGCTTGTACTGCTGCTGCAGCTAATTCTTCGTCAGTAACCATTATTTTACTGATTGAATAGTTTGCAGAACAAGTTTCAAGGAAACAAAGATTAAGTGCACAATATTTTGGAAAGCTGTAGACTTCAACATTGAATAAACCAAAAAATAATACATAGGATTTTTCGTCCGACTCAGTTTTGGCGGATATTTAGCCTTTCACCCACTCCAGACGTCTATTGGAGTTTTTACGGGAGAAAAGTGTCTGTGTGAAAAGCACGACTGAGTTACTCTAGTATCTAGCGTTAAATTATCGCCTTACCAAACGTTGGGCGCCATGTAGTGTAGTTCCTATATTCCCAATAGGCTCTGCGCATTGGAATAATAAATCCTGTAGCTTAGACGTAGGACTTAGGTCGACTAGGTCTCTACCGAATCTATTAGACTTAATTGTGAGTGCCAGTTAGCTCAGAGGTCACTAGAAACTTTCTCGAATTCACAAGAAGGGATTAGTCCCTAGCTGCTGAAGGCGGGTTTCTCTAAGAAATCATTGCTGATTCTTGGAACATAGTGGAAGTAGCCATGCCGTATTTCGGCTGCATAGGCTCAGTCTAAATATGGTAATGATTTCTATGCCTATTTAATGATAGGATAATCCGTATCTATATAGGGCATGAATCGGGAAAATTTACACTAGGGTCCTAGATTCATTTACAACAGTTCAGTTATGTTCAAGTAATTTTACACTGAAGAAAAACAAATGTTTTTCTTGTAAAACCTTCACCCACCAGGGTTACCCCATGGTGGCATGCTTCATCATCAGGTCCATCCCGTTCCGCTGTGGATCGAGGTGTGGTGCAACCTACGGCCTACATGAGAGCAATTTTTGTTGTTATATACAATGATAAAGAAGCTGTTCAAAAAAGGAAGGGGAGTGGGGGTTCGGGTTGTATAGTTAAAAATACCTGGCTGTAGAACAAGGTGAGGAGCCACGCGTGCGTCCAAGATGGTCGCATAGGTACGCAGCTCCGCCGGACTTGACCCCTCCATCCCAATATCCTGACCTGCATCCTGTTATGTTGAACCCGCCGCCGATCTGTGGAAGGTTTGCGACGCATATAGAAGCGACTCCGGCCCCGGAGGCCGGAGATACGCACTGCGACAGTCTGGGCCTGTACCTCCAGCTGAGCCTGGGGCTCGATTGAGTAGAGAGGCCGGCCACAAGTTGATCAACACCCGGGTGCCGGGACTGGAAGTCGCTGGTCAGGCCCGGGTGTTGCCGCGATCTTGGCGTGTTGGGAGCAGAGGTGCTGCGGCGTAAGAGTGGACCTATGCGGGCTCCCCCCTGCCTGGGCGTCCATGAGAGCTCCTTGGAGGATGCTACTTCGGCACATGAAGCTAATAAAGACCCCGGGGGTGACCAGCAGTGCTTGAAGGGCAGACAGCCCCAGCTGGGGGAGTCGGACTGACCAGTGGTCTTCCTGTGTCACCCTTGAGGGAGGACAGTTGGCTAAAGCCCCATCCTCAGACCTGCTGGAGGGCCCTGTGCTGATGGAGAGAGTGTGTGGCTGGGACGAAGTACCCAGACCCGGTGCCAACGAGGTACATACCGATTGCTTGTGGCCTGGTGGAGGCTGGGACTCCCACCCTGCATGAAAGTGGTGCTCCCGGGCCGACCGCCGTGCCGGGTGCCCCTGTGAGGACTGCAGTGTAGTGAGCTATTGATTGGTGCTGGCGGCGGCGGCGGCGGACCGGAGAGATCCCCCGGTGGTGAGCCCCTCGGAGCTGAAACCTTTGCCTCGCCTTCTGTTTTCGGAACCTGTGCAGTGGGAACATACTTTCGCGGGGAAGCCTGCACAAAGGGTGCGGCTGTACCGGTGACGGACGCTGCAGGGGATCCCTGTCAGCGGACTGGAACCGAGCATTGACCCGACACGGGGGACAGATCCACATGGTCTCAAGTGAGTGCATTAGGAGCCATTTTGTCGTACGCTTTGCCCCCTTCTCTTGGGGCAGGCGCCTGGTCATCAACTAACTGGGGTCTCCTGAACCTTAAGCAATCCTGTGTCAGCCCGACTACTTATCGAGAGACCCTCACCTCCGCTGGACCCTGGTCTTCGTTTTGCTCGCTGACAGGCTCACTTGCTGGGAACCGTACGGGATGTGAGTGTGATCAGGTCACTCAGTGACACTCGGTGGTGATTAGTGTGATATTGGAACACCCGGTAGGGCGGTGAGGCTAGAGGGGCCCGATCAGAGGTTTGAAGATGGCGACCAAACCCGAGGGTGCGAAGCAACATTCTAAGTCTACCAAGGGGTCTCGTTACGTCCAGGCCAATAAGCTCGACCGCTACATGTTGCCCAGAGGCAACATTGTTGGACGTGATGGCGGCCATCGATGGTGTCAAAACATCCCTCAGACAGAAGATGGAGTCGCTCGACAATAAACTTGATACGGTAACCATCGAGGTCAACCTCATTCGAGGTGATCTCACCAAAGCCAGTGAAAAAGTTAAGTCGCTAGACATAAAAACTGCCAGCTTGACGGACGATGTGTCCCTGCTCCAACAGGAGGTGCGAGATCTTAAGGCTGCTAGTGACCTCACAAACCGAAAACTGGATGACTATGAAGGGAGAGCCAGGCGGAACAACGTTCATATCATTGGTGTCCCGGAGAAAGCCGAAGGCCCAGCCCCATACCTGTTCGTTGAAGACATTATCCTTAACCATCTAAAGGCCAAGGGGTTGGGTAACTTTTTCACAGTAGAGCGGGCACACAGGGACCCAGGGGGTAGGGCGAAACCTGGAGCCCCCCCCCGTCTGATGATCGCAAGAGTACTCAACTTCAGGGACAGAGACGCTATCCTGCAGGCTTCCAGATCGGGGGGCCCCCTGAGATATGAAAATACCACTCTTACATTCTTTCTGGATTTCACGCAAGCGGTCCAGAAACAGTGCCAGGGTTTCATTGGAGTTAAGAGAAGACTCAGGGACAGAGGGATGAAGTATGCTATGATGTTTCCGGCCCGGTTGAGGATTGAATTTGAGGGGAAAGCCTGGTTTTTCGACAACCCAGATGTAGCTTCAGACTGGTTGGAGAGACTCCCCCTGGCGGAGCCTGAGAGGCAGGACAGAGATGGTGGGGATGGCTCGCGAGAGCAGGAATGAAGACCGCTACACTTGTTCCAGACATTTGGAACTGTCAGGTAGTGGGTCTCACCCATGTGCTTCCTTCTGATTCGATCCTTGGGACATTGAACTCCACTAGGCACAGAGCGGGGTATCCTTGTGGGTGGGGGTGGGGGTACGGGGTCCTGACATCCTCCTCAGTTTTTACTACCTTTAGTTAGCTTGTAGAATAGGTTTTGGGCGACAGGCACACTGCTAGTTGGGGATGGGCGATAGCCATATGCAGGGGTGCAGGGAGGGGGGATGGGGGTTGGGGCGGGTGGGGTTTTTCGAATTCAGGAGTGTATTGAATGCAGTACCACTTTCCTTTTGTTTTATTTTTCCTTTTGCATCTGGTGACAGGGCTGAAAATGGGTTGATTTCTTACTATACAATGTCAGCTGTTAGACAGGGATCCGGGATGAATGTGATTAGTTGGAATGTGAATGGTCTGGGAGACAAAATGAAGAGGGGAATGGTGAACCAGTAGATTAGGCGGTATTCCCCAGAAGTCGTGCTGCTACAGGAGACCCATTTAATTGGCAATCGTTGCATGGTTCTACACAGGGGGGGTTACAGGTTGGTGGCACACGCTGGATTCACCACGGGGTCTAGTGGAGTTGGTATTCTGGTCAAAAAATTATTTCCCCTTACTGTACAGGCCACGTGGGCTGATCACTGAGGCCGATATATTGGCATGTCGGGGCAATGGGAGGGCAGAACAGTCACTTTCATGTCAGTTTATGTCCCCCACGGCCTTCAATCAGACATGATTTTTAAACCTGGGTACTATATTCCTGACTTTGCCATTGGGTCTGCTGGTGATAGGGGGTGCAAGGGAGGGGAGTTTCTGATCATTCACTACTTTGGCTCCAGCTGGAAACTGGCCATTCTGATGTAGGTAGAGTAGCCCCTATCAATGCATGGCACTTGCAGGACCCTGCCATTAAGAAAGAAATTATAAAAAATACAGAGAGGTACTTCCAGGAGAATCAGGATTCAGTTGACTCAGCACAGACCTTGTGGGAGGCATATAAGACGGTGATTCATGGGGAGGTTCTATCTATGGTCGCTGGGAGAAAGAGGAAGGAGCAGGCCGCAATAGAGCAGGCAGAGGCGGAGGTGACAAGGTTGGAGATCGAGGTATTCAGAGACGTAACCCCGGAAGGTACGCATCGGTTAAAATTGCTCCAGGATGAATATAGGGGCCTTGCTAGAGATAGGGCCAGAGCACAGTGCACTGAGACTCAAAATAAGATCTATGAACATAGGGACAAAGCGGGCAAATAGGCTTGCTCCGTTTCTGCGGTCCATGTTTGTGGAGAGTAAGGAGGGGGTTCAGCTCCCATACGACCAACGAGTAGCAAATATAGTAGTCATTCACAAATCGGGTAAGTCAAAGACGCTCTGATCCGCATATAGGCCTATATCGTTACTCAATGCTGAACCTAAAGGTCTGGCGAAGCTACTGGTGATGAGGCTGGCCAAAGTTATCACCACCCTAATTCATCCGGCCTAATCCGGCCTCATGTCACGTCGGGACACGGCCCTTAACCTGCGAAGGCTGCAGGGAATAATGGGTAGGGCCCTGACGATACAGGAGCCGGCAGTATTTGTATCTCTAGATGCCACCATGGCATTTGACAGGGTTGAGTGGCCCTACTTGTTAGCAGTACTGGAGAAGATGGGCTTTGGACCGGAGTTCACCGGCTGGGTCAGTCTCTTGTATGCTGACCCTCTGGCCAGAGTAGTGGTGAATTATCGTAGGTCTGACGACTTCTCCCTGGGTAGAGGCACGAGGCAGGGATGTCCCTTGTCCCCGCTCCTTTTTGCCCTGGCTCTCGAACCTTTGGCGGCGTGGGTTCGGTGGGACTGATCGATTAGAAGGTTGCGTTGGACACTGGAATGGGAGGATAAAATCTCGTTATAAGCCGATGATATCCTGCTTTACCTCACCAATCCCAGGGGCTCCTTGATTAACTTTCTTGATGCACTTGCTATATTTGGGCGTTACTCCGGAGTTGCAATTAATTGGTCGAAATCAGTGCTCTTTGTCCTTAGGGGGGATCCACCGGTGGTCCCGAGTGCTTGCCCTATACGGATCGAACCGGTGGGTTTTCGCTATCTCTGGATTTATGCTACGTTTGATCCGAAGCTCAGATATGCTAACCACTTGGGTCCCCCTCTGACTCGCTTTAAGGGAGATGTGGTGAGGTGGAATGCACTTCCGCTCTCCCTTTTGGGTAGGGCAGTACTTTTTAAGATGATGGCACTTCCTCGATTCTTGTACGCCCTTCAGAATATGATGGACCCTGTAGCATTGTCCTATTTTAGAGAAATGGAGGCCCTTCAGAGGCAGCTTCTCTGGGACGGCAATCCTCGTATTGCCTTCCCAAAACTTACTCTCCCATGGTACGACGGTGGGATAGGATTGCCGGATCTACAGAAGTATTATTGGGCCTCCCAGTTAGCAGCGGTGAATCATGCCATACATGGACCCCCCGGAGACCCCGGATACGCTATGGACTGTTGGCAGGTGCCAGGGGGCGACTTCACCAGGGCACTGTATGCTAGGCCTAGGCGATTCCCCCTTGCTGGACCATCGGCACACGCAGTGCAGGTATGGCATGCGGCCACTCAACACCTTAAGTGGGAGGGAAAACTTACACTCGCCACCCCATTATGGAACTCGGAGAAACTGGACAGCTTGTGGAAATCCAAGGGATTTGATGAATGGGATCTCGCAGATCAAAGACGTTTGGGGCGGGACACGGTATACACGTTCAGTTCTCTCCAGCAACAGTACCACCTTCAAGACAGCGAATACTACTGCTACCTATAGGTCAGGCATGCTCTACTTGCACACATCCCTAGGGGCTCTGTACTCCCTGATGCCTCCCCCTTGGAGGATCGAGTGTTAAACGGACACCTCCCGGAAAAGACCAACTCATTAATATAGAAGAAACTCATTAACAAGTACAACATAATGGAGGACCCTCTGGTCACCATTAGAACACAGTGAGTGGCTGATGGGATGGAGTTAGACGACGAGGACTGGAGGGAGGCGGACTCCTTTCCAAAGGTGGTGGCCATACAGATGAGACTCAGACTAGTGCAATTGAAGATTCTTCACAGGGCATATGTCACGGGGCCCCGTCTGGTTCGGATGGGTCGGGCGGAGAGTGGGGAGTGTCTGAGGGGGTGCAGTGAGATTGGAACATTCATGCATATTTTGTGGCACTGTGGGGATATACAGGAATACTGGGTCCACAGTGAGATGAGCAGTGCTCTGGGTATTGTGATCGTCCCGGAGGCCCGCAGGTGTATCTTGAATATATGGGAACCCACTGATCTAAGTGTGTATGGGAGACAATGGGCGACGCTGGCATGTATGGTAGCCAAGCGTAACATTGCTCAGCTGTGGGGAGCAAATCAGTCACCCCGAATCGAGAGATGGATGGAAGACCTGGATTGGTGTATGTTCAGGGAGAGGTCGGTTTACGTTGCCTGGGGCTGTCCTGCAAGGTGGGGGAAGGTTTGGAATCGATATCGTGGGAATATCTGTGCCCGCCAGTTGCTCAGGAGGAGGTAGAGACACATGAGTCCCTGTGATCCCTTAACAAAACTCCGTATTTATTATTCTGGTGCATGGTAATGTATTTATGACTAACAGGATTAAGGCTTTTGTCACCTGATGTTTGTCTTTGTGGTTTTGTTAATAAAAATATATATATTTTTTTAAATACCTGGCTAGTAGGTTTTCCTTAATTTATTTTAACCTCTAGTCGGCATGGTTAAAAAATAGGGGGAGTTTTAGGATAAGAGATTTGTATTGAATCTGTTCTCCTAAAAGGTTGACATATTAGGAGCTGCGCCTCTAGTTGGCTGTTTGTCAGGACCTTGGAAAACTAGTTCCCTGGTACCACTCCTATCAATTCACACTGGACGCACACTAATTACACGTAGAAAAATATACAAAATATGTACAGTTACCACCTATTAGGCGATCATTATTTGGTTATCTTTGGAAAAATAAATGGAAAGTTAGGTTTACAAGGCTATGGCTGCAGACGAATTTCATTCTTTTGATTATTGAGTGATTTTTATTCTTATGCGTGATCACCTCCAGGTAGAGAAAATGTGATCACTCCAGCATACATTGTAGGTGAGCACATCTAGTGTAGAGAACGAAATTAAAACCAATCACACAGTTTTTCGCTACACATACATAGGCATAGCATGCTATTGAAGTTGTGATAAAAATACATACATATATGATGTGGTAATGTTGCATCATAGTACCACGGGGGGGGGGTTGGCCTGTTCTCACACTCTGGGGTCCATTAGAATGTCAGGAGGTGGCACCACCGCGGTGGTGACTGGGCGGAAAAACAGCTTTTTCCACCCGCGAGCAGCAGAACTCACGTCCGCCACATTAGGATAGGTAAAAATAGGTAATTTCCCGTCCACCGCGGAGCGACGTGCACCCACCACCGCGGCGGCGGGAGCCAATCGAGACTCTCCGCCATCCTGAATGACGTCCACCCCGCTCGACAAATTAGGATGGCCCAAACAAGCTGACGCACGGCAGCGGAGACACCGCCCAGCCTGAGCAGGCGGAAACTCGACAGCGGAGCAAGTTAGCCGTGACCCGGTCCTGACCGCCATGAATCCAGCCCTCCATATGCATCTGGTGATGTTCCTCCTAGAAAACTATCGTCAGATGAGCCTCCGCGGACGCCGCCGCAGGTAGGCAAATACACATATGCAACACACAACAAACAGGCCGACACTGGGTCCAATCACCACACAGACACCCTGCTGGGGGACACAACACATCCACACGGGCCCCCACACATCACCCACCTCACAACAAGGCACACCTCAGCATTCGGGACACACAGCGACCGCCAACCAGCAGCAACATCCCGATCCCGGTCACGTCACCTCCGCGGTCAACAAATGCGCACTATGCAGAAGGCAGGGCCACTCCAAGGCATGGGCAGGGCACAAACACCACAGGGACACACAGCCCCCAAACACACAGCAACACACCCCACCAACCCACAGGCCAGGTGCCCATCCCGTGCATCCCCATGCACCATGCACACCAACAAGCACTGCAACAACAAGCACAATACACACCCTGCACCACACAACACACAACCAGGGAGACAACCACTGCAGTAGTGGCTGACAAGGAACACACAACCCTTGCCAGCACACACACGCACACACAAGCACACACCCTGATGATGATGGGTGATGATGATAGGTGTAGCCACAAACACAACTCACACACAGGGATGCCTCAACCGATGCCTGCACAAGAACAACACACAAACAATACAGGAACACATACTGAACTCAAACACAAACACACATACCCTGTCATCCAAACTGGGGGAAATCAATGGGAGCACAGACACAACAGGAGTACAAAACAACATCACTCAGGAACTAAACACACACACCATAACACTAAACACACAATAAGTGCATCTGGACCAACACACACAGCCACATCAAACCCATCACAGATGCACATGAAACCACAATCAACAAACACCACAAGACATCAGGGGAAGTACATCAGGCAATGCCAGGGCCACATACACACCGCCTGCACGACAAGCATTGTCTGCATAACAGGCATGATTGACACAACCGCATCACACACCACAAATCAGCACTGCACAAATACAACACCACACCCAGGAACTGAAGCAATACCACACCCTTCATCCACACATCCAACACAATAACTACACATGCACCACTCTGGGATACAAGAGCAAAGTCACCTCCACCACAGCACTGGCCAGCACACACAGCTGAAGTGTACATGCCCACTACAGAATGACCATTAGCACAAGGACAGCACACATAAACCTTTGAGGCAATGTCCAGAGTGGAACAACACATATGGCCCAAGAACTGCACCACAAAGCACAAGCCCACATATGCAGTGATGGGGAGGCACACACACATGAAAACCAAGGGGAAAGCTGACATGTAACTTGAACAGCCTGCATGTCAGTAGTAGACATGTAAGGGGTGTACCACACACCAATAGAGGGACGGTACACCCCCAATGGCCAGGCACAAGTGGCACACATAGGGGATGGCCTAAAACCCCACACACCATTCCATACAGGAGTAAATAAAACACCATGTGCCTGCAATGCATGACAAACACAAACACAATGCCAGTGTGGAGCAGCAGGGCCACACAGTTCACACAAAAACACCCAAGACACATTGAGGATCAATCAAACACAACACTGATGTGCAACTCACACACTTTGGACACTCCAAACTGACTAACACAACAAGGAGGAGTCACACACAACACCATGGACAAACCAACACACAGCACAGTGCATTACAAACAGCTCACACAAGTGCATACAATCCTCAACCCAGGGCAAGACAAAACAAACAACAGGCATACAACTCCTGGGTTACATGTGTGTCTCACACAATACAGGGGCACACACACATCCACTACAAACTGACACCCTTCACACTGCAGTGCATACCTCTGCTACACCCAACACCACGCATTTCATGTAGGCCATGCGACCAGGAGCAAGGCCAAACTCAAGATGACCATACACATACAAGGCTGGGGACATAGAAAGCACTCCACACACATACTTCATTACATATCCCAGCCAGCTTTTAAACATTTGCACAGCATCACACCCTGTCCTGGCCGTGTCCCCCAACCACACATGTGAACAGTGTAGGCAACAACTGCAAATCACTAACAAGATGACTGCATGCCAGGTAAAATAGCCATCACACATCACACAATTTGCAGGCTCAGAATGGACTTAAGACCCTGTACCCCATGCCCAAAATTATGATGGCTGCAAAGAGCCTTGCAATGTTGAAGTGATACATGGAGCATGGTGCACAGACAATCAAATGTGAACAGAAACAGAACTTTAATCAGCAAGGACACCGACAAAACACACACCAGAAGTAACTGTATTTATTCACATATTGCACAGATGCAGCGCTACAACAATACAAGGCTCAAAATGATTAGAAAATGCTATATATCATGCACAGGTGAAACACAAACAGGAAGGCCAGTGTCCATAGCACAGGGGAGAGGCCAACACAGCCGAGCAACAGGCCCAGTGTCCAAGGCAGGGGAGAGGGCAACACAGCAGAGCAACAGGCCCAGTGTCCAAGGCAGGGGAGAGGCCAACACAGCAGAGCAACAGGCCCAGTGTCCAAGGCAGGGGAGAGGCCAACACAGCAGAGCATCAGACCCAGTGTCCAAGGCAGTGGAGAGGCCAACACAGCAGAGCAACAGGCCCAGTGTCCAAGGCAGGGGAGAGGCCAACTCAGCAGAGCAACAGGCCCAGTGTCCAAGGCAGGGGAGAGCACGACACAGCAGAGCAACAGGCCCAGTGTCCAAGGCAGGGGAGAGGCCAACACAGCAGAGCAACAGGCCCAGTGTCCAAGGGAGGGGAGAGCACGACACAGCAGAGCAACTGTCCCAGTCTCCAAGGCAGGGGAGAGGCCAACACAGCAGAGCAACAGGCCCAGTGTCCATGCTTTTAAACAATGGTCAGGACTAGCACACCTGTATGAGGCACAGGCGCATGAGGGGGATGTCAACTCACTCCTGGAAGTCATGCAGACTTGGACCTGGCTGTGTGTCGGTGACAGCAGGCCCACTGAACTGGGGTGACAGAGCCCCAGGTGCTGTGGGGCTAACAGTGGCTTGGCAAGCTGGATTGCTGTGTGGACCAGGTGGCATAGTGGCACGTGGAGGTGGAGTCATGCAGACTTCTGACACAGTGTGGGTGGGAGAGGTTGGAGGGGTGCCCTTCCACTTTTTGGGAATATGAATTGGCTTCCCTGTCTTGGGGTTGATGGGAAGTGTTGATGACCCAACAGGCACACACACCAACTGTCCCACATCAGGTGCAGACACTGGCACTACCTTTGGTGATGTGTTGGATCCTGCGGAATGCTTGGTCTGGCTACGCCGCAGGTCCTCATTCCCCTCTTTGGCTGGTGTACCCCCTACATTGCCCTGCTTTGCCTTTGTGCCAGGGGTGGTGTCTACGGTGCCCCGCTTTGCCTTTGTGCCAGGGGTGGTATCTACAGTGCCCTGATTTGCCTTTTTGCCAGGGGTGGTCTCCACAGTGCCCTGCTTTGCCTTTGTGCCAGGGGTGGTGTCTACAGTGCCCTGCTTTGCCTTTGTGCCAGCTGTGGTGTCTACAGTGCCCTGCTTTGCCTTTTTGCCAGGGGTGGTCTCCACAGTGCCCTGCTTTGCCTTTGTGCCAGGGTTGATGTCTACAGTGCCCTGCTTTGCCTTTTTGCCAGGGGTGGTCTCCACAGTGCCCTGCTTTGCCTTTGTGCCAGGGGAGGTGTCTACAGTTCCTTGCTTTGCCTTTTTGCCAGGGGTGGTGTCTACAGTGCCCTGCTTTGCCTTTTTTGCCTTTTTGCCAGGGGTGGTGTCTACAGCGCCCTCCCCCACCTGCTTCAATAGACTCGGAATTGGGGTAGAGGTGGTGGGTGGATGTGCAGCTGTGCTCTTCCTAGGTGTACCCCTAAAATGCAACACCTCCTCAGTGGGCACAGACACTGCATGGGTAGGTCTGTGTGAAGTTGCAGTGACAGGAGAGTCATTTGCTGGTGATGCCTCTGCGGCATGTGAGCCTGATGTCAGCCTCATTGATCGCCTGGCCTTGGTCTTCCCTGACTGGCTCTTGTCTGTTTATTGTGGGGTGACCCTGCTCTTCAGTGGGGATGGTGTCTGTGGACGGGAGTGCCTGGGTTGTGTCTGTTGTGTGTTCCTTGTGCTGTATCTTTTTGGTGACGCAGGCAAACCGTGGTCACTGTCATCTGATGTGGCCACTGACTGGGGGTGGACAAAGGCACCTGAGCTGCAATGGGAGCATGTGCCTGTTGAATGGCTGACGTCACTGTGGATGACAACGCCTGGACTGTACGGTGTAGCCCACAAATGTCAGAGTGTATGCCCTCCATGTATGCAACCACCTGGCCTAATTTATTGTCATGGTCCGTGAAGGCATTGAGCAGGGTGGTCTGGCCCACACAGAGCTGGCGCAGGAGCTCTACACACTCTGCACTGAAGGCAGCAGGGGGGACAGGTGCAGGGGCAGCGGTGCCAGGTGTGAATGTGACTCGTTCCCTCTTAGTGACACGGATACGGGTAGCACCAGAGGAAGTGGATGGGAGGGTGGGACATGGCCGCTGGTTTGTAGATGATGATGCAGACTCCCCATCCCTTGTGCCTGCCAACATGGATGCATCCCCGCTGACATCAGATGATGTGCTACTCCGTGTCTAAGCCACGGATTCCTCCTGCATACTTCTGTCCCCCTCAGATGCGCTGCTGGGCTCTGTGTCACTTGCCTCCGCTGCAGCTGTAGTGCTACTCTCGCCACCACTGGTTTCTGGCTCATGTTCCTCCATGGTCTCTTGTGAATCTTCATGAGAGAGAGATACAGGGTTGTGTAAGTGTCATCATATGGTCACACGAATTCAAAGCAATGCAGTACAGGAGAGGTCCAAATGTGCATGGTAACCACCACACCCTGCAATCACTGTGCAGCTACACACAACATAGGCCACAACAGTGCCTGCAACGCTGAATATCTGCCATGAGGGAGCCATGTAGATGCCACACAGCGCTACACCCTGCCCCTACGTGAAGTATACCACACACACAACTTGGCCTGCCCACACCTTGGGACATGATGAGGGTACAACACTTGTTACCACTAACTGACCTTCAGGGAACAGGAGGGGACAACACACACATCGATCAGGACATCACAGTCCCCAATGCCACGTAGGCCATATCAAGCACCATGTGGTAATCTGGGGTACATTATTAGCAGATGTTGGGGAACCAACGTTCATGGTGCAGGCAAACATGAATTCACACTCAGCAAGTGGACACTGCTGTTCACCCCATAACAGATCACCCACACCATCCCAACGCTGAATGACCATGTGGAGGCCAACACATCTGGCAACGGGAAAGTACAGCAGGGAGTATATGCTCAGTAAGGCCAGGGTGGCACAATACCCGATACAAGCACACATCACAGCAGCCACTCACATGACACAGCACAGCACAGCAACACACGCACATCACATGGCTCACCGCTGCCACAGGCCCTGTACACATGCATCCACTCCAAGCAAAAGTCACGCTCCCCAGATACTCACCAGCCCTGCCTTGCTTGCCATGCTCCTTCAGACGAGCATCCAGGTCTGGATGAGTCACTGCCAAGATGCGGGCCATCACTGGAGTCATGCGCACCGTGCCAAAAACCCTGTGCGTGGTAGCATCCCCAATGTTATCTCAGCCACGGTTTTTGCAAGCCCACTGATGTCGTCCCACCTCTTGTGGCAGTGTGTGCGTCGGCGGTTGGATACCCCCAGGGCTCGCACCTTTGCCGCAATGGCCCTCCACACGACCTTACGCTGGTTCACCTTGAGCTGCATGTATGAGAGAAAAGAAGGGTTAATGACCAGTTCCACAATGTCACGTACAAACATCTATCAGTACAGTAGCGAGACCCAGACTCAGGACCTATTGTAACCTCCCTCCCTCCAAAACTAGGGGAACCCTCACAAGGGCAGTTTGCATGGCCCACACAGATGTGATTGCATGCACACATTGGGGCGTAGAGGGTCCAGGATAATCTCACAAATGCAAGATGCATCAACATATTTTGCATCAACAGAAGTCTGCAATTACACAGGGCACAGATGTGGCATATCTATTAATCTTTGTGAAGGAACTGGTGCAAGGAACATGTGAGTCTGGTGGTGTTTTTCATTTGTGTGGGCAGCCACTTCTCCGACTCCCTGGGTCACACTGAGTCAGACAACAGGGGCACACAGAAATACTCACACAATCAATTAATGTCCTGGCACCTACATGGCAAACATTCGGTGGCTCTGTATGGCTGACAATGTAACACTCCCCACTCACACATACAGGTACAGGCATGGAAAAGAGGGACATTGTGACACACACACTCCCTCGCCCTGGAGACAGCTTATCTGTCACTGTTTGACACAACCCCACTCCCTCAGGCATATTCTGCAGCAGCACAACTACACGTCTGACACCCCCCTGCCCGACAGCTACCTTCATGGTGACTTACCACGACATTGGGGCCACCAAACAGCCTTGGGTACTGTGCCAGCACCTCGTCCACAAGGACCTCTAGCTCCTCGCTGGTGAATGGACTGGCACGGATCTTCTCTGTCCTTGCCATCCCTGTGGGCATGGAACACCTGTGGCGGAAGTAAGTGGTGAGGGGTCCCAGGCAGCAGGCTCAGGGGGCAGCAGCAGGAGAGGGTCCACACAAACTTATAGCCCCCTGGGGTCATCTGTAAGCTGCAAAGCAGCACCAATTGGTTGTCCAGGTCTGCCTCTTTCAAAATCATCCAATGACCCGCCTACGCGTTGGCGTAGCACACCTTCCGCGACTTTCAAATCTGCATCATGCCACCGCGATCATCGCTCCCATTGGCTGTAGGCAATGGTCCATGGCGGTGATGGTCCGCAGGTGCCCGGGGTGCGCTACCACGATGGTGCATCATTCAAAATCAGCCAATGACCGCCTACGCGCTGGCGAGCACACCTTCCGTGACTTTCAAATCGGCATCATGCCATCGCGATCATCGCTCCCATTGGCTGTAGGCAATGCTCCATGGCGGTGATGGTCCACGGGTGCCCGGGGTGCGCTACCGTGATGGTGCATCATTCAAAATCATCAAATGACTGCCTACGCGCTGGCGGAGCACACCTTCTGCGACTTTCAAATCTGCATCATGCCACTGCGATCATCGCTCCCATTGGCTGTAGGCAATGCTCCATGGTGGTGATGGTCTGCGGGTGCCCGGGGTGTGCTACCGCGATGGTGCATCATTCAAAATCATCCAATGACCGCCTACACGCTGGCGGAGCATGCCCACCGCCATGTACACCTGTCCATATACCAATGGCGTACGCACTTGTGAAGGGGGTGTTACTGGTGTCACTCCGCCGGGGACAGGCGGTATGTACTGCGATTCCTGCGGCGGAGCTTGCCCACTGCCATGTACACCTGTCCATATGCCAATGGCTTATGCACTTGTGAAGGGGGTGGTGCTGGTGTCACTCCGCCGGGGACAGGCGGTAGGTACCGCTATTTCCATAGCCACTAATGGCTATGTCAATCCTGAAGAGTGTATCAGTACACAGCAGCAACATGGCAAAGGGCACATCATTGTACACACAATGCCATACTTCCATGTCATCCACAGGTGTATGCACGTTATGTGTGACACACTTTGGTCTGTGCTACCTGCCATGTTACTTATGCATTTAATGGCTGATGATGCTTGACACTCTTGAGCTTGTGTTCATGATGTGGTACAAATCCATTAGTTGTGGGTCTTGTGTCACTGTATTGTATCGTATCACACTGATACATTCACAACAGCTCATGCACACAACTGAACGTTTTCCTGATACTGTGATCATTATGTTGATGGATGTGTGCAGAGTTTACATGATGCATTGAGGTGTGAAAGGTACAGCAGATGGTATGATACAGACATGGTAATTTCCAAAACATTGGCGGATGTTGCTGCACCTTGCCTGCACATGTGAATTGTGTTCTCCAGTATGTGCGCATTCACATTCTCCGAAGTGTTTGTGGCACTTGTGTATTGACAGTGGAGAGGTGTGCCCTCTGAGTGTATCAAAAGGCCAGCCATGTCACCTGGTGTGCCATGCATCTCTCAGGCAGTCGATTTCTTTCCATTGCGTCATTGATGGTATGTGCTGTGGCCATCTCATGATGGTTGTCACTGACATTTTCAATTTTACTTCTGTACTAGGAGGAGGCCAAATCTCCTACATCACCTGACAGTGCTGGAGGTCATGGAGAAGGAGGCATTAATATGGAAATTCCACCTGGATAGACCAACACTGAAGATCCTGTGTGATCTACTGGAGCCCCAACTGCAGCCTCGCCGTCACTATCCAACGGCATTCACACCCACATACAAGGTGATGGCAGCACTCCACTTTTTTGCGACAGGTTCCTTCCAGGAGACGGTGGCTAACGCTGGAGGGATGTCACAGCCCATGTTCAGCATGGTGCTAAGGGATGTTCTTGCAGCCATGATGCTCTATCGGAATCGCTACATCCATTTCCCTAGGGGAGGAGAATTGGCTGCCGTGAAGGGTGACTTCTATTCCCTTGGGCGCATCCCACATGTTGTTGGTGCCATCGATTGCACCCATGTGGGTCTGGAGGCACCACAGGCAACGGAGCACATATCAATGTGCAGGTGGTGTGCCTTGCGGACATGACCATTTCTCATGTGTGTGCAAAGTATCCTGGCTCGGCGGATGATTCGTACATCATGAGGAACAGCATGGTGCTCCGGATGATGGAAAATTTGCATCCCGAGCTTGCTTGGATTGTGGGTGAGTATGCCTACTGACATGTTGTGCTGTGTGTTAGCAGCTGCACTCTGGCTGTGCGACATTGCAATGGGTGTTTGTCATTCACAGATGACTCTGCATATCCCAGTCGGCCATGGCTGTTGAGCCCCCTCAGGAATCCCAGAACCCCGGCTGACATCCGCTACAATGACGCCCATGGCAGGACCCGACGGGTAATCAAACGGACTTCTGGCCTGCGGAAGTCAAGGTTCCGCGGCCTTGACAGGACCGGAGGTGCACTGGCATACTTACCTGGGAAGGTTTGCAAGATCGTTGTGGCATGCTGTATGCTGCACAACCTGGCCATCCACAAGAGGGTCCCCTTGCTCCTGGACGATGGTGAGGAACCAAGGCCACCACCTGCTCATGGACCTGAATCCAGTGATGAGGACAGTGGAGAGGATGAAGAAGTAGACCTGCGCCAGCAGCTCATCGAACGCTACTTCACTTGAAGGTGGGTGACGAGGTACAACGTGTACATTGTGTGGTGTGGTTGCTGTTGTTGTGAAGGGCTATGCGCGGATGTAACAGACAGGCACACGTTCTGTCACCTGTGTGTGGTAAAAGTGACATTGACGTTCCATATGTGTACGTATGCTGGACCCTATTTGTTCACACCTTCAGCCCATTGTCTAGTAGTGTCTTTGGAATGTTTTGTGTAGTGTTCTGCCTGTGATGCCACAATGAGACCAGTGACTGTTGTTCTGTTGTGTCTCCATAAGTGCTACAGACGAATCCTGCACTACATACTGTACATCATTTGGACACATCATGGACATTGTCAACATTGTAAATATTGCACTAAAAACGATACAGCACAAAAACTGGTGCATCAGGTATTTTATTTTGACAGTGGACATGTGATTTATATGGGAATATTTACATGACAGTGGGGAATGAGCAGTGAGTTGACAGTCCTGTTCAATGAGATGCAAGAGTAGAGTCCACATGGATGTGGTGACCCAGTCCAACAGACAGGTGCCATTGCCAAGGAAATGTGGGTAAAGACAGTCCAAACAGTCAATGCAGTAGCGAAGAGGGTTGTCATCACGGCTGGCGCCGTGACTGGCGTGTGGCAGGTGCTTTGCCTCCGGAGACTCCCAGGCTCTTCTTTGGACGCCCCCTAGATCTTTATGGCAGTGCGGGTCCTGCTGAATGGCCAGCGGCATGAGGGGACTCGTACCCTCTGTTGCCGCAGGGGAGGATGGTGCACTGTCATCCTGCGGCACAACAGGAGGGGACGGAGGTGGCTGCTGGGACACAGGCCTGTCCGTCTGCAACGCCACTTGCTGGCCCATGAGGTCCACCATCTGTCCAAAGCGGTTTTCAATGGACCTCTTTAGCAGGATGAGCTCCCTTAAAAGTTCATCCGACTGGCCACTTTGTCCCTGGACCTCTTGGTATGCCTCCACTACTCTGGTGAAGTGGTCCAGGGATGGTGTCCACTCCTCCTGAGGTCTGGTGGTGACCCTGCCCCTCCCACCTGCTCTGTTGCCACGGACCTCTTGCCTCACCACTGTGGGTCCACGCACTCTCTCCCTGCCCTTCACAGTTGTTGCTGTGGGCTGGTCATCCCCTGGGACAGGAAGGGTGCTGCAGGTGGTACTAGTGGTAATAGTGGTAGTGTCAGTGGTAACGGTGGTGGCTGCGATGGAGGCAGAGGCCGTGACAACAGGGGTCTGCTGCGCTGTTGTTGCAGCAGACAAGGTGGTGGGGAGGGTGGGGGCCTGGGACCTCTGGGTCTGTGGCACACCAGATGGGCCGGGCTGGAGCTCATCGTCCAAACTGTCCTGGGAGTCCACATCTGAGAGTCCATGTGCCGGGGGTGGAGACTGGCTCTGCTGGTCGTTGGTGTGGTCCTCAGCAGTGAGTTCTTCATCACCTGTGGAGTAGATGGAGAATGGTCAGTGTTGGGCACTGTGCAAGTATTGTCTCAGCTGCGTGTAGTGGACTGTCTGTACACTACACAAATATGAAGTCAGCAGTAGTACAATTCATGGCAACACTGTGTGTAATTTCATAGTGCAGAGGAACATCATTTACTCATACATGTTGGATGTCAATGCATTGCATGCAATTGTTGCTGCGTTTCGGAATGCAGGTCTCCCACACACACATCAGGAAGAGTTAAGATAGCTACCTACCTGTTAAGTGAGGGAGAACAGTGCAATGGCTGACACTTGCTCCTGGGTGGGGGAGGACTGTATTCTGCACAGCTGTGGGCCAGGGGCATGGTGGGAGTGGTAGTGCAGGCCACCCTCCAACAGACAGACATCACAGGCAAGATAGCTACCTACCTGTTAGGTGAGGGTGAGGAGTGCAATGGCTGACACATGCTCCTGGGTGGGGGAGGCCTCCATGCTGCTGGAGTATGGGCCAGGGGGCATGCTGGGAGTAGTGATACAGGCCTCCCACCCCCAAACAGTACTCCAATACAAGATGGCTACCTACCTGTAAGTCTGTTTGTTGAACAGTGCAATGGCTGACACTTGCTCCTGGGTGGGGGAGGCCTGCCTCCTGCTCAGCTGTGGGCCAGGGGGCATGCTGGGAGTAGTGATACAGGCCTCCCACCCCCAAACAGTGCTCCAAGTGAAGATGGCTACCTACCTACCTATAAGTTTGTTTGTTGTACAGTGCAATGGCTTACACTTGCTCCTGGGTGGGGGAGGCCTCCATGCTGCTGGAGTGTGGGCCAGGGGACATGCTGGGAATAGTGATACAGGCCTCCCACCCCCAAACAGTGCTCCAAGTGAAGATGGCTACCTACCTGTAAGTTTGTTTGTTGAACAGTGCAATGCCTGACACTTGCTCCTGGGTGGGGGAGGCCTGTATCCTGCTCAGCTGTGGGCCAGGGGGCATGCTGGGAGTAGTGATACAGGCCTCCCACCCCCAAACAGTGCTCCAAGTGAAGATGGCTACCTACCTACCTATAAGTTTGTTTGTTGTACAGTGCAGGCCTACCTCCCCCATACATGCCTCCTAAGCTACCTGTTGGGTGAGGGTGGACAGTGTAATGGTGTTTAGGTATTGCAAGGAAGCACTTCTCAGTGTGTTGTTTGGCATTTGTTTGTACTTACCAGCCTCCGCACCCCTGGCTACTCCTGTGAGACTCTCAGGCAGCAGTATGGCAAGCACCTTCTCCTCCCATGGTGTGAATGTTTTCTGTGGGACGGGAGGGCCACTGCCTGTCACGTTCGCCAGCGTCCAGTTCTTACTCCTCCTTTCCTTGAGAACCCTCTTGAGATCATGCCACCGCTTCATGATCTCCTTCCTGGATCTTGGGGTGGTCCCTACTGCATTTACCCTTTGGACTATCCTTTCCCACATTTGTGTCCTCGTGGCTAACGGTGTCTGTTGGACCAGGCTACCAAACAGTTGTGGCTCTACTCTCCCAATCTCATTGACCATGACTGTCAACTCACTGTCGGTGAATTTGGGCATTTTTTGTGTTGTCATTGTGTGTGGTGGTTGAGGTGTTTGTGGGTGCAGGGGTGTGGGTGCAGGGATATGGTGATGAGGTGTGAGATGTGTTGTGTGCTGGGGGATTATTTGTGCTGGTGTAAAGGTGGTGGTGATGGTGGTGGTGGATGTGTGTGTGCTGTGCTCTTTTGCCTCTCCTGTTAGTTGTGGGGTATGGCCTTCTAATCTGGAGTGTTGCAAAGGATTGTGGTTAGTGAAGGGGTGGCTTTATACTCAGCTGTGTGGGTGTGTCCAAGTGGATTTTGGGTGTCAGGTGTGTTGTGGGAGTTTTCCTGGGTAATTCTTTTTTTTCTTTATTTGTTATATTTGTATGTGTGTTATGTATTTTGGGGGCATGGCTGAATTTATTTGTGCACTGATTGGCATCACTGCGGTGTTTTGGCATCGTCCGCCATGATTTTCATGTACCGTCCGCTGCGGTGTCTATGCTGCAGCTCTTCCGCTATTTTTCCCATTCACTCCTGTGTGCGACCGCGGCGGTCGGTAACAGCTGTTCCGACCACGACACCCTTGGGGTTATCTTAATTTCCCGTGCGGTGTGTCCGCTGTCCTTGCGACGGGTTGTTGCTTTTCCGCAGCTTTTCCGACCGCCGCGGTCGATTTTTGGCCATCACCGCCTGCGTCAGACGGCTTTGCTTGGCCCGCTACCACCGCGGTCGGTCTTTAGTGGCGGTTGATCCTAATGTGGCCGCCGGTGTATCGGCGGTGCAGGCGGTGGTTGGTTTCCGCCTCCATGGCGGTCGGGGTGGTTTTCCGCACACTATCCTAATGACCCCCTCTGTTGGTGCAGCAGAGATAAATATAAATATGGCCCTCATTACAAAAGAATTGCAGCAAAATTTCTCTGCGGTCTGTAAGTGATGCTTACTTTCTAAAAAACTACCAATAAACATATTCGAAAAGTTAAGGTAACTTTGATGCTCTGTGGAACAAAGAGTGTCCCTTTTGATCCTAGCTGCTAAAGAAGAGTGGTTTATGAACTCAAAAGAATTGTGATTAATAAAGGGGGGGGTGGTGGGAACCACACTTACGACATCAAGGCAACACCTCTCCCCTTCCAACTACTTAGATTTTCCTCCTTGGACCCCATTTTGTCAGTGCGGTGCACACCAGAGGGCTAAATAAATTGCGGTGCATCGGGAACGCTGCATCCTCGCACTCTGGAAAGAACTAGACCGCTACCCATGTCAAAATGGGGGTCTTCAGCAAAACCAATACTCGGTTCCATAGGAGTTTATGAAAAAGTGCCATAGAGCAAATAAAGAAGTAGTTATCAGCTCTATTTTAATATTATCTACTCGTCTATGACACTGACAAATATTTCTCTTTAAATATATGTTTATAGAAAATTCTTCTGGAGGGGTATATTGAAACCAGATATTGACGAAGGTCGTTTTGGGAGCAGATGTCAGGTTGTTTTTTATTGCTGGACACGATTTGTACGATAATGATATTAAAGTAACAGAATTACCACAGAATATGCTGTACAGAGATAGCTGAAGGAACAGCGCCACAAAAACGCAAAAGGGGGCTTCAAATAATTTTGGGGGCTATTTTGAAAGGAAATTATACCTTATGATGCATTCTCCTGGGGTTATTTATCATTTTTTTATTGTTTGCCAACCATTTATATATTTATACGAAAAGTGTTGCTGTGTCTTACCTAATGAATTGGCCCGACGAAATATTATTGTCAAGGCCATTGGTATGCATGTTGACTTTGAACACACACCTTTATTCCCTTTAAAAACAGAGTGGTTCTGAATTCACTTTATCATTTATCTGTTCAACGATGACCCATTGGTAGTCAAGCGCTATAGGTTTTTTTTCTATATTGCGGACTGACATTTTTGTGGTTGCGCGGCCACTCCTCAGGTTGCTGTGGTGTTGGCAGATTCTGGTTTTAACCTTTGGGGTTATCATTCCTACATAGTGTAGGTTGCTCGGGCCTGTTATTGGGTACACCACTTTTTGTGTGTTACAGTTAGTGAAATTTCTTAGTTGCCAGGTCATGTGGTATTATAAGTCACTGTTTTTGTTGGTTTTCTTAAATTGTAGACACTACATTTGGCACACAGATAGAAGCCCATGGTTGGTGTTATGGGGCTCTGTGTGTTTATTGTCACATCTTGTGTTCAGCGGGCGTGTTTGTACCAACATGTCTTTCAAGCTCTTACTTCTGTTGCAGGAATTCTGCGCAAACACAGAACTATGCATAGGATTATGGGACCTTAGTATATAGGGACTGATTCATCCTACCACTTTAGTACCCATGATCCCGGGAGCGACTAGCTATAGTGTCTCACTTGCCATGCTACTCACTCACAGATGAACAAGTGATTAGACACCCCAGAACACAACACTCCCAACTTGCTCAGGAATCGCGGTTGCAAGACACACCCTTTCATTCACACTGTGTACTTGTCCATAATAAGATCGGACAGAGACACCAACAAGTTTAAAATATTTATTTTAACTAATGTGCTCTAGTATGCAGTATACGTGCCGCAATAAGCAGAAAAATTCATAACACAAATATGGTCAGCATAGCAAGTAGTCCATAAATCATAAAAGGAGCTGTCATAGTGAAAGACAGCTTAGCCTACTCTCCCTCCCCTTGTATAGAAGCGGGATGATGATTGTATATTAGAAGATTTCTGGGCATTATCTGCAGACCCCTTACCTCAGTCTATAGATGTTAGATATACATTATAGGTGATGTCCTGCTCTTGTACATAGAAAGGTCTCTCTCCAAGTGTGTGCTACCTAATTGTCTATTCCAATAAGACCAAAGTGCGTCTTCTCAAATAACAGTGGCATCTGTATGATTTGTGTAGTTGTTAGGGCCTGACCAGAACATAATAACAAGGGCATTATTGTTAGACCTTGTGCACAATGTTCAGACTAAATCCCAGGAACCTGCAAGGTGTGAAAACAGCAGTAGGTTCTCAATTGAAAGTATTAGAAGAGGCATTTGCAAGAATAAACTTGTGATGTTAACGTGCGCGAAGCAGCTGACAGTCTGTAGCGTGGTCATGCTAACTTAGGAAAGACGACAATGTTCCCATTGGCCATGTGACACCTCCTCTGTGAGAGAACATGGGATGCCGGCATACATAAGGACCCACTGTTCAATATGCACCAGTGTTTCCGGATGATTTTTGTTACTAAATTGAATGCTTTGTTGAAAGTGGTAATGCATATTGGTCTCCCTTCTCTTTCTCTCTGTGGTGGAGGTTCTAGAAGGGCACCTGTATTGTTGGTTTGTGCCTGCTTCTTCGCCTGTGACACCATCTTACTTGGATATTTTCTAGCTTACAGTTTACAAGACAAATGGCTGGCTTGTATACGATAATCTCTCAAGTCAGAGCAGTTCTTCCTTATTCTCAGACACTGCCCAAAGGGCAGATTCTCCCATAGGTGCCGGGGAAGAGAACTGTCATTTAGTAGGAGGCAGTTGTTTGCAGCGGGTTTCTCATGTGTTGTAGTCTTCAGTGATCCCTATATTAAGATCTAAGAGCATGAGTTCCATTCTACTCATGGTATTCGTGAATCTCTTAAAACAATTCTGCATATTTAGCCAGGTCAAGAAATTGGGTACCATGGTTTCATCACCTTTCCAGATTACTAGCACATCATCAATGTACCTCTTCCATAGTTTAAAATGGTGTAGAAAAGGGTTCTGTGGACAGAGGATCCTGTGTGATTCCAAATGGTGTACGTAGAGACTGGCTACACTTGGAGCCAAAGTGTTTCCCATGCTGGTCCATTATTGTTGTAGATAGAGAGTCTCCTCGAACTTGAAGAATTTCTGAGTTAAGGCCCACTTGCAAGATTCTGTCATTTTGACAAGGGTAGCGGTCTAGTTCTTTTCAGAGCGCAAGGAGGCACCATTCACGATGTGCAGCAACCTATTTAGTTCTGCGGGCACCATACTGAAAATATGAAGTCCCCCGAGGAAAATCCAAGTAGGTGGAAAAAAAGATGTGTCACCTTGATGCAGTACGTGCGTTGCCTACCACCCCTTTCAATATTCACAATTCTTTCAAGTTTGCACACTGCTCTTTTTTAGCAGCTAGGATCAAAAGGGACACTCATTGTTCTACAGAGCCTCAAAGTTACCTTAACTTTTCAAATACATTTATTGCAATTTTTTTAGAAACTATGCATCACTTACAGACCGCAGCAAAATGTTACCGCAATTCTTTGTAACGAGTGCCAGATTTAACTTTATCTCTCTGGCACCAACAGAGTGTGACAACAGGCCATCCTATATCCCGGAGGTACCATGATGAAACATTACAGCATCACAATTTATGTGTTTTTCATTACAATTTCAATTGCATGGTATGCCTATGTATGTGTATTGAAAAAACAGTGTGACTGTTTTTAATTTCCTCCACTGCACTAGATGTGTTAACCAACAATGTATGCTGGAGTGATCACATTTATCTCTCACCTGGAGGTGCTCATACATGAAAAATAAAAATCAATCAATAATCAAAAGAATGTAATACATATACAGCCATAGGCTGGTATGCCTAACTCTCCATATATTTCCACAGATAACCAAACAATGAACAATCAATAGGCTGTAAATGTATGTATTTTTATACTTTTCTGCTTGCAATTAGTGTGCGTCCAGTGTGAACTGATAGGAGTAGTAACAGGGAACTAGTTTCCAGAGGTCCTGAAGAAGAACCAACTAGGGGCACAAATCGAAACATGTCGACCTTTTAGGAGAACAGATCCAGTACAAATCTCTTATCCTAAAACTCCCCCTATTTTTTTAACCATACCGACTAGATGTTAATATAAATAAAGGGGCACCTACTAGCCAGGTATTTTAACTATACATCAGCAACCCCCACTCCCCTTCCTTTTTGAACAACTTATTTATCATTGTATATAACAGCAAAATGTTCTCCCACTTAGGCGGTAGGTCACAGCATGCCTGGATTAACAGCTGAACGGGATGGACCCGATGATGAAGCATGCCACCAAGGGGTTACCCTGGTCGATTAGGGTTTTACAAGAAAAACCTTTGTTTTTTTCAGCAAAGAGTTACTTTAACATAATTGAAATGGGTTTTCCTTTTTCTTTTTGGAACAACATAAAAAGAGGACTGATACAAATCTTGTATATTACTTGACTGCTATCGACCATCATTCCTTGTATTATCAGATGCTATCAAGTTTTAAAGAACATATCAACTTAGTTGCAATCTTATTTCATTTCATGCCCAGTGAAAAAATAACTAATTTTTTATTGAAAAGGTATAGTATGCAGTTTTCATTACACACACATGGACATCCTCCCACATTCCTCCTATTCCATTTCAGCCACAAGAATATATTGTCCCTTCAAATAAAATAGCAATATGACGCCCCTTGTCCAGCCCCAAATTTCAGATCGCCAAGCACATAACCACAAGGGTTAGTCCAATGACCATACGCTCATACACATCTTAATGCCTCAACTTAGGTCAGCGGGTGTGCTTTACAATTCCGGCTGTGGCAGGTCTGGCAGTGGATAACTACAAACAAACAATCACTGCCATTGCCACTTCTCCTGCTGAACTCTTTGTTGGACGAGTGCCCCCATCATGGGAGTGGCCCCACATTAAAATACAAACTCAGAAAGTTCCTCAAGAACATCGCAGAGCACTCATCGGGTTCCTGATATGCAATTTATTGAATCACCATGCAGACGGGTTTCGGCTGTGATGCCTTTCTCAATACAGGTTACAAACGAAGTCATAACAATTACGGATCTTTAAATACATGTAGAATGTCTCCCATTGAAGGGAATTCCATGGCCACAAAAAGAGGACTGCCAAGATAGCTTTATAGTACTTGACTACAAATCAGACATCATTGCATCTATTATCAGACGTTATCAAGTGTTAATGAACATATCCACTTTCTTGAAATATTATTTAATTGCATTCCTGGTGAAAAGATTACACATTTTTCCTTGAATCGGTGCAAAACGCAGGTTTTATTACATGCACATGGCGATCCTCCCAAAGTCCTCCCTTCCAATCCATTTCAGCCTCATGAGGATCAGGCCCATAGGGCGCGTATTGCTATTTATTTGAAGGGACAATATTCTTCTGTGGCTGAAATGGAATACGAGGATTGTTGGAGGATGGGAGGAGGTGTGCTTTAAAATTCCGGCTGCGGCGGTTATGGCAGGGAATAACTTCAAAAAAACAAACACCACCAAATCCACTTCTCCTGTCGAACTCTTTGTTGAATGGGTGCCTCCATTGTTGGAGTGGTCTCTCAATAAAATACAATTAAAGACTTTAGGGGATACTGGTTTCCTGGTCAGAAGTGGGCAATGTCCTTTATAGGCATACATTCATCAAAAGAGACATCATGCCAGATCACCTAAATCAGGCCCCTCTCTGTTGCTGGTACCAGGACATCGTCCCACTCTCTGACCAAGAAGCTGCTATCCCCTAAAGTCCAGGTCTAAAAGGTAATTGATACTCTGTTGGGACTCAATTGAGTATATATCAGTTTTTCTTAATTTTCCTTTTTGCCTCACTGAATACTAGACATAGTGGCCCTTAGAAGGTAATTAAGTGATCCCTGACCTTGAAGAATGCCCCAGACCTGTTTGGGTTTTTATTGTTGGCAGAAACATGTCGGCCTAGCTATTAGAGACGATATGAGCCATTGTCCTCAAAAACTTGTTTTTAACCATACCTATAGTTCCCACCAATAAAGGAAATTTGTTTGAGAACCATAAGGTATTTTTAACCCACTGATCTGGATCCCTTGTTTATCCAGTATCTTTTATTTAAGAACTCACTCCTGCACCGAGTCCTACAGGAGGTTGAGTCTGCCCTGGTGGTACTAACCTACCACAGTGGGAAAAGGTTGCTAATGATGAAGCATGACATAATTGTGTGTGTGAGGTTTCCTCTCCCATAAGGAGGATCCTCTCTTCCCTCTGTACTCCCGCAAGAATTCTGTGACTGTCCCATTTGGACCTTCATATTTTTGGTTTAGGGTAATAATACTGAACCTTGTATTCTACCTTTAGCTGCCGTACCTATTTGTGCTGGCTGCATTTACTAGACAACAATGTTCACTGCACATAAAGTGCAGCCTATTATTCATACACTGCTGACAGACAGAATGAAGTATACTAAAAAGTGATGGATAGAATGTTTGAAATAATTGAACCAGTATATACTTGGGCTGCATCCCAGTCCATTGTTATTTCACACATTATGACACCTGAGTTCGGATCCAGCCATATGCATATCAGTCTTAACCCTGCTTCACATGTAACAGTTCAGCCCAAAATGCCAGGCCTGCTCGTCTATGAACTGGAACAGAAGCAACCCAAGAAAGGTTTCACTCTGATTGCGGCTTAGCAGTCAGGTACAGCTTGGTTCCAGTGGCACAGTGAGCAAGGGATCCGAATGTGGGCATATCCATTTCACTTCGGCCGCGCTGAAGTATACATAACATGATGGATGGAATCTTTGAAATAATGTCAGCTACTGATAATTACTCAGGGCGAAATGCAAACCTGTCTTTATTTTGCACACCATGACACCTCAGTTTAGAGCCAACCACATGCAAATCAGTGTTAACTAAGCTCCAATATGAACAGTCCAGCCACAATGCAACCCAAGATCGGTTTTGCAGCTTGGTCCCAGTGGCACATTAAGCAAGGATCCACAACTGAGCATTTCCGTTACAGTGTCGCACTGAAGGTTACAAGAAAGTGATGAATGGGAAGCTCGAATTAGACAGAATAAGATCTAAGCAAGGTTCCAGTTGGTACTCATGTATTCCATGTAACTACACACAGCAGCAGTACATTAATGTAATGCTCTGATCAGTTCGAATGGATTATATTATGTACGCGTCATGTATACATCAACAGTATAGTCTTGAACATGTTTACAAGCCAGAGACCTCACAAGGACGCAAAATTCCTAGAATTTAAGCAATCGTTTTACCGCAACTTCTTTTAGAATGAAAAGATTCCATTTTAAATGGAAATTCAATTCTCATGTTTTATTCATATTTTATTTCATTAAAAAGCGTAATGCAGCATTTTTTAGCAAGGATTAATTCCGTGCTTTCGCTCTCTCAGGTTTGTCGTTTCTTATTAGTTTGGAGATGCTCTTTCAGGATTTCCAATGAGGTACCTATTGGGATTTTCAGGGATATTATCATATTATTTTGTATATGAATTTAGGAAATTTGGTATCCAAATCAGGTTGGACACCGTTTTAATACACGAATGACCCTGAGTCCCAAGCCATGGATCATACTGACTTGCTGTTAAATACCGCAACACAATAGCACTCTTGACGTTCAGAATCTTCTAATTAAAATATATATTTGTCCTGAATAAATAAATAGAGAATATATGGCAAATTGCGATGGGATATGGAAATTGTCGCCTGAATACGCTAATGCTCTGAAACATCGAGAAGTTTCTGAAGGTGACCTGCTCTCAAGATGAATACAGCTTTGAAAGACAGTCGATAATAATAACTTGATTAGGTGTATAGATTATTTTCCTAGTAGGATTGCTACATTGTGTATGCCAAGACTACTAAAATTTCACAGTTCTCTCTATTGAATTACCTATTCAGATTTGAATAACTTGTACAACCCTGCCTACTGTTAATGTAGAGGGTCTTTTTAAATCAAAATAAGATGTGAATGGAAGGGAATTGGGGCCACTCAACTGCTATCAAGTTCTTTGTTTTCTAGAACACACGCTGCTTAAATGTACCAACACTGCGATGAAAAAGGCACCTTTTCAATGCTTCAGATGATCCGAGTATAGGTATATAGGTTAACGATAGGGGCCCTCACAACAAGCATGTCTTGTGTGCGATGCTGGATCTCTTATTTGCTGCATGACGTCATTGATCGCAGGCGTTGCCACATAGAAAGATGGAGCCTCATTCTGGGAAGTGGTTCATGGCATGAGCTCCTTTCGTGCTCTTCGATGCCGACAATCTGAAGGTTGGGCTGGTGTACTATGCACAAGCCTTGCTGAACAAGCAATGGCAGCCCCGATTCTCAACGAATCAAGGCTGGTCAGACGGGCATCCTACCACACTGTAGTCCTCGATTTGCTCCTTACCATCTCCACAATTCTGAGCTCTTTTTGTACTGAGAAACCACCCCTAATGTCTTTTGTAAATAAGGAGTTGATCCACCGTTAGTGTACTCCAACAAAATTCCCCCTCCCCAAAAACGTGATCAATCACTTCCTACCAGTCGGTTATGTGTAGCAGAGATTGACAGTTCATGGGAAAGAGACATTGAAAAGTTCCAAAGCGCCCAATTAAATTTGTAGGACAGATGTCAACCCTCCTCCAGCTGTACATAATCACCTCCTTCCTGGATGACTACCCATCAGCCACTGGGAGGGAAAGTCGGTCCCATAACCATTTTGGTGTAGTTGAGGATGAGAGGAAAGCTCATTTCCCTAAAAACACACCTTTATAGCATTGGGGCAGTATCCAAGGGAAGAAAGGTACTGCCATCTTGAATTTGCCTCAGAATTGTTCATTGTGAGATAGCTTCTGTTAAGGGAAACAGGGTGTGCTGAAAAAGTTGGTCGAGTTGCCCCTGGGAACCTTTTTCTCATTGGTTAGGGCCAGCCGCGGCCCGTGGAGGGAGTTCGGTGGGGCAGGGAGGCGGTGCGGGGGAGGGGCAGAGTGGACAGTGGTAGACAACGGAATATGGATAATTGCAAATAAGTAAACAATGTATTAAATTAAAAAAAAATCGTAGTGCACCATGCATCGCAAAATGCGATGCAGCGCGAGCTACGAAATTCGTTTTATTTTTTAAATTGTTTACTTACCTGAAATTATCCATATTCCGTTGTTTACCACTGTCCACCCTGCCCCTCCCCCGCACCACCTCCCTGCCCCACCAAACTCCCTCCACGGGCCGCGGCTGGTTAGGGAGTGTCAAGGCGTCGACTCCACCCACAGGCTAGTGAAACCTACAAAAGTTGTACCTCATCCACAGCCCATCAGAGCATTCTTTGAGCTTGAGATGAACAGGAGAAGACTATGAGCCACCTGTACGACCAAAAAATATGCGATTTCCAGTTTGCAAATCAATGTGAATCACATAGAAGGATTCGAAAATCTCATGCGATGTGATTCCAAAAATAGTGAGTCAGTAACAAGTTGCTTTCAAATTTTGGTAATCACTAATAATGCTAACCAAAATTGCAAATAGTGTCACAGATTGCAATTTGTGTTGCAAATGGCACCATAAATAGGGAAAAAACACTTCCTGGTCATGGGTAATCACCTCTGAACCAAGAAGTGCCTCACAGAACCTGGCTGGAGACCAGTCTGAGTGGAGGAGGAGTGCTGCTGCCATAGACAGCACAGGCTCAACAACCTCAAAGGAGCCAAAGCATCATCCATGGCCAGCCAAACTGCAGCGATAACACCTTGAGGGAGAAAAAGAAAACTTAAATTCTCGAAAAGTTGAGTTAGGGATACTCACAGATGAGTGCCGTCAGAACCATGATCTCCTGTTTGAAAGGGCATCAATGACAGTTCCAGAGTCGCAGAAAAAGAAAGTCTGGCAGGAAACCCAAACTAAAATAAATGCTGTTGGAGTCAACCACCACTACACTTGATGAAATTCGCAAGAGGAGGTATCACCTCAGGTCACGCACACAAGAAAAGTTGTCCTAATGACTTTTGGAATATTGTGTGGCAGGAGGTGGCCCAACAACAGTACCACCACCCACTGCACCTGAAACTATGGTGGAGACCAGATTGTAGCCTAAGGCTGTTGTGGGTTGTAAACATCGACAGTTCTCCACCAAGAACATCACAAAGAAAGAAGTGTATAAAATCTGCTTTTCTCACATCTCAGACCACACATCCAGGTCCAAATCCACATAGTCCAGCAGCATGCGTCAGATGATTGTTCCCCAAATGTAAAGTATTTTACCATGGTAGTGCTTTATGGGTGATGTAGTCAAAAAGTAAGCTTAGGAGTCATTTGTACATTTATTGGGCCACACATCATATAGGTGAATATAAATATATCTCATTTGTCCTACAGATCTTCCTGAGGTACATAGTGAGAACACCAGTGTGGAGGGAGTGAATGGCGCCAACATGGCAGCAGAGGAGCCTATCCCTATAGACAGGCACACAAGCACCACACCACCCCAATGTACCAATGTGTCACTGTCACCAGAGGCCATAACAATGGAAGATGATGATGTTCTTCTGCCACCAAATCCCATCCCACAGCCAAGCATGAGCCAACACCAGCGTGTTCCAGTGCGTGGGTGCAAAGGCACCATGAGGCACGTAAAGCTGTTTAAGATGAAGCCAACTCACATTTGTTTATTGGTCTATAGGCATCCATCCATACATTCAATCTTTGAATGTGTAGATATTTACATATGCCCAAATGTAAATATCTACACATTCAGAGATTGAATCACTATTATGAATGGATAACAAATAAAAATAAAATGTTCTGGTCCTGCCCGGCTCTGGGCTCCTTTTGGCAAGGGGTGGTAGACGTTCTGCGGACGATCACTGAAAGGGATTTGCAACACACAATGGCACACTGCGTTCTACACTGGTTCCCACATACATCAAAAAACAAAATCACTAGTAAATTCCTGGACCTGGGTGTGCTGCTAGAGAAGAGAGCCTTAACGTCCCAATGGAAAGCAAATAAGGGGCCCACAGTGGAGAGATGGCGGGCGGAGCTCACTAGATGGGCCAGCTGTGAGGGGGAGATACGTCTACAACTGGCGATTAGGGCGGGCTCTGATGCTGCTCTGGAGAGGGCCCGGGCCTGGGAACGACTGGTACTAGAACTCGCGCTGCCGGCCTCTGACAGCGAGGGCTCCCCCGCGGGCAGCCCTGGCCCTTAGACACCGCGGCTTAGGTGGGTGCTCGGCACACTTCTTTCCTGGGATCGCCCCGCGCCCCACATGTTGACTGCACTTTCCTACTGGCTCATCCTGATTGTCGGTCTCGGACCTGATTCCACCTGAGTGATCTCGGGCTTGCTCTTCTGGACCTCTGACACGTCGGGGGGGAGGGATGGGTGAGGGGGTGGGATAAGGGGTTAAGGGGATAGGGGGTGATTGGTGTTAGGGAGGCAGGACTGGGAGGGGGTAGGGAGGTGTTTGGTATTGTTCAGGGCACATTGGACCAGGTGCGGGGGGACCTGGATGGTCGGAAAAGCAGCTTTATGCACTGCCTAGAAAACAGTTATTTGTGTGTACCCTTACAGTTCCTGGCGAATAATACTCTACAGTATACTGCCGCTCGACCTCCGGGGTGTGAGCTGAATGGCCGTATTAAGCTGAGGGTACCACATCAGAACTTGTGTGCCATGTCTATCAGATACTGATCCTGTTGACGGCCTAATTGTACTCATACTTCTGCTGCAATAAAAATTCTTTTAAAAAAAAATGAATGGATAACAAATGATATTTCAAAAGAACAATTGATGAATTCAATAACATTTTGTGAAAAAGTTCACTAAGAAAGGACACATTTAATTACTACTGTATTATCGAGTGCAAGTCGGAGACACCCCTCACATCATGAGGTCAGCGCTTTTCAGATTTTATCTTACAGCATCACATCAAATAGTTAAAAGCCATCATCAAATTCCCCACATTCCAGGTGTTGTTGTACTCCACTGTGCTTAAAGATGTATGTGTCATGGTTGCTCCGTGGCTATTTCACCAATATATCTGTGATGACATTATGGGCACCACATACCACATGGATGTTGATGGAATGGGCATTTTTCCTAATACTGAACTGATATTCAGTATGTGCTGAAGAGGTCAATTATGTTTTTGCCATGATTTGTGTGTAATAGGGCCTTTGAGTATTAGCAAATGCCTGTCGGGTCACGTGGCAGCAATAATCAGTTCTACCAATATGGCGGCAGGGAAGTTAACAGAACCATCAGCTGCTTTAGAAAAAGTCCCATGATACTGTATTGGTACACATGAGAAGTAGTCAGCAGGGTTTTGATCATTCCCACAACGATGCACAATCGTATAATCATATTCATGCAATCTCACAATCCCCACTTCTCAATGTGGGTGGGCAACTTGGCTTTAGGATTGCCAAATGGTGAGTAGTACTTGGTGGTCAATAATGACTGCGAAATGCTTTCCATTATAGGAACAAATGGAAACGCTTAAACGCCCACACTGCAGTGAGGCTTTCTTTTTCAGGCTGTGAATAGGCATGTTCTGTCAATGACAAACTTTGACTAGTTTAAACCACAATGTGTTTTCGAGCATTGGGATGTCCATGGTGCTTGACAAGGATGGCACTCAACCCGACTGGGCTTGAACCAACAACAATTTCAGTTGTATTCTGAATTGCATGCTTGATTTTCTTGAAGCTCTGTTCACATTCACTCGACCATTGAAATGGGGCGTTTCATTTTGTTAAGTCTCTCAATGGGGTACTTACAGTGGCAAAATCACGTATACACCTTGAACATTAACTGGACATACCAAAGAAGGATCTCAGCATAGTTACATCTTGTGGAGGAGGAGTGGATAAGAAGGCCTGTACTTTATTTGAATACGGAGTCAATCTCCCATCAGATAAGATATGAACAAAGAACTTGAGTTTCTTTTGATGAAACTCACACTTTGCTGCATTTAAAGTGAGACCTGCATTGGCACACACTTGTGCAAGTGCTCCATCATTTTCCTTTTGTGTGACCCCAAAAACGAGTATGTCATCACTGTAATTGAAAACATTGATGACTTGTCGTATTATGCGACCTATGACATCCTGAAAAATGTCTGCAGCTGATGACACCCCTGAAACGTAGATGACACTCCTGAAACGTAGCCTTCTGTACTTAACTAAACCAACATGAATCAAAAAGGTAAATGTACCTGCAATTCTCTTCCAGTTCGAGGTGGTGAGATCCTTTGTTCAAACCAAAGCAGGAAAAGACTTTGGTTCCATTCAGCTCCGAAATCTTGTGAACAATGTCCAGAACTGGATGCCATTCTCTTTCAATTGCCTTGTTGGCTGAGCGCATATCCAGGTAGATGCGCATGGCTCCTACACTGTCCTTTTTGGAATTAGCACTATGGGTGATACTCATGTGGATAGCTCAATTATGTTGTGCTTTAATAGTGTCCCAAGTTCTTTCTCAACAGCCTCCGCTAAATGAAATGTAATTCAACAATGTCTTCCTAGTCCATGAAACAAAAATGGAAACTGATTCACTATCGTATGATAGGCATTGACATTGTAGTTTACAGATATCAGCCTCATGTCAGCAACAGTACTGAAACTGAGTAAACAGGCACTCGATGAAGTGCCTGGCAAAACAAGAATTGGTGCTTACATATTTGTCTGGCTGTGCTTTACAGTGGCTACGAACGACCCTTGACTTTGTAGTGGTGATGTGGCAACCCACGCATACACTTTGATTTTCAAATGAGTTAAACAGGGGCACGGGCGACAGTTTATTGTACTTTTCCACTGGCATAATGTTTATTGACAAGTCACTGTCTATGATAAATGATATAGATCACCCTTTCACTTTAAGTGTGATCTTGGGATAATGTCCAAAGGAAGTTTGTTCTTTCACTTGTCGACCTAGCTTTGACTGGCATTCTTCCTTTCAAGAAGCTAATCTTACATGTGCACGTCGTCTAGCAGTCAACAGTGATCATGGCACACCCATCTTCCTCACTGTCGCTCGCCAATGACAGATGACAGAGACAAACTCTGAGACAAATAATTTGACTACAATCGATGTCGTTCAGTTTCTATGTGCCTCAACTGATGTTGTTTCTTGCCCTTGTGGACATGCATAGAACGTCGCGGTTGGAAGTTTCCGGCATCCATGTTGTTTTCTCGATGTGACCAACTAGATTTTGCCCCATTTTTTTTTCTTGATGTGACGCACTTGATCTTTCCCTCGGTTTGCAGACTTTTACAAAATGGTTCTCTTTTCCAAAGCCTTTGCATACTTGTCCAATGGCAGGACATTTAAGCTCATGTGGAAAGGAAAATCCACATCAAAAACACCCCTTCTGTTTCTTTGGAAAGATTACTTTACGGCCTTCTGACTTGTATTTTGACTTACTTTTCACACTTAGCGCTGATTTATTTTGGGCCCTACTGGCCTCCATGTTAGCTGCTTGTCTCTCAGCTCTTTCTTCTGCTCTGGCAGCCATTAGTACTTGCTCCAAGCTGAGTGTCACCTTCAGCATTCATCGTCTAAGGAATTGGAGAGGCAACCATCTATTTCCCTGAGACGCATGGCATCTTCATCATTGAACTTATTGAATTTGCAAAATGTTATGAGCGTATCAAGTCTTTCTATCAATCAATCAATCAATTAATTAGGCATTTGTGAAGCGCGCTACTCACCCGTGAGGGTCTTAAGGTCCTCGGGAATGTGCAGCTCCGAATCAGCCCGAGTAACCATGTCCTGTGGCTTTATCCAAAGATGGGCAGAGTGGGGGAACGTCTAATGTTGATCGGGAGCTCGTTCCAGGTCTTTGCCACTATGTAGGAGAAAGCTCTTCCACCCACTATGGCTCTGCAGATGTGTGGGGTTTTGGCAAGGGCGAGGGCTGTGGAGCAGAGGTCTCTCTTGGGTACGTGGAAGAAGACTATTTCGTGGCGGTATTGGAGTCCAGAGTTGTAGAGGGATTTAAAGGCGTGAGTGAGTAGCTTGAAGGTTACTCTCTTCTCGAAGGGGAGCCAGTGGAGGTCTCGAAGGTGCTGGGAATAGTGATCATGTCGTAGGTTGCCGAGGATGAGTGTGACCCATCATACATTGCTTTACCAGCTCTCTGCCTTTCACGACTAAAAATTTATTTTTCATTGTCTACATTCAGTAATGGATTTATTTCGGTGTTTTACATTTCTTTTATCTAATGGTACGTCACCTTATCACCTTGTGGTAATTTCTTTATCATTTCCTTTACTCCTTCACCTGCTAAATTCTTTAGATATTTATTGATCTTTTTGTCACTTGCTTTTTCCACCACAACGATTTCGACCCAAGCAGCCCATCTGTCACCAATATTTAGCTTTTTGGTGGAATCAAAGGGAGGCAGTGGTTTCAAGAAGGCGGTGGCGCCGTATCTTGCATTCCTTTCAGCAGCTATTGAAATATTTCAATATTCCAACCGCAGCTCACGGCCTTTGAGTCAGTCCAACATGGTTCACCAGCCTCAAAAGCCCAATGCCCATGCTTTTGCTAGGTTGTGGAGCCTGGTGTTGAGGTTGAAGGTCTCTCATTACCGAGGTTCTGGTTCAAATGATCGTATTCTCTATATCTGGTTATCGGCTCTTATGTTTCTCTGCGTTTATCTACTAGCGTTCTCTTGCACCTGGCTGTCGCTACTCGTTTCACCTTCCATACCTGGTTGTCACTGCCTTTTGATGCCAAAAATGTTTTTGTTTGTAGTGCTTCCTTGCTCTTGGCTATCACAGACTTTAGCAATTCTCTGTACCTTGTCGTCACTGCCTTTGGCATTATTGTTCTGTGTGAATGACAGCTCTGTTTCACGGTGCGGCACAGTACCTCTTGTCTTGACTTTATTTGCAAATTTCTAGTCGCTGACAAAAAAACATTCTGTAAGGCCTTCACTTTCTTTACATGCCTTGCACTGGCTCCAACTGAGGCACACGTGGCATGTACAAGCAGGTCATGGGGTTTACACAATCCCCTATCTCATCAACCAGTTGTAGCGTGGAATTGCACTTCTATTCATTAGCGTGTAGATGTTAACTAAACATTCTACATCAAGAATTCTATCACCTATACCCATGCCACAGTTCTACTAAGTCTATCAGGAGCCAATAGGTTACCATCATCTCTAACTTACAAGACCTTGCAGAATGCTGGCTTGAACCCTAAATAGACTAGAAGAACCGGTGGAAGAGATCCCGTTGTAACCCGAGGTAGAACTGGGAGAAATGTGCTTCCTCTTGAATCACCAGTGCTGAAGGCTAATCTCAGGGCCAGCAGATCTCATCGCTTGCACCACACAAGGACAAAGAGCTGCCCAGAAGTGACCGAGGAGACCCACCAGGTTGCAAACATCCTTGTAGTCATAGGATGAAGGACGTGGGTCTCAAGAACAGTGTGTAATTTTGAGAAAACCAAATGGAAAAGTTGGAACTAGATTATTAATTCTGGTCCAGAAGAGAGTGGTTGGGACTTGAAAGTTTTCAATTCTGGATGACTGACAAAAATGTCATGTCTACTAAAAAGACTTAACATTGTTTTCCAGTGGAGGGGTGTTCTGCATTGTCTTTATAATATCTGTGGTATATGAATATTACTTGTTGAAATGCAAATAAAGATCATTTTTAAAAATAAAAGAGAAGTTCAACCCTACTGTGGGATAAGGAAAAAAAGGTATCTTCCCTTGGGAGATCTTTTTGTTTTTTGGTCCCAAAGATTTACTTTGGATTTTTATACCAACTGTTTTCTATGGGAGTATTTTTGACATTTTCTTTCATAATTACTGTCAAGCTTTGCCAGAGAGAATGTTCTTCTGATAAGAAGCTCACTCCTCCCACTTCCTCTCTGTTGAACAGTACAAGGGTTCGCAAATCAAACTCATCTACTTTGGAACATTAGGAAGGAGGCAGCAAAAATAACTAAGGGTGACGAGGCTTGGCCAGAACACACAATAAAATTTGCGAGTAACACGTAACTGTAACAGAGTGATACAAAAGAATAAGAAGGGAATATATATATCTTTACCAAACTCTGTGGTGGGAGGTGCTGTGATGCGCTCAGCAAAGACTAGGAGGTGTCGAAAACCTGGATGTCATGGAATCTATAATTCTAAAGAGGTAAGTAAGAAGGCAACAAGGTACCAATCCTGACTAACCCCAATATACGTGGAACAGATTAGGTAAAAAAAAAAAAAAGCTCAAGGATCAAATATGGTTGCGAACTAGGGAAAGCCAAACAACTACATGAGAAGTTGTCAGGCAGTTTCTGCATGCTAACTTCAGAATTATGTATCCCATGCCTAACAAGCATGAAGTGGCACACCTAAACCAGAAGTGAGTGCACATCAAGGATAACAATCTGCTTCTTACACCCAGCTTCCACAAGCCACTTCTCCACCACTTCTGGGCAGCCTTAAGGCCTCCCCTCTTACCAGGTACCAGTGTTTTTGGGACTTGTAGCCTTAGCCTAATTCTTAGCTCCCAGTTCCCCAGCTATGTTTCAGATTGTCTTTCATAATCCTGCCAATCCCCTTATCTGAGTCTTGTAACTTTGATGTAACATTGTTCATTACGTTTTTCATTATTCACTAAATTATTTTTGGAATTGTATCTGTTTTGTTTCTTAACTGTAACATTGTTTAGATGATGCTAAAATAATTTACACAAATTGTCACTGAGGCTTAGCTGTTGCTTGAACCACAGCTACACCATTTTAGCCTTGTATTCCCCACAGAAACACACTTTTAGTTTCTGGGAACTACATTTTTTAACATTGTGAACGTTCATGAATGGGCCCGATTCACAAAAGTAAGCTGAGACGAAAGTCTAACTTTACGACTTATGGTATTCACAAAGGGCATTTAAATGCCCATTCGGAATACAGAATGTCCCGAAGTTAGACTTTCGTGTCAGTTTCCCTTTGTGAATCGGGCCCATTGTATTTTTCCAGTTGCCTACAAAACTCACACATAGGCAGGATTCCTCACAGAAACCTACTTTTCGTTTTAAACCATTACATTTTTTTATATATATTGTGGAGCTCATAAAATATGTGTTATATATTGTGGAGCTCATAAAATATTTGTCCTTTTTATTCTGACATTTTGTTTATATAATATTTTAAAACTTGTCTTTTAGTTCAGGAAAACTATATACATATCAGAGGAGATCTATAATTAATATCAAAGCAAAACCAAAGGGGATGATGAACTGAGTGTTGAACATTGCAAGCACTCACCCCCAATCACCTAATCTGGGTTTAATCCATCATCATTATTTAGCTCACTCCGCCACCCCAGTTAAGACATGGCCATATGCAAATCAGACTGGCCCTGTGCCTCATGGGAACAGTCCAGTCCGAACTGCCAAGCCATGTCTTCCCTGGACCGGAAACAAGCATCCTGGGACTGGTTTCTGGCTAGTCAGCCGCCATCAGCCAGGCTAGCATGAATCCAGCGGCAAAGTGACCAATGGACCCACGTCTGGGCATACCCTGCCAACTTAGGGCGAACAAAGCAAAACCAAAGGGGATGATGGACAGAGTGTTGAACATTGCAAGCACTCACCCCCAGTCACCTGATCTGGGTTTAATCACTCATCATTCTTTAGCTCACTCCGCCACCCCAGTTCAGACATGCCCATAAGCAAATCAATCAATCAATCAATCAGAGTACTTGTAACGCGCGCTCCTTATCCGTGAGGGTCTCAAGGCGCTGAGGGGAGGGGGTGCCGCTACTGCTCAAAGAGCCTGGTCTTGAGGAGTCTTCTGAAGGTGTGTAGGTCTTGGGTCTGCCGTAGGTGGGTAGAGAGGCTGGTCCAGGTCTTGGCGGCGAGGTAGGAGAAGGATCTGCCGCCAGAGGTTGTTCATTGGATGCGGGGGACAGCGGCGAGGGTGAGGCTGGCGGAGCGGAGCTGGCGGGTGGGGGTGTAGAAGCTGAGTCTGCTGTTCAGGTAGGCTGGTCCGGCATTGTGGAGTGCTTTGTGTGCAAGGGTAAGGAGCTTGAAGGTGATCCTCTTGTCGACGGGTATCCAGTGTAGGTCTCTCAGGTGGGGGTTGATGTGGCTGCAGCGGGGGACGTTGACGATCAGTCTGGGGGAGGCATTTTGGATGCGTTGTAGTCGTCGTAGGTGTTTGGCTGGGATTCCTGCGTAGAATGCGTTGCTGTAGTCCAGTCTGCTGCTGACGAGGGCCTGTGTCACCATTCTTCTTGTTTCAGTCGGGATCCACTTGTATATCCTGCGGAGCATACGGAGGGTGTTGTAGCAGGAGGAGGAGACAGCGCTGATCTGTTTAGACATGAAGAGGGAGGAGTCGAGGGTGAATCCTAGGTTGCGTGCATGGTCGGTGGGTGTCGGTGCTGTTCCCAGTGTAGTCGGCCACCAGGAGTAGTCCCAGGCTGAGGGGGTGGGTCCGAGGATGAGTACCTCTGTCTTGTCCGAGTTCAGCTTCAGACAGCTGTTCCTCATCCAGTCGGTGACGGCCTTCATTCCCTCATGGAGGTTGGTTTTGGCGGTGTGCGGGTCCTTGGTGAGGGAGAGGATGAGCTGGGTGACGTCAGTGTAGGAGATGCGTTGATTTCGGCATGTTTTCAGCTTTCCGGTAGTGTGGCAGTTTGGAAGTAGATGTTGATGACCTTCCGTAGTTGGGGTGCGATGGCAGCGTCTGCTTTGTTGAATACGTGGTGTGGGCACGGGTCTGACGGAGATCCTGAGTGGATGGAGTTCATGATCTTGCGTGTCTTGTCGTCGTTGACGTTGGACCAGGAGGTCAGGCGGTTGGCGCTGGTGGTGTTCACAGGGTAGGTGGGGTCTGGCGTATTCGGGGTGGTCATGGTGTTGAAGCTGTCATGGATGTCAGCGATCTTGCGGTGGAAGAAGATGGCCAGTGAGTTGCACAGTTCTTGTGAGGGCGGTATGTCGTTGGCGTGGCGCTGGGGTTGGAGAGTTCCTTTACGATGCTGAAGAGCTCTTTGCTGTTGTGTGCATTGTTATCCAGGCGTCTTTGAAGGAGGATCTCTTGGCTAATCTGATGAGGTGGTGATGTCTGCGGGTGGCGTCCTTGTGGGTTGCGTGGTTGTCCGGAGTGCGTTTGTGGAGCCATATCTTCTCCAGTTTCCGGCAAGCGCGTTTGGAGGTCTGCAGCTCGTCGGTGAACCTGGTGGTTCTCTTGCTCGCGTGGCTGTTGGAGGGTTTCTTGAGTGGGGCGAGGGTGTTGGCGCAGTCGTCGATCCACTGTCTGAGGTTGCGGGCTGCGGTGTCTGGGTTTGTGGGGTCGGTGGGTGGGTTTTTGGCGAGGGTGGAGATCAGCTGGTCTTCAGTGACTTTGCTCCAGCAACGGCGAGGTAGCTGTTGGGTGCGGTGGTGCGTAGTTGGTTTATTGAAGGTAAAATGGATGCAGCGGTGGTCGGTCCAGTGGAGTTCGGTGGTGTGATCGAAGCTGACGTGGGTGCCTGTGGAGAAGACAGGGTCCAGCGTGTGGCCAGCGGCGTGGGTGGGTGCGATGTCGAGTTGTCTGAGGCCGAGGTTGGGGAGCTTGTTGATCAGGGTGGTGGCGTTGGCTTCGTTGTTGTTCTCGAGGTGGAAATTCAGGTCCCCGAGGAGGATGTAGTCCATGGAGGCAAGTACGTGGGTGATGGCGAGTCGCTGAATTGAGCTCAGGGTCCGGGGGGTCTGTAGATGAGTGTTCCTCTGAGGGTCATGTTGGGGTCGGTGTGGATCCATTGGCGCGATCCCTACGGGTGATCTTGTAGCCGTGCGGGATGGCTATGGCGATGTCGGGCGCCGAGGAATCGTTCCACCAGCTCTCGGTCAGGAAGGCCACGTCTGGGGCGGAAGTGTCGAGCATATCCCAGAGCTCGACGGTGTGTTTGCGTGCGGAGCGGGTGTTGAGAAGTAGGCAGCGGAGGTGGTTGGGTCCAGTCCTTGGAGGTTTGGTGGCTCTGTCGCAGGTGAAGCTGCAGGTGTGTCAGGAGAAAGGTCCGTGAGTCCGTTTCAGGGTGGCTTGGAAGCAGGTGTGGTTTCGGCCAGCTTTGAGTGCGTAGAGGGTGCTGGCGTTGTAGCGGAGTCTGGTGTTGGGGCGTTCGCGGGGTCCAGGGGTTCTGGCGCTGGGCGAGGTCCAGGCGCGGACGGGAGCATACGGGCTTGCCTTTGGCGCATCCGCTGCGCGCAGCCACTGCGCACGCCCGCTGTCCGGCCTCCATAAGAGGGGGATAGGGAGGGAGGAGCACCTGGGAGGCGGGAGCGGGGTGGCCAATTGGGAGCAAGGGGATGGGGCCGCAGGGACGCAGCGGTGGTAAGGAGCAGGAAACGGCGGGAAAACAAGCGGATGGCAGGGAGCAGGTACGAGGCAGCTGGCGGCCGTTTGGTGGCGTGGGGAGCAACCTGCCTGCAAGGGTCAGAGGTCGCTCCTACGCCACTGCGCGGCCTCCTTAAGAGAGGGAGAGGGAGGCAGGAGCAGCTGGGAGGCGGGAGCGGGGTGGCCAATGGAGAGCAAGGGGGGAGGGTCGCAGGGACGCAGTGGCGGGAAGGAGCGGGAAACGGCGGGAAAACAGGCGGGCGGCAGGGAGCAGGTCTGACCCTGTGTCTCATGGGAGAAGTCCAGTCCGAACTGCCAAGCCATGTCTTCCCTGGCCCGGAAACAAGCATCCTGGGACCGGTTTCTTGCTAGTCTGCCGTCATCTGCCAGGCTAGCTTGAATCCAGTGGCAAAGTGTGAGCAAGGGACCCACGTCTGGGCTCCGTCCATCATCCACTTTGGTTTTGCTTTGTTCGCCCTAAGTTGGCAGGGTATGCCCAAACGTGGGTCCCTTGCTCACTTTGCCACTGGATTCAAGCTAGCCTGGCTGATGGCGGCTGATTAGCCAGAAGCCGGTCCCAGGATGCCTGTTTTCCTCTTTCAATGCGTGTTGTCTAATGCAGCACACATTGAAAGAGGAAAAAAACAAGTAGAAATTAAAACATTTCTCCTTGTTGCACCTCGCATTCTGACGCATTTCCAGGTTTACAATTATTTGTAAACCTGGCAATGTGTCAGGTTCCATGAGTGTTGCGTGGGAACACCCACAGCAACACCCATGGAACGCCCCTTTCACGCAAAGTTCTGCATGTGATGGGGCCGTATTTACAAGGACAGGAAAAGTCATGCAGGGTGGCTTTTCCTGTACTTATAAATATGTGGCAGTGAAATGCGCTGCGATGCATCACAAAAAAGTGACCCACCAGTGGCGCAAGGGGCTTGTAAATCTCCCCCTTAATCTTCCCGTGCATAACAAAAATGAATGTGTCCTTCTGCTCATGTAAAGCGTTCTGATACCTGATACCGTTAGGTCAAATTCGTGCTATATAAAAGTCCGGAAAATGTTTTAATCCTCGACAATCTGATTCAGGTCCTTATGGCCTTCTATATGAATAGGACAAATGGGCCTCAACCATGAACTGCTTAAGATCTGTCCCCAAACAGCAGATCTGAAACCAAATGTCATTTAGAAAACATGGCATTAATTCGCAATCACAAACTAGACATTCTACTGCCAACTGAAATCTGACAAACAGAAATCTAATAACCTATTCTTGACCTTCTTATACAACTTGTTACTAAAACTTTCACCTACCCCAGAAGGGGAGAGCAAGTGGAAGATTAGGTGTTATGGTTAGGTCCCACTGTACAGATGCACTAATCTTGTGCTCGGAATCCAACAGGAGCGACACACAATTTGTCATCATCACCACCAATGATCACTTACACAGAAATATTTGGACCAGAGGTAGAAAGGGTGATAAAGGAAAGGGATATGATAAAATACAGAGAAAGTGGACTTTACCGGTCTGACTTGTCACTCTTGAAGGGCAGTGATATTCGCTAACTGCAGTGGATATCTAAGGGCAAAGAGAGATTGTAAGGTGTCAGGAAATGTCTGCATTTGACTGTGACAGTGAAATGGTATACATTAGCAATATCTCTGCAGCAAATTATCTTTACATGTATGGAACTTGTAATTGTAATCCCTAAAACTAAACATACAAAGAATGAATACCTGGAATACATGTTCACTTAGCACTTCTTCTCATGAATAGAATAACTAACTAACTCACACTTTGTCACTATGCACTCTCTGTGGAAGATGAGTTATAGTTTCTGCTGAAGTCATGTAACACTGCAAGATGGTTACCAAACATTAAATATTCTTCTATTGTGTCTCTAGCCGTCTGTGAAAACCTGCTAGAACTCTAATACCTAATACTTTAACACTTATATATGACGATTACAGAGACCTGGCTCAATAGTCCTTGCTATTCCATCACAGGACATCTTCTACAAAAATGCAACAAATAAAAAGACTCATATGAGTTCGCATTAGTGTTCAAATATGTTTAGAACTTGTTTGTATCAACAACATAATTTACATATAGATTTATTTTTCCCTGCACTGGTCTTTAACAAAAGGAAATCCTAGATCCAAGCAGCAAAATCGTAACTGCAGCAACATTGTGTCAAGATGTGGCCTAACAGCTAGAGTTGTCGACCTTGAAGCTGGGGAACCGGATGCAAGTCTCAGCAGGGACGTTTAACATCCTATGCTTCTTGGCAAATCAAGTAATATCCCAGTGCATAACAAAAATGAATGTGTCCGTCTGTAACGCAACTGGTGCGCATGTAAAGCGCTCGGATATATTAGGGGCGAGTTTGTGCCACATAAACCTCTTCAAAAAAAGATTGCCTTGCAGAATCACGGTGGCACTCGAGAGAAATTATACCCAGGTGAATACGATGGCAGCTGTGTTTCCAGATGAGCTGAGAGATACTGAGCAACTAAGAAATGTAGTTCCTTGTTGAAATGCTGTCATGAGTACATTGTCCACACGTGTGAGGCCTCAGTTGAGACAGAGAGTACACTCTGCTGGGATCACCAGCCCTTCCTACCCTGGGTAAGTCTCAGCATGAGTGGGACTAGTTTGTTACTCGACTGTATTTGTCAAGTTCCAGCAGCTAGCAATAACCCCAGCCTTGCTTCCTGATACCCACGAACCATACAAAAACCTGAAAACTGACCAATTTGACTCATTCCGTTGTTTATCAATCCAAGTTAGTACCTCAGATCAGAGATCTGTTCTATCCAACACCATCGACCACCCCCCAGAGATAATGCATTACTCATTAAGCACCTGCTGGAAACTATTGCAGTAACAACTAGCTCCACTGCAAATACATTCTAAATTGCAGAAATAACCTGACTGGCGAGACACCAAAAACAAGCTGTATTTATTTATTTATAGCATTTGTATAGCGCTCTGTAACCCTACGGGCATCCTGGCGCTTAGTTACGTAGCTAAGGTTTCGAGGGGGGGAGGAGCATGAACGAAAAAGCTGAGCCGGGGAAAATTATTTATTGCGGAGGGTTTTGGGGGTATTTTTTGGGAAAAGCAAAGTTTTCACCTTTTTCCGAAAGGTTAGAAGGTCATTAGTTGTCCTGATGTCAAAGGGGAGGGTATTCCAAAGGTGGGCTGCAGCAATGCTGAAAGCTCGTCCTCCACAGGTGGCTTTCTTGATCCTGGGGGTACTGATGAGATTCATAGTGGAGGATTGAAGAGACCGGCTGGGCTCATACCACTTGAATTTGTGCTGGAGTGGTCGGGGGCCTAGCCCGTGAACTGCCCTGAAAACAATACATAGGGATTTGAAACAAATCCTTTGGTGTATGGGCAGCCAGTGAAGGTCAGCCAGGGCAAGAGTGGTATCTGTATCACAACTATCTCTCGTTTATCAAGATCATGACCTTGAGTGGTGCTGCACTTGCCCCATGCATGGAAAGGGATCAATACTAGACTAATTATGAGCAAACCCCTAACCTTCTAGACTTCTGTGACCACTTCCTGATTCCATTCTCCCTTCTGTGCATCAAATACTCATTCTGTGTACCATTCAAAAAACAATTGGTTGGGTCTGTGATTCTGAAGAAACCAGCTAGACTGCCATGGAATCTAACCTCTTCACTAAGCTTTTGATTATCATGGTAGAGTTGGAAACAACCTTGATTAATGAATAGAGAGGATGTGGCCTTACGTCGACCTCGATGCTGGGAACCAGGTTCGAGTCTCGGCAGTGACGCTCAACATCCTGTGATTCTGGGCAAATCACTTAATCTCCCTGTGCCTAACATAATAAATGAATGTCTCCGGTTGTAACATAACTGGTGCTCCTGTAAAGCGCTCTGATGCTTTCGGGTCTAGTTTGCGCTATATAAAACTGCAGATGAACTTTGAAAAAGATTCAAAAGGTTCAATAAAACAAATCCTACACATTGGTTCATTAAAGAATTGGGTTCATAATCGTAATCACTCGGAACTACTGAATGATTATTGTGCCAAAACTAAACAAACCTGAACACTATGAGCTAACAGTAAGGAATACAAGAAACATATTGTTCAGAACTACCACCCTTTGAATGGTGTTCCCCCAGGTTTTGCTTTAACTATTTTTCTGGCTATAGAACTCTGTGCACTTTAACCCTGATAGCACATGGTGAAGTGCCTGTGATCCTCCTGTCAACATGATGAAATTGGCAATTCCTAGTTGGCATATTTAACTACCTTTAAGCCCCTATTATATGGTACAAAAGTATTCCAATGGGCTGTAACTTAACTGTCACCAGTGGACTGCAGCATCCATTGTTCAATCCACTATAGTGAAAGAGTAAACATGACTGCAGACCTACCATCTGTAGCTTGGTTGTGCAGTTTTAAACTGCAATTTTGACCTGCAAAAAGAACCCCTTTTGACAGGTTTGAACCTTTCTTTTAAATGCTAATAAATCATCCCTAATATGTCTTGCTGTCAAGGAGTCAGGGTGGAAAGTATGTAAAAGTAGGGCATTTAGAATTTTAAATTTAAACATGTCCTTTCAGTGAAAAAGCCCTAAAAGATATTTTCACTGTACCAAGGCTGATTAATCCATAGGAAAGCATTGGGTTGTAATATTAAATGTAATAGTGTTAATAACGCTATCCCTATCTAGGAAGCAACTACACATTTAAATCCTGGATGTTTTGAAATATTAATTACAAGCCAAATTTACTGGTGAAATCTTATTTGTAATAAATATTCTAAAAAGTTTCCTTTCCCTGCCTAAAGCCTTTGGAGGCCCATTTGTCGGAGCTCGAGATGCAACCTGGCACCTGAATAGCCCCTTAATGAGGTGGGAAAACTACTCCCAGAGCAGGACAAAAACTTGGGTTTGGGGAGGGGTTCTGTTCCTCTGGCAGGATGGCCATCATGGCTGTGCCCAGGAACTTGATTAACTTGAAAGAGGCCTATAAGTCACAAGCAAATGTTAGCTGGTATCTTGCCCTTCTTTGTTCCCCTCGCCAGGCAGGCACTAATCCCTGTGAGAGAAAAGCTGCCCCCAGAACTAGCCAAGAGTGACCACAGAGGAAAGGCCTGCTCATTTCCATGTCCAAATCTTTTGGGTGGGAATGTAGGCCATGCACAGGGGAATAAGGGTTTCACCAGCTTGGATTTAGGCAGAGAGGGGCACTGTGGGATTGTTTGCAGAGGGAAACACAGGAAGTGCTGCAATAATGGATAGGAATGCCCCTGAGAGCGTTTATCCCATTGGGTAGAGAGGGGCCAGGAGTCACCTACTCTGAAATGCTGGTGCCAGGCATAAATTTAGCACCCACAGTACCCTCCTCAGAACACTTTCTGGACCTGTTGAAGAACAGAAGATGACTTTATCTGCTCTCTGTGACTTGAGAAAAGCATACAAGACTGGACCTGCCCTCCCTCTTGTTCCGAGGACAACGAAGGGGGCTCCAGAGGTAATGATGCAAAACTCCTGTTCAAGCCACATGGACTCAACAAGCTACAATAGGTCTTTCCTGTAACTACCCGGCTAACCAGTTCCAAATGAACCTACTATTGACTAGGGCTTTGCAGAGCTCGCAGAGTTTCACTACGTGGAATTCCACGGAGTACCCGAAAAACTCAGCGGAATTCCGCAATGTTCTTTGCGTGGGCAGAGTATTGCTCATTCACCCATTATAACGGTCAAAGAACGATCATCGAGTAACTGAACAGTGACTCTTAAAGCAGACCTATCATGTACAGACAGCCCCTACTACAATCTGTTGCATGGTGCCATTTTGTCTGCATGCAGGTAGCAATAACGGCGGCTTCAGTAACCCTGGCGATTCACTTCAATATCAAGCATTTACGCGGTGCCATTGTCAGGTGAATTACACAAGTTGAGTCTTAGCGCAAGGTTAGTAATGGCTGAGAGCTGCCTTTCTCATGGTGGTCTTCACCAGCACCTCACACAATTTTGCCCGGCATCACAGGCCTCGAACTGTACACACACACCCAAGCCAGTATTGTTGTCTGCTTTACTTCCCTGTTCTTATCCATGTTTAGGGAAAAAAAAGCTGGCTCACTCACCGTCCGTCTCCACATGCAGGCTGCCAAGCAGAGCACCAGTACCATCCACAAGGTGGGCATGGTGCCTGTGGAAAAGGGGCCGGGGGTGAGCAATGGCCTATCGAGGTGGGTAGATGTGAGGCTGTTCATCCACAGCTCCTTGGATCTCCTTTCCTGGTGATTGCTCGGGTTTCTGGCTCCCTCTAAGGGCTACTATCATTGTTCTTACACTGGCTCATTCCCCATGGTAGGAAAAGCTTCCTGCAGGCTCTACTGGCTGACCTCCTTTGAGAGGGAATGTATCGGCCACGGAGGTGCCTGTTGGTACAGAAAGCTCCTTCCACTCCCTGCACTCTGAAAGCTCCTGCTCACACACTGACATAGCCTCCCACTCTCCAAACACCAGCTGCTCTGTCAGTCTCCATGTTGCCTTCCTCATGGAACATGAGTGAAGCACTGAGCAGCAGTTGTCAGTTGAGATGAATGCCTGTAAACTCTGCTCCACAGGCGTTGTAGGTAGAGTTTTAATTTGTTTTTAAACTCCCTGCTCCTAAGTGGAGCTCGCAGTGGCAAAACTCTGTCAACTCCACCCGCGGAGCGGAGTATACTACCCAGCCTTACTATTCACCCAGAGCTGACCTCTAATAAAGTGAGTCTGAGCCCCTAAGTGCTGTCCCCAAGGTCCTGGATTCTTGACTGACATCAAAGTGCACTCTTTCGAAAATTACCTGAAATTTGGGCCTTAGAAACTGTTTGGCTCCAAAGACCTTTGGAGGACAGGACCAATCTGCCAAGTTAATCTGAAGAAGGAATGCTACTGCTGGGACAAAGATTCAGGTTGATCCTGCGCAGATCTATTGCATAGAAGCTAATTTGATTCAGCTGCACCTTGCAAAGAAGGCATTCAGCCTTATGGAGCCCTCTTTGGTACAGCCTGCAGTCTTGCTCCACTGGAAGAATCTGAGCTCCAAAAAAGTGACCAATTCCGAGGTAGAAATCTTCACCAGGGCGAACGTAGCAAAAGAATCCAGCCAGCCATTGGTTATAGGAGTGCCATTAGGCGTCTTCAGCTGTGAGCTTTTCTACCAACTATCAATTGCTTCACCGAGACCTTGTGCAGTGAGTGTCTAGTGCCGTGGAAGCATCTTCGAACAAATCCTACTGCCGTGCACTGTTGAGGATTTTTTATTTCAATGTCAGAGACGAAGTCTGAAGGTAAAACTTCCATCTGAGTGAAACCGGATTTCTGTATCCGACCCGCGCTCCATCATGGTTGGTCTTAACTTGTGCCTAGGTAACAGTCAGCGCTATTTTCACATTTAAACTTATAAAATTCTAACTTTACGTTCCCTTATTGGATTTTTGTAATTTTTATACCAGTTTATTTATTACATTTTCTTCTATTGTTCTAAATTGGTATGAGGTTTATTTGCATTGTTTTCTGACCACATAGCTGTTTTGGTAACGCATACATAATTTACACTTTGCCATTTAGTTATTTAGTTAAGCCTATCTGCTTTGTGCCATAGTTACAAGGCCATTGAGCTCATGTTTATTTATTGCCTTTAGTGGTTCACCCTGACAAGGGTTAAGGCTATAACTTGAGGTGGCTACTCACCCTCTCAACTAGCACCTCAATTTCTTACACATATCTTTGAGGCCAAAGCTGCTTTCATCCTCACTCTTTGCCAACCTGATCCTGGCTACTATTGTAAAACAAATGTGTGCTTCCCATTCAGCCACTTTAGAACTAGGGCAATTAGTACTTCTCTGCCTCAAGAGAAGGTCCCTTGAGCCAGACAATTGCCTAAGTCACCTCAAAAACTTTAAGGATCATAAGATCTTGGATGCCACTTCACCAACTGTACCCAAAGAAAACTAAATACCCTTCTGTCTCCTAACCCCCAAGCGACATCCCATTTTAAGCCAGTTTTGCAGCCTATGATTTGCTCAACTTAAGGCTATACATTGTTGAGAGTGCCAAATCTTTGGGAGTTTTTCCTAGATAAAAATATAAATCTGCACTACATAAACTTTCTAGCCAAAGTAGCCTATAACAAAATCAAAAACCAAGCCTCTGTCTCCTGCTGATCAACTTAAGACAGTAGCTCTGTCTTTAGTACTGCCAAGGGGTGACTATGGCAACTCCCTCCTGTCCCTCATTCCAGAAATCTATAGGCTCCTCTAAAAACATCCCCTAATGTCACAGCAAGACCAGCATAAGGTGCCTGGAGAGTGTATGTTGTCTCCCATTTTTTGATTAATTTAAATTTGCTTCATACATAAGCCAGAAATGCTTTAAAGCTGCGCTGCATTATCTATAGGACTCTTTATGATGAGCAATCAAACTATTTGTGATGCTAATTAGCCAACTCAGGAGGCTCCCACTGTCTATGGGGAACTGACTTCTTCAAGTAACCTCTGGATAACTGTATTTCTCAGGAAATGCTACCAAAATCTGGAACTTGATCCCTTCAGTTAATAGGACTAGGCTCTTGTATGTCATCTTCAAACAAAAATTTAATTACTACTCTTACAGCTTTTCTATACTACTAACCTCAACTGGATTTGAGGACTATAATGACTTCACCTTCATGTTATTTCATCCTGATACGATTGATCGAGATTATCCTTGTCGGCACATTTCGGTTGATTGATGTCATACTGTTTATCGATCTGTGTGATCATGCGAAGAGCTCTCCTGCTTCATGGGTGGGTTCATGCTTTAATTTAATAAAATATAAGTAAAAGTGCATCAAATCCATACATATACTAAAACTGTTGTGGCTACAGAAGTGAACCATCCCATTGTCCATGGGCATAGATGTTTCCACTTCTCACACAATGATCTAAAGACATGCTTGTTTCAAAGACGTTGGTACAAGGGAAGTGGTAAGAGGGTCAAACACTTTGAATCTTCATTTATATTTATATTTCAAATCCTCAGCTATAAAAGGCATACCTGCCATAGCACCAACTTCCATATATAAATAATTTAAACCATCTAACATTTACATTTTGATAGGGAATGATTAACGACGTTTTTCGTTGCCTCAAGATGTTTTAAGACTATACTTCCTGGCAGTGGCGGGGGGTGCGGGGGGTGCGGACCGCACCGGGTGACACCCCTCACATGGGGTGACACCATCTGGTTAAGCTGTGCTCTGCAGCCTCGCCTCCAGGGATGGTTCTCTCACGTGGGCGCTGGGGCTTCGCCCCCTGTATTTCATTCCCAAAATAGCTTGTTGTTATTGAACAAATATTCGAGTCAGTCCACTATTCCAAAATAAAAGATTTTCTTTAAGGGTAGTACTGAAAAAAATACTTGCCGTCACACAAAAACTCGAGCAGCCCTCTGCTGCCCCTGCGCAGCTAACTCAGTAAAGCTTACGTCTATTTGCCGGGCAGATGAGCTCAAATCCTGGCTGAGGCCTGTGAGGTCACGAGCTCTCAAAATCATTGCTTCCCGGGCCCCTGACAACATGGTGAAAAGTTTGTCCCTGGGAGTTTCTGCCTGAAGCCCTGTAGCTCCAGGGGCTTCATGTCCATCAGGGCTGCGTCACAGGATGGGGTGGGAGCAACCATCACTGACCCCATCTTGTGACGAGTGTTGAGAGAGGGTGGGGTTAAAGCATGGAGGCGGCAAGATCAACCCTGGAATCTGGACCCTGGCGCTGTTTATTTTCAACAGATGCGTGTGAATTAATTGCTTGTTATCGGAACGATCTCCCTGAATGCAGAGCGACTTCTGCAGCACCGATGAGCCTTTCTAGTAAGTGAGCTTCCTTTCCAAATGAGCTTGATCGATATTTTGCAGAAAGTCACAGGATGCTGCTGTGGCACAATTGTACCGGCGGGAACTCCTTGCACTTACTTTTAGTGTGCCGGTGCCCACATGTGCGCATTTAATTACGTGTTACCAAAGAGATTTCACAATCACAACAGCCACAGTGTCTGTTTTCCATCTCTGACTCCATAGTGCTTCTGTACGATAACATTTATTCTAGACTTCCCGATGGCCGCAGATAATGATGCCACTCTAAATCCATTAGATATTTTCAGAACATTTGTTTTCTACACAGCAGGCATTAAAATTGTATCCGCATTGGCTGTGATGGCACTGATGAATACTATGCACGTACTCACTATACTGGTTTCATTTCCTCTCTATTCCAGACCCATCATGTTCAGAAAAGCAAAAGCAAGTAGAGAGATTTTGTCCTCGAAAGAGACCAGTGCTTGACAATTTGATCTTTCACTTAACGTGCACACCCTCGAAGGCCATATTTAGGTTCATTCGCCTGCTCACTTTTTCCCCACTGATTGCGTGCCTACTTTCCATTTTTGCACCCATATCTTTCCTATACGATCACATTAATGACCTCCCAACCTGTCCGCTTTGATATCTCATTGTGCACTGTGCCACTGCTGCGACGAAGCGCGGCGCAGCGGTAGTGTCCGGGGGTCAATCAGGCCCAATTCACACTGAATGAATGATTTCACAACGAGCACTGGATCAGGCGTATTCAGCCTCTCTCTGACTGTCACACCTCTTCCTTACTTACTGCATCCCACTATTCGCCCAACAACCTCATCCATAGACCCATGGCCCACACATCCATTCATTCACCCATGAGCACATTTACCCAATCAACCATCCATCCTTTTCAAACATATTTATTCACTTCCATACCCATCCTTCCACATCACCAATTATCCATCCATACAACCATACATACCTGCATGCATGCATGCATCCATGCATCCACCCATCCACAACTGAGAAAGTACTGATTTCTGAACAATGAATGTATAAAACATTAAGGTATTCCATGTCAGTGATATGGTTTTTGTTTATGTTTCACATGTTTTAATTAATCTTGCATTCCTTAAGAGTGCCCACTATTTCCAGGATGCTGTATTTTGTTGTGTAGCATATTTCTTGTACAGTGCATACTTTGAACTTAGCCTCGTTCAGTTATATTTAACGGGCCACCATTGAGAACTTTAGAGCAAAGGCTGAAGGCTGTGTCAGGTTCTCACAGTGCCTGTCAGTGGGTCTATAAGGTGTTCAGAAAACTTGGCCATCCAACCCCTGACGTCTCTGCTAAACAATCAAAGCAAAGGTCACTTATTTAAGTTGCAATTGTGATTCTGTGCAACTGTGTGTGAAGGAGGTACACAGTTGCCAAAATATTGAGAAGGTGATTGTAAACGAAAATACAGTGCTTACCGGTGAGTCAGTGCGTTGTGTTTTTTGGGGTTGTAAAGTTAAGTTCTCTGATTATACTGAACAAGCGGCTACCAACATCATTATCATATGAAATCTATACTATTGATGTCATAAAACTTTCGCAATTACTTTATCAACCTTCCTGCTTCCTCAAATTTGCTTGAAAATGCCCCATTTATCCACTCTTTTTCAAACATTTCTTGTAGGTTGTTCAGGCTTGCTCGCTATGCTCACTCGCCTCAGTGCGGTACCACGTTAACTTTCCGGCCCACCACTTTCAAATGTCACTAGCCGCCACTGCTCGACTCTGCTCTGTGTCTATTTAAACTTATACTCAGCGCTGCGCGCACGAATTTAAAGCACATTTCATGTGTTTATTTCAGCCACTTTGAGAAAAGCCAAGAACTGTGAGGGAGAAACCATGGGGAGGGTGAGGGGGTGGAGAAGGCGACGAGGAAAGGGTTAAAAGAGCAGCAGGTGGGGGAGGGGGTGCAGGCGGAGGGGGAGGGATGGTGCAGGCTGAGGGTGAGATGGTGCAGGCTGAGGGTGAGATGGTGCAGGCGGAGGGGAGATGGTGCAGGCAGAGGGAGAGATGGTGCAGGCAGAGGGGAGATGGTGCAGGCAGAGGGTAGATGGTGCAGGCGGAGGGGAGATGGTGCAGGCAGAGGGAGAGATGGTGCAAGCGGAGGGGAGGTGGTGCAGGCAGAGGGTGAAAGGATGCAGGCAGAGGGGAGATGGTGCAGGCAGAGGGAGAGATGGTGCAGGCGGAGGGGAGATGGTGCAGGCAGAGGGAGAGATGGTGCAGGCAGAGGGAGAGATGGTGCAGGCAGAGGGAGAGATGGTGCAGGCAGAGGGGAGATGGTGCAGGCAGAGGGGAGATGGTGCAGGCAGAGGGAGAGATGGTGCAGGCAGAGGGAGAGATGGTGCAGGCAGAGGGGAGATGGTGCAGGCAGAGGGGAGATGGTGCAGGCAGAGGGAGAGATGGTGCAGGCAGAGGGAGAGATGGTGCAGGCAGAGGGGAGATGGTGCAGGCGGAGGGGAGATGGTGCAGGCAGAGGGAGAGATGGTGCAGGCAGAGGGGAGATGGTGCAGGCGGAGGGGAGATGGTGCAGGCAGAGGGAGAGATGGTGCAGGCGGAGGGGAGATGGTGCAGGCAGAGGGAGAGATGGTGCAGGCAGCGGGAGAGATGGTGCAGGCAGAGGGAGAGATGGTGCAGGCAGAGGGGAGATGGTGCAGTCGGAGGGGAGATGGTGCAGTCGGAGGGGAGATGGTGCAGGCAGAGGGGGAGATGGTGCAGGCGGAGGGGAGATGGTGCAGGCAGAGGGTGAAAGGATGCAGGCGGAGTGGAGATGGTGCGGACAGAGGGAGAGATGGTGCAGGCAGAGGGGACATGGTGCAGGCAGAGGGTGAGTTGTTCCTTCCGGTAAATTGTGAGGGGGTGACACCATGAGTTACCCTCACCGGGTGACACCAACCCTAGTGACGCCACTGCTTCCTGGTTTAAGACAGTCTAAATAGCGTGTTTTCTGAATTCATTAATCCTTAAATCTGCCGTAAACCTGACAAAACAATTAATATTTAAAGCCCATGTTTTTCAGATTTAAGACAGCCTTAGCCAAGGAAAAATGTTAATGAATTAGGCCCATTATGTTTTGAAAATATTTGGCAAAGTAATTTCTATGTTTTTCCTTATAAGTCAGTATCCTCTCCGATCGCTGAATTAATATAACAATGAAATGAAACGTTTTCCCCTGTTTTTGTCACAGAGTTGAAAGAAACTTTATTTTCTGAGAAAAAATAGAGCACTTTGAAACTTGCACACACTGTGAGCTGGACCCGTGCACTGAAACACTAAATATTTAATTGTCTAACGTTCCTGACCTGATGCGGTATAATGTCACCAGTTTAAAAAGCACTGAACATTTTATGACCGCAGCATGAAAATACAGCATGAATAATGATCAAACTGCATAATTCATCGACAGCTCTGAAGCCCCTACTGTTCTGAGGCTCATCTAAATGCTTAGTGACAATCGTAGAAAAAATCGCCAGCGAACTCTTTTGATTTGTTTCTTTCTGCACAGAAAGTCATGAGCTTTACTGGTTGACTTATTTGATAAAAATCTATATCTTTAACACTACCATTTAACACTAGCATAACTCCATGAGGGTAATCACGAAAGTATTTTGCAAATAAATCCCATATATAAATGGAAAGCTACATGAGGTTGGGCACGACAAAGATTTTAAAGGCAGCCGGCAACACTGAGCGGTATTTTGTAGATTGTAACGGACTTAAAAGCGACTGGATGCGCCGCCTATTATCTAAGGACGAGGTATTCGTGATGCGACCACTTCTTTAACCTAGATCTCCTTCGTAACCACTTTCATGTATTGAAGACTCGTATGTTCAAAGTATTCAAGCGAACCTTGAATAAACAACCTCTTAGAGGCAACACCAACAATCTGTCCAAGATTTAAAACTATCAGAAGGTGACAACACCAGCAAAGTGGTAACAAAAGAAAAGTGCGGCCAGTGCTTTATCTGCGAAGGCTGTTGCAGGTGGTGTGCCCTAGTTCTCATTTTTAGTTGTGGCCCACAGCTTTACTGTTATTTACTATACATAATGCAGTTGCGTATGGCATACAATTGATGCACTAGCATTATTTACCATGGAACCACATGTTTTTGATTAATGTGCCTTTTGTGTTTATAATCTACCACTTGGTTGTGATCTACTAACTACACATTAAGCAGTCTGCATTGCTATATACATATATATATACATATATATGTGTGTGTGTATATATATATATATATATATATATATATATATATATATATATATATATATATATATATATATTCACTGAAAAAACCGTAGGTTTCAGGCCTTATACAGTTAGGAATTAGCATTTAAAAAAACCTTGCAAATTCACTGAAAAAACCATAGGTTTCAGGCCTTATATAGTTAGGAATTAGCATTTAAAAAACCTTGCAAATTCACTGAAAAAACCATAGGTTTCAGGCCTTATATAGTTAGGAATTAGCATTTAAAAAACCTTGCAAATTCACTGAAAAAACCATAGGTTTCAGGCCTTATATAGTTAGGAATTAGCATTTACAAAACCTTTGAAATTCACTGAAAAAACCATAGGTTTCAGGAGTTATATAGTTAGGAATTCGCTTTTAAAAAACCTTTGAAATTCACTCAAAAAACTATAAGTTTTAGTGGTGTTATAGTTAGCTGGACATTTTACTCATACAAAACCTTTGAAATTGCTCCTATATAGTTAGTTGTACTAACTATATTTCGCGCACCCGCAATCCACTGCTGATGATGTCACATATTAGGTCATTCATGACATGGTCAGTGACATCACTGATGACATCTCAAATGACATCACTGATGACATCACTGATGACATCATCCAGTGAATGTGGTTTGCTTCGTTATTTAAATATGCATTATATATATAGCAATTTGCATTGAAGAATAAGTGGATATATATAAATAAATATTTGGATGGAGGATTTAGTAGCAGTGTAATTGACTGTTTACTTCACCAATTTATAATGTCTCACTAAATATAGTGGATAGTGACTAAACTGTGTGAATATCTGTATCACTTTGTCAGTTGTTGTGTAAACTGATTCTACAGTTGGTTACTAGCTATGTGAAAGTCTATATTAGTTATTGATTAGTTAACTGAGTATTTGTATGGGAGTGTGAAAGTGTGTGTGGTTCGGTGGGGGGTGTGTGACTGTCCAAAGATGTGTGAATAGTTGATTCAGTAGATATATGAAGTTAAAGCTACATGTTCTAACAGTTGTTTGGGTGAGCGAATATCTTTATGGGTGTGGTGATGAGCAAATATATTTCTCAATGGTACAGGTCCAACAAACTAGAAAAATAAAAGGCAGTGTATGTGTCAGATGTTGTATATAAATAAGTATACATAAGACACAATGATTGTGTGAGTGACTGTATGGATAACTGTATACTTGTAATAATGATTTTATAATTCACTAAGTATGACTTACTATCTAAATGAATAGAAGAAGTGGTGTTTGTATAAGTGTTTTGCTAAGTAAATATGTAAGTATGAATGATCCATTGTTTGCATAAGTGAGTAGGATGACTTCATATGTGAATAGGATGCGTGCTGTTGTTTAATGTCGATATAGATGTATAAGTATTTTTGATAGTGTTTTATTGTTCATTGACAGCATGTATGAGTGAATCCATAGGTAAGTGATTAGATGTGTGTATACATCTATGAATCACTGAGTGGATTTGTAGATACTTGTATTGCTGTGACAATGGATTTAAATATGATACTCTGTATTTTACAAAGAGTGATGAAAAATTGTAATAGTGTATGAAAAGGTGTATGTGATTGTCACGTGGATGATGTAATCAGTGATGTCATCAGTGATGTCATTTGAGATGTCATCAGTGATGTCACTGACCATGTCATGAATGATCTAATATGTGACATCATCAGCAGTGGATTGCGGGTGCGCGAAATATAGTTAGTACAACTAACTATATAGGAGCAATTTCAATGGTTTTGTATGAGTAAAATGTCCAGCTAACTATAACACCACTAAAACTTATAGTTTTTTGAGTGAATTTCAAAGGTTTTTTAAAAGCTAATTTCTAACTATATAACTCCTGAAACCTACGTTTTTTTCAGTGAATTTCAAAGGTTTTTTAAATGCTAATTCCTAACTATATAAGACCTGAAACCTATGGTTTTTTCAGTGAATTTGCAAGGTTTTTTAAATGCTAATTCCTAACTATATAAGGCCTGAAACCTATGGTTTTTTCAGTGAATTTCAAAGTTTTTTTAAATGCTAATTCCTAACTATATAAGGCCTGAAACCTATGGTTTTTTCAGTGAATTCGCAAGGTTTTTTAAATGCTAATTCCAAACTATATAAGGCCTGAAACCGATGGTTTTTTCATTGAATTCGCAAGGTTTTTTAAATGCTAATTCTATTAGCGGTTAACGTTTTTATATATTAAAACGTTTTTTAAATCTCAAATGCCTGCTTTGCTAACAGAGTTTTTAAGCACAGGCTCTTTTGTCTCTGGTGGCCATCTTGGGAGACTGCATATCAGAATTTTTTTAATGAAATATAAGAGGATTTGAGAAGTCACTCAAAATGTGCCCTAATTTTTCTTTCTTCAACACTAATCATAATTTCTATGGCAAAATGAACCCCCTCATTTTGTTCCTTTGAAAATTAAATGTTTTAAGTGTTAACACTTTATTCCAATCAAGATGACTTCAGGTGTGCCATACTTTTGTCATAAGTAAGACTGTTAGCGCTCTAGTTGTTCTTTAGAACACTCTGGGACATTCTGTCATTGGGCTATAGTTGGGCTACATCTGGCTGATATTTGGGCTACATTTGTTTTTTTTGTCTCTGGTGGCCATCTTTGGGCTACATTGGGCTACATTGGGCTACATTGGGCTACATTTGGGCTCTAACATATATATAGCCCAATGTAGCCCAATATATATTTTTTCAAAGTTAATTTTCATAAAATCCACTGGAGCACATATCTTGAGACATAGCAAAGGCACATCGGGCTACTAGTCCCTACAATTTTGCCAAGTTTGGTGGGAAACCATTCAGCCTTTTGGGCTAAAAGTGAGTCCAACCGCCCTATGGAAATTAACATGGGGAAAACACGTTTTGGGACCCCCTTTTATCTCGGCCCCTGCTTGACGAATCCCCCCCAAACTTTCAGGGAAGGACCGGAGCGCCACGAGGCAAAGTTAAGGAAAATTTCAGGAAGATTCCTCAACCGGCGCCAAAGTTATTCCCAATAGAATGTTGCGATTTCCCTATGGAAAACAATCCTAACTATTTTTTTAAATCTCAAATGCCTGCTTTTCTAACAGAGTTTTTAAGCACAGGCTCTTTTGTCTCTGGTGGCCATCTTGGGAGACTGCATATCAGAATTTTTTTATGAAATATAAGAGGATTTGAGAAGTCACTCAAAATTGCCTAATTTTTCTTTCTTCAGCACTAATCATAATTTCTATGGCAAAATGAACCCCCTCATTTTGTTCCTTTGCAAATGAAATGTTTTAAGTGTTAACACTTTATTCCAATCAAGATGGCTTCAGGTGTGCCATACTTTTGTCATAAGTAAGACTGTTAGCGCTCTAGTTGTTCTTTAGAACACTCTGGGACATTCTGTCATTGGGCTATAGTTGGGCTACATCTGGCTGATATTTGGGCTACATTTGTTTTTTTTTGTCTCTGGTGGCCATCTTTGGGCTACATTGGGCTACATTGGACTACATTGGGCTACATTGGGCTATATTTGGGCTCTAACATATATATAGCCCAATGTAGCCCAATATATATTATTTCAAAGTTAATTTTCGTAAAAACCACTGGAGCACATATCTTGAGACATAGCAAAGACACATCGGGCTACCAGTCCCTACAATTTTGACAAGTTTGGTGGAAAACCATTCAGTCGTTCGGGCTAAAAGTGAGTCCAACCGCCCTATGGAATTTAACATGGGGAAAACACGTTTTGGGACCCCCCTTTTATCTCGGCCCCCGCTTGAATTCCCCCAAACTTTCAGGTAAGGACCGGAGGGCCGCGGGGCAAAGTTAAGGAAAATTTCAGGAAGATTCCTCAACCGGCGCCAAAGTTATTCCCAATAGAATGTTGCGATTTCCCTATAGAAAACAATCCTAACTATATATACCCACTGGCTATCTCCAGTAGGTAATATATATATATATATATATATATATATATATATATATATATATATATATTATAATGTTTGTGCACTGGCATAATTTATCATAATATTTCTATGATATATGCACCTATTTTCTGATTTAGATGCCATTTAATATTTGCCTCTATGTTTCAATACATAAGCCTGCACTGACAGAGCTATTGCATATTATGCATTTCCTCCCACCTTTCCTGTTTAGTATTTTTTCCCTGTTTAACACTAAATGTATTCTTTAAGGGAGATTGAGCACAATGTTTTTGCAATTAGACTTAGACAAAGACCCAGCCGGGTTGAAACACGGTGCCATTAAAATTCCATGAAACCGACACGCTGTGTTCAAGCATTTTGAATCTTGCATATTTTCCAGGAATAATTTAATTTATATATATATATATATATATATATATATATATATATATATATATATATATATATATATATATATATATATATATATATATAAGGTATATATATAGGTAGTTATAGTTACAACCTAGTTTCCATAGGAAAAGCATTTTTTAATTTGCTTATACCTTTGGCTTCATTTGATGAATAATTCTGAAATTCACCCCCGAAAAAGTATGTCCATGTCAGCTCCTATCCTTAAAGTTTGCGGGTGATACGTCAAGAAGGGGCTGAGAAAAAAGGGGGGGTCCCAAATCGCGTTTTCCCCATGTTAATTTTCATATAAAATTTTGCGACGAGCTACAGCCCGGACTACTGAACGCAATTACCCCAAAGTTGGCAGAAAGGTAGAGCTTGGTTCAGAAAGCAACATTGTTTTTAAATGGTGTAAATTCGTTGAGTAGTTTTTGAGAAATTCAAAAAATAAGAGCCAAAAAATCATTTTCCCATCGGAAACTTTCTACAAGGCTACAGCCGAAACTACCTAACAGAATTACCCCAAATTTGGCACGAAGGTAGTGCGTGGGTCAGAAAGCATTTTTTTTAAATGGTGTAAATCTGTTTAGTAGTTGCGGAGAGATTAGAAAAATAAAAGTTGTAATATCTAGTCAGAGCCTAAGTCCCATGCACTAGCAAGGCTGCCAACACTCCAAACCAGGAAGTGTTGGCAGCCATCTTGTGGCTCGGTAGAAGCGAGTGGCTAGAAAACAGAGAAACAAAGGTATAAAACAAGAGAAGGGGGCAGCGTAGAAACACCCTGACCCCCTAGGCATGCACAGTGGTGCAGGGAGGGGGCCGGGCCTGACATAGCAGGTGTGCAAATGCACCCCCTGGCACATTGTAAATTGGGGGCTTAAGTCCTCTCCCAACAAGCCCACCAGGTACTTCCAGTATGCGCCAGGGAGCTGCGTTGCAGAGAGGTGATCAGAGGCCACGTCCCTTTTTACACCTCTCTACAATGCAGCTCTGTGGCGCTTACTGGAAGTACCTGGTGAGCTAGTTGGCCCCCAGGGACCATCAGGACTCAAAGGGAATTAATACCCCAACTTAGAAAGCGCCTGGGGCGCGTTTTACAGTGGTGAAGGGAGGAGGTGGGCCCTGACGTAGCAAGTGTGCAAACGCACCTCCTGGCGCATCATTCATGAGGGTCCCTGGGGGTGAACTAGCCCACCAGGTACTTCCAGTATGCGCCAGGGAGCTGCATTGTAGTGACGTGTTCAGAGGCTATGCCCCTTTTTACACTTCTAGACAACGCAGCTCTGTGGCACTTACCGGAGGTAGCTGGTGGACTAGTTGGCCCCCAGGGACCATCAGGACTCAAGGGGATTTAATCCCCCAATTTACAATGCTCCAGAGGGTGCCCCCTGGCACATTGTAAATTGGGGGATTAAGTCCCCATCAATTCTGAGGGTCCCGGGGGGCGAACTAGCCCACCAGGTACTTTCAGTATGCGCCTTTGCAACACAGCTCTGTGGCGCTTACTGGAGGTAGCTGGTGGGATAGTTGTTCCCCAGGGACCTTCAGGACTCAAGGGGATTTAATCCCCCAATTTACAATGCTCCAGAGGGTGCGTTTCCACAGTGGTGCAGGGAGGGGGCGTGGCCTGATGTGACAAGTGTGCAAACGTGTGGTACGTGTTAAGTTAGGGGATTAAGTCCCCTTGAAACCTGAGGGTCCCTGGGGGCCAACTAGCCCACCAGGTACCTCCAGTAAGTGCCAGGGAGCTGTGTTACAGAGAGGGGGTCCAAGGCCTCACATTAGCACAGTGGTGCAGGGGGCGGGCCTGACATAGCAAGTGTGCAAACGTACCCCATGGCACATTGCAAATTGGAGGATTAAGTCCCATTTAATCCTGAAGGTCCCTGGGGGCCAACTAACCCACCACATACCTCCAGTATGCACCAGGGAGCTGCGCTGCAGAGAGGTTTTCAGAGGCCGCATCCCTTTTTACACCGCTCTGCAATGCAGCTCTGTGGCTCTTACTGGAGATACCTGGTGGGCTAGTTGGCCCTCAGGAACCATCAGTACTCAAGGGGAATTAATCCCCCAACTTATAAAATGCCATGGGGGGGCGTTTGCAAAGTGGTGAACGGAGGGGGTGGGGCGTGACATAGCAAGTGTGCATACGCACCCCTTGGCACATTGCAAATTCGGGGATTAAGTCCCCATCAATCCTGAGGGTCCCTGGGGGTGAACTAGCCCACCAGGTACTTCCAGTATGCGCCAGTGAGCTGCATTGCAGACTGGAGTTCAGAGGCCACACCTCTGTTTACACTTCTCTGCAACGCAGCTCTCTGGCGCTTACTGGAGGTAGCTGGTAGGCTAGTTGGCCCCCAGGGACCTTCAGGACTCAAGGGGATTTAATCCCCCAATTTACAACGCTCCAGGGGTCGCGTTTGCACAGTAGTGCAGGGAAGGGGCGTGACCTGATGTGACAAGTATGTAAAGGTGTGGCGCATGTTAAGTTGGGGGATTAAGTTCCCTTGAAACCTAAGGGTCCCTGGGGGCCAATTAGCCCACCAGGTACCTCCAGTAAGCGCCTGGTAGATGTGTTGCAGAAAGGTGGTCCAAGGCCTCAAGTTAGCACAGTGGTGCAGGTAGAGGGAGGGGCCTGACATAGCAAGTGTGCAAACGCAGCCCCTGGCACATTGTAAATAGGGGGATTAAGTCTCTTTCAATCCTGAGGGTCCCTGGGGGCCAAGTAGCCCACCAAGTACATCTAGTATGTACCAGGGATCTGCGTTGCAGAGAGGTGTTCAGAGGTCATGCCCCTTTTTACACCTTTCTGCAACGCAGCTCTGTGGTGCTTACTGGAGGTACCTGGTGAGCTAGTTGGCCCCCAGGGACCATCAGGACTCAAGGGGAATTAAACCCCCATCTTAGAATGTGCCAGGGGGAGTGTTTGCACAGTGGTGAAGGGAGGGGGCGGGGCATGAAATATCAAGTGTGCAAATGCACCCCCTGGCACTTTGTAAATTGGGGGATTAAGTCCCCATCAATCCTGAGGGTCCCTAGGGGTGAACTAGCCCACCAGGTACTTCTAGTATGTGCCAGGAAGCTGCATTGCAGTGAGGTGTTCAGAGGCCATGCCCCTTTTTACACCTCTCTGCAACGCAGCTCTGTGGCGCTTATTGGTGGTACCTGATGGGCTAATTGGCAGGACTCAAGGGGATTCATTCCCCCAATTTACAATGGTCCAGGGGGCGAATTTGCACAGTGGTGCAGGGAGGGGCACGGCCTGATGTGACAAGTGTGCAAAAATGTGGCACGTGTTAAGTTGGGGGATTAAGTCCCCTTGAACCCTGAGGGTCCCTGGTGGCCAACTAGCCCACCAGGTACTACCAGTAAGTGCCAGGGAGCTGTGTTGCAGAGAGGTGGTCCAAGGCCTCAGGTTAGCACAGTGGTGCAGGGAGGGGGCGGGGCCTGACATAGCAAGTGTGCAAACGCACCCCCTGGCAGATAGTAAATTGGGGGATTAAGTCCCCTTCATTCCTCAGGGTCACTGGGTGCCAACTAGCCCACCAGGTACCGCCATTATGCGCCAGGGTGCTGTGTTGCAGAGAGTTGTTCAGAGGCCATGCCCCTTCTTACACCTCTCTGCAATGCAGCTCTGTGGCGCTTACTGGAGGTACCTAGTTTTCTAGTTGGCCCCCAGCGACCCTCAGGACTCAAGGGGATTTAATCCCCCAATTTACAACGCTCCAGGGGGAAGCGTTTGCTCATTGATGCAGGGAGGGGGTGTGACCTGATGTGACAAGTGTGCAAACACGCTCTGTGGCGTGTTTTAAGTTGGGGGATTTGGTCACTTGAATCCTGATTGTCCCTGGGGGCCAACTAGCCCACCAGGTACCTCTAGTAAGCGCCAGGGGGCTGCGTTGCAGAGAGGTGGTCCAAGGCCATGTCCCCTTTTTACACCATTCTGCAAAGGAGCTCTGTGGTGCTTACTGGAGGTTGCTGGTGGGCTAGTTGGCCCCCAGGGACCCTCAGGACTCAAGGGACTTAATCCCCAAATTTACAATGCACCAGGGTGTGCATTTGCACAGTGGTGCAAGAGGGGGTGTGGCCTGATGTGATAAGTGTGCAAACACAACCTGTGGCGTGTTTTAAGTTGAGTGAATATGTCACCTTGAATTTTGAGGGTCCCTGGGGGCCAACTAGCCCATCAGGTATGTCCAGTAAGCTCCACAGAGTTGCATTGCAGAGAAGTGTAAAAAGGGGCATGGCCCTGAATCACCTCTCTGCAACGCTGCTATGTGGCGCTTACTGGAGATACCTGGTGGGCTAGTTGGACCCCAGGGCCCTTCAGAATTCAAGGAGAATTAATGCCCCAACTTAGAACCCGCTAGGGGGCACATTTGCACAGTGGGGAAGGGGGGGCCCGGGGCCTGATGTGACATGTGTGTACTTATGCAATCAGTCCGCCAAAACCCAAGCACTTATAAATTCACTCTCCTTGCAGTACTCTAACCAACCACTCAGTACCCATGTACTCATGCAATGACCCAGGCACTAACTCATGGCAAATACAGAGGAGGTCATGCAAATCACAGGGGTACCCCAACCCATTGTGTTCCCTAGTGTATGTAGGTATTTTCACTATATTTTAAGTGTCTTTTAGCATATCACTGGCTCCAGTCCTGGTTAATCAGAGTCAGTTACCACCAGTACTCGTCAGTAAAAAGTTGGGGGCACAGGAGGACTTTCTGGTCCTCTGTTGTTTTTTTCTGCACATCTCTTGCTTCTTCTTGCACTTTTCTTTGTGTTTCTGGACTTCTGTTGACTCTCTCAGCATTTGTCTTGCTTCTTTCTGCGCTTTTCTTCCTTTTTCTTCACATGTCCTACCTTTGTAGGCATAGTTAGAAATTAGCATTTAAAAAAACATTGCAATTCACTGAAAAAAACATAGGTTTCAGGGACGTTATAGTTACGAATTCGCATTTAAAAAATCTTTCAAATTCACTGAAAAAAAACATAGGTTTCAGGGATGTTATAGTTAGTTGGATATGTCGCTCATACAAAACCATAAAAATTCCACTGCTATAGTTAGTTGAGCTAACTATAACTCGCGCCCCTGCAATGCACTGCTGATGACGTCACATATTACATCATTACATGGTCAGTGACATCACTGATGACATCTCAAATGACATCACTGGTGACATCATCCACATGAAAATCTGATGCACCTCCTCATACCTTAATAAAACCTTTGATACACTCACTCTAAAATACAGACTACCATTTTCGAAACAATAGAGACACCAATACCAATTACTAGGCACTCACTCACTGATTCGTAGGCCTTCAGACACATCCACTCATTCACCCATACAGTCACTCATACCTGCAGTGACTCATCAAAACAACACTATTATAGGCACTCAGACACCTATGCAAACACTCACACACCACTACTCATCCAGAGTTACTCACAAATCGAGTCGGTCATGCAAAGAATCAATCACACTTCTATTTACTCACACAACCCCCCTTTTCACACAGATACTAACATATACTTACTCTCTTATACAATAATTGATACAAGTACACACTGATACATACAGCCACTCACAATCACTGACTCTCACATATAGTCAGTTATATACTCCAACTCTCACATGCACTGTATTTTACATATGTAGTTACATGGACATGTAGCACGGAGATATCCATTCACTCACCAACTGACCCATACACACACTCACCCACCCGTACAGCTGTTTCCACATGCACTCTTGAACCCATACACCAAGTGAAGGAAGCACTCACACATCTATGCACTGAGTCACACACCTCCCACTTACCCATAAACACACACACTCAGGCACCCATACAAATACTCACGCAACCAATCAATAACCCATATAGACACTCATGTAGCTACTCACCAACCAATGCAGCACCTTACACAGCAATAGACAGACTGATACAGACATTCACACAATTTAGTCACTAACCCATACATTCAGTAAGACACATTTAATCACTCACTTATACAGTTAGTAAAGCACCTACTAAATCCTCCATCCAGACACTTATACACCCACTCATTCTTCAATACAACTTGGCCAATATATATATATATAACATATTAAAACTTTACAGAAACACACAGTCACTGGATGAGGTCATCAGTGATGTCATTTGAGATGTCATCAGTGATGTCACTGACCATGTCATGAATGATGTAATAGCTGACATCAGCAGTGCATTGCAGGGGCGCGAGTTATGGTTAGCTCAACTAACTATAACATTGGAATTTCTATGGTTTTGTACGAGTGAAATGCCCAACTAACTATAACGTCCCTGAGACCTATGGTTTTTTCAGTGAATTTCAATGGTTTTTAAATGCTAACTTGTAACTATAACGTCGGTGAAATTTATTGTTTTTTCAGTGAATATATATATATATATATATATATATTACCTACTGGCGGTCGCCAGTAGGTATATATAGTTAGGATTTTTTCTCTATGGGATTTTTGAAAATTCTATGTCTAATAACTTTGGAGATTGTGGACGGAATTGGCTGAAATTTTCAGGAAAATGGCACATTTTGTTTCTGAGCAGCCCTTGAAAATTTGGGGGGGGTTCGTCAAGGGGGGGCCGAGAAAAAAGGGGGGTCCCAAAACGTGTTTTTAACATTGAGTTTTCCATAGGGCGGTTGGCCTCACTTTTAGCCCGAACGGCTGAATGGATTTGCACGAAACTTGGCAAAATTGTAGGGACTGGTAGCCCGATGTGCCTTTTGTAGGTCTCAATATATGTGCTACAGTGGATTTTGAGAAATTAACGTTTAAAAAAAGATATATATCTGTAACAGCGGACCGGGCAGCGCTCCAGGACGCGTACTTTTCGCGCAACGGAGCTTTGTGAAGCGAAGCTGATTGGTTCTCCGACGTCTGTCAACATTCCAAACAGTCCGTAGCGGCCGCCATCTTGTCTCTCGGTAGGATCGAGAGACAAGAGGAGGCCAAAGCGAAGGGGCAAATGACCATAAGGGGGAATAGTAGATCCTCGCTGACCCCCTAGGTTTGATGTGGAGGTTTTAAAAGGGCCCCGCGGGGCAAAAAAAAAAAATAATAATAATAATCGAACGGCTGAATGGATTTGCACGAAACTTGGTAAAATATTAGGGACTGGTAGCCCGATGTGCCTTTGCTAGGTCTCAATATATGTGCTCTAGTGGATTTTGAGAAATTAACGTTCAAAAAAAGATATATATCTGTAACAGCGCTCCGCTTCGCGTAACGGAGGTTTGCGAAGCTGATTGGTCATTCTGTCACTGGGCTATATTTGGGCTACATCTGGCTGATATTTGGGCTACATTTGTTTTTTTTGTCTCTGGCGGCCATCTTTGGGCTACATTGGGCTACATTGGGCTTCATTGAGCTTCATTGGGCTACATTGGGCTACATTTGGGCTCCAACATATATATAGGCCAATGTAGCCCAATATATATTTTTCAAAGTTAATTTTCGTAAAAACCACTGGAGCATATATCTTGAGACATAGCAAAGGCACATCGGGCTACCAGTCCCTACAATTTTGCCAAGTTTCGTGGAAATCCATTCAGCCGTTCGAGCTAAAAGTGAGTCCAACCGCCCTATGGAAATGAAGGAAATGAATGGGTAATTTGTAATTAGCAAATAGCTAATCGCAAACTAGGAATGGTAAAGAATCGCTATTTATTCCTTAAAGTTCGCTATTTAGGAAATGCAAAAAACTTTGATGATACATATGGCGGTTCATCTCGAACAAGATAAGAAGCATAGGGATAGATTTATGATGACTGGCGCATCACCAGGGATGTGTTAGTCATTCTGTGCCGCTGTTCCGTCACCTATGGTGTGCTGCATTTACAATGCGGCGCATCATGGGGCAAAAACAGCACAGATGCGTGATGTAACTGTGCCATAAAGGTGGCGCATTGCTGGAGTTGTATCGCAAGTGTGATGAAGCTCCAGGAAGGGTCGGGGGTGCCCCTGTCGCAGGGTTTCTGTTCTCACACAGAACTGTGGACAGAGGATTGGAACCTCGGCGAATTAGGGTGCCCCAAAACTCACCTTAGTACTCAAAAACCCCTTAGCAAGCTAGGTACAGTGTCACATTGGATATAACAAACTCTCAATGTTTAGACAATCCAGAATATGAACTTATAGTACCTCAGGATACGTGGAACTCATGAACAGTCGGTCGTTATATATTTCTTAGAAACCAGAACATGGAGTTAAGAAGAACACATGTGTATTTGAAATGTTTATTTACTAATGCCGTCTTCTCAGGCGTAGTATCTTAGATAATACAAGTACACATATTATCAGTAGCAAAATTACCAGCATAGTTACTAGTACATAAAAAGCGAATGGTGACAGTATGTTAACATGCTGTAAATGAATAAGAGTTATCAACACTTATAAGCAGCCACGGGCCGTGGAGGGAGTTACGGTGGGGCAGGGAGGCGGGGAGGGGGAGGGGCAGGGTGGAGAGGGCTCCACCCTGCCCCTCCCCCTCCCCGCCTCCCTGCCCCATCGTAACTCCCTCCACGGCCCGCGGCTGCTTATATCTCACCCTCCCTAATACACATATTATATTATTTGCTAAGAAGGTCTCTTTGTGTTGGTTTAGGGCGTGCCCATACTTTAGTGTCTTAGATTTGAAGGAATCACATCAGCATACACCAGCTCTCTCTTCATGTCAACCGCATCAAGTGTTGTGTATGTGTGTTCGGCAAAGCAATATAAAACCCGCCTTATGCCCAGAATTGGCAGAAGCTGCACTTATGTTATGAGTATGAAGTCGTGGAGATCAGACCTCATAACAATTCTGTATCGTGTTGTTCTTGAAACTTCAGCACTCGCTGTACAGATATAGTTTAACAAGTAAAGCAGATAGTAGAGCAATAACATATTATTCTCATGTAAATCACGATGAACTATTAGGTTGAAAGCTAAAGCAACAACTAAGTGTCATGTGCAGAAGTTGCAAAAAAGGAAAAATGGCGTTTAAACCGGTAATGAGCCCATGCTAACTTAACACGGTGTAAAGATATCCAGGACCTAGATGACACCTCCCCATGATCCGGAAACGAACTGAATAAGATAATAGAAGTGCCATCTCATGAGAGCAGATTGCAACTTTATATGTGGACGGTCCGCAAGGTAAAATATTAAAAACTAGGAAAATTTAATGCTAAAGAAAAATAAAACAGCCAAGTACTTTATCGAGTCTTAAGCCAATAGGCAAGCTAAATAATAAAAACTTGACAAATAAGTCAATGAATTGTCAATGAAATGCTAGTACTCAGCATATCAAAAATGAAAAAGGTCTATGACATAACTGTGTATGCAAAATAAGCTGCAACAGCCTCTAATAGGAAGTCACCGTCTTCATCCGAAAAGAGTTCAGCCATCCAATTTAAAAGCGGAAAAGAACATACGTGCTCTCCCAGCACCGGATCCTCTATCACCATCAGAGGACAGCTCGGTGGGTTTTCAAGAAAGCTCTGTTCCAAGAAAGACTGTGTTGCCGCCAGTAAATTCCAGGGACCAATTAGTCCATGCATCAATGCCACAGCCATAATCCTTTCGCCAGGACAAACCAACTCGTGAGTAATGATAGGAGTCATCAGCTGATTAAAGTCGACGTCAGGAGAAACCGGTCCGCAGAGACACAAATCAATGGCCCAATCGAAATCACAGGTCAGGCAGTGAAATACAGGCTGGACACAGGTGAAGTAGGAGAATCGAAAAGATAATCCATATGCCGTGCTTAATATCGCCAACGGCATTGTGCCATAATATTCTAGCATGCGATTGCGGAACAGTGTCAGCAGCTGCAGGGCGGGAGGTTGCATAGGAGGGACATCCATATTTAAAAATGTAAAAAAGCACAAGAGCGTCCGCTGGTAATGCAAGTAAAAATGGCAATCCACGAAGCAGAGTGGAAAAAATAGAATGAAAGAAAGCAGGGATGACTCCAAAGATTTTCTCAAATGAAGTCACGAGACCACTGGTAACAACTTTAAAAAAGTGCGCCAGGGCCTTTGTGGAGGATGCGTTAAAGATAGTCCGAACCATCTTGCTGAAATGGAAAGGCAAATCTGAATTGAAAAGGGTCTGCACCTCTGTACGGGTGTTCGCTATGTGAAGCACGAAAGTTTCACGGGCCGAACTCAAGGCCACCTCTCTCTGAGACAAAAGAGCTCTTATTCTTGCCATGCCGTTGAAATCTGCTCCCAAGGTTGGTATTTGTGGCGAGATTGAAAACTCCCTATATTCATGTGTGGGAGGAAATAGAACATTTCTGCAGCAAATAACCCGTTCACTTACTGTTACGATAAAAGGAATACTTTTAATTAACCCAGAACAATCTTCATTATTGAGCATCAAATAACTACCATTTTCCAACAACTTGAACGTGGGGATGATAGCAGGAACTGGCGTGCCTTGCAACACGCAAGCCATATTTGGTCGGTGTTTGTTGCATGAACCGTGTAACTGTATGTGCCTACACATTAGTGAATGATCTGGCGTCTCAGTGCATTCCTCTCCATTCAGATAAACTTCTTGATCATCTTTGAAACATCTGTATGTGTATGGAAGCGACCAGACCTCATGAAGAAAAGCACTACCTAAAGGTTCATAACGACCTATTGGTATATATTTCATACAATTTGAAAACTTATATAAAGCAAAAGGCAGCGTTATTAAACCGTGGATAAGGCACGTTGCCAAAAAACCCGCAATCCTCTGCTGATGATGTCACTGAGCATGTCATGAATGATGTAATATGTGACATCATCAGCAGTGGATTACGGGTAATAGTATCTCTAGTTTACTCCCCTATAGCTGTCTTTCTTTTAACATAAGTGTCTGTTTCCTTCCCTTATACTTACTGTTTTTGGTTCGCTTCCGGTTCGCGTACCGGCGAGCGAACTGGGAAGCGAACTAAGAGAAATAGAGGTTGGCACAGTTCCAAATATTGTACCAATTTTTTAATAACGGGGAGGTAGTTCTGAAAAGAACTTTTTTTTTATTGTTTTTGTTGTTTTATATTTTTTTTATTATTTTTCGGAACATTTTTTTACTTTTTTTGAATTTTTCTGAACAGTTTTATATTTTTTGGGGTTTTTCTTGGAGGGGGCAATGAAAACGATTCATTGTAAAGGGCTCAACAGGAGCAACAAAACAAAAAAAAAGTATTTATTATTTTGGGCGTTTCGTACAAACTTGCATATGATAGTCAATAGCTCTGTTGATCAGAGTGATGCTTCTTTCTCCGTAGCAAATGAATCCATCGCAATATACGCAGATGTGTTTTACTTCACCAAATCTCATTTGTATATTTGGCACCATCTCCCTGCCCTCTGGTCCCGTTACTTCCGGTACAACAGATCTTCTGGCCATAATAGGGAGATTATCTAGGTCGTTCCGAAACTGTGCAGCACTGTAGTTGTTAGGATGCCACCTAGTCATATGGCGATGCATTGTGTAGTTTCCGAAACTGTATTTTTTCTCGGTTCCTCTGGACAGTCTATCTTTACATATAAGGCAAGTTACGTATCTTGCATTTACTTTTTTCTGACCTTTGGGAATTTTAAAAAATTGCCAAATGAAGTTTTCTTTCCAGTGAGACGTCCTGGGCTCCTCAGGCAAAAACTGCCTCTCTTCGTGCTCGTCGTTCTGTTCCTCTTCTTCCTCTTCTTGTTGAATTATAACTTGAGCAGGTGGTCCACTCTTCCTTGGATGTGGTGGAGGTGGTGGGGAAGCACCAGCTGAAGCTACTAAAGAAGCCATTGCTCAGTGATCACAAAGGGTCTTTCTCTCACAATGATGAAAGTCAGAGTGAGGAAAAAAGGAGGGATTTTCATCATTTGGGAAAAACAAGAGTTCTCAACCAATGAAAAGTGTTCATTTTAGATTATATGACCTAGTCTTACATCATTAGGAAACCAAAAGTGAAATGAACCAATGAAAAGTGTTATTACCAAGTCACATGACCTGCTGTGTTTACGTTAAGCGCTTTGCAGGGCCTCCCGGTTTGCTTCCAGAAACCTGCGCTTTGCGACTCGCTTCGCGTACCAGTTCGCTAACTTAGCACGTCATATGACGTATCACGCGACAACGTGAAACGTCATGCGGACGGGAGGCGTCACGATGTTGTTTTCTAACGCGGCAGTTGCGGTAAAGAAACGTTTACCGGCTCGCGGTCTATTTCGCGGCATCAAGGTCAGCTAACGGGAAGCTTCCCGATTCGCGAAGCGGGAACGAAGACAAAAAAATATTTTAAAAAAAAATTATTCATAAACATATAAAATATATTTTTGGATTTAAAGAAGAATACATTTTACAGCTACAGATATTAGCTGTTAAAAAACCAATGAAATTCACTGAAAAAACCATAGGTTATAGACCATATATAGTTAGGAATTAGCATTTACAAAACCTTGAAAATTCACTGAAAAAACCATAGGTTATAGACCATATATAGTTAGGAATTAGCATTTACAAAACCTTATTTTACTCACACAAAACCATTGAAATTCCATATATAGTTAGTTGCACTAACTATATATCGCGCACCCGCAATCCACTGCTGATGATGTCACATATTACATCATTCATGACATGGTCAGTGACATCACTGATGACATCACTGATGACATCTCAAATGACATCACTGATGACATCACTGATGACATCTGATTTGACATCAATGACCACATCACTGATGATATCATTCATGTGACAATACAATGCATCTCCTCACATTTTAATATAACCTCTGTTTCACCCAGTGTTAAATACAGAGTGTAATTTTTGAAACCATTGACACACCAATACTAGTTACTACATACGCACTCACTGATTCCTATGTCTACACACACATTCACTCATTCACCCATACAATCATTCATACATACAATCACTCATCTTTACAACACTATCATATGCACTCATACACCTATACAGACACTCACAGTCTGCCACTCATCCATGGAGTTACTCAGACACGTAGTCAGTCCTGTTAAAGAATCAATGACACTTCCATTTTCTTGTCTATACAGTTAAACATAGAGCACCTTACATTTTCAAACATATACTAACACATACTTACCTTCTTATAGAATCATTGATACAAGTACACATTGATCTGCACAGAGTCACACACCTCCCAGCCAGCCAGCCACACACACACTCAGTCTCCCATACAAATACTTGGACAATCAATCAGTAACCCATATAGTTAATCATATAGCTACTGATCAACACATGCAGCAGTTTACAGAACAACAGACATAATGATGCTCAAATTAAGATAGTTTAGTCACTAACCCATGCACTCAGTGAGACACATTTAATCACTCACTCATACATTCAGTCATGCACCTACTAAATCCTTTGTCCAGACACTTATACTTCCACTCATTCTTCAATATGTAAGACACATTTTAACTTTACAGAAACACACAGTCACTGGATGATGTCATCAGTGATGTCATCAGTGATGTCATTTGAGATGTCATCAGTGATGTCATCAGTGATGTCATTTGAGATGTTATCAGTGATGTCATTTGAGATGTCGTCAGTGATGTCATCAGTGATGTCATTTGAGATGTCATCAGTGATGTCATCAGTGATGTCACTGACCATGTCATGAATGATGTAATATGTGACATCATCAGCAGTGGATTGCGGGTGCGCGATATATAGTTAGTGCAACTAACTATATATGGAATTTCAATGGTTTTGTGTGAGTAAAATAAGGTTTTGTAAATGCTAATTCCTAACTATATATGGTCTATAACCTATGGTTTTTTCAGTGAATATATATATATATATATATATAAATACACATCTGTAAAAAAACAAAGTTTGAAGTAATGTTATAGGTAGGTGAAATGTTCGGTAACAATGTAAAGTTCTACACTTATTTTAACTTTAAAGTTATTTTTTAACATAAAGTAATGTTTACTTACCATACGCAAATCCAACCCCCCCACTGTGTACACCAGGGTGGTGGCTGCAGCCTTGCACTGCGGCCAATCCCATGCTGCCCACCACCCCCGGCGGGTGTTGGATGCAGGGCTTGGCCACAGGCTTGGCCTGCAGCCTCGCCCTGTAGCCAACCCAATTAAAGGACAGTCAACTCCACACTGTGCAGGGTCTTCAGTAGTACATGGCGGAGGGTTGGGCGGAGGTTGTGGCCAAGGCCTGCTGCCATGCCCCTGCATTCAGCCCACAAGTAGCCAACCCACAAAGGCATCCAACTGCAAACTGCACATGCATGCACGGCAAGGGGATAGCCACAGAGCCTTCTCCCAGGGTGAGGCCCCCCTCTCCAAGCAATTATAGACCCAGGGACCCACCCGGAGGCCAAAACTTACAAAATAGGGGCAGGCCCCCCTTCCTGAGTCTCTTTAGACCCTGGGGACCCCATCCCCAGAACCATTTGTTTTTAAAGTGGAGGGGGCTGCATGTTTGGCCCTGGGGACCCCATCCTCCAGGGCTATTTTTTTAATTAAAGGCGAGGTGTGCTGCGTGGCCCCCATTCTGAGACTTGTTAGACCCTGGGGACCCCTTCACCCAGGGCTATTCTATAAAAGAAAGGGGAGGAGGTCCATGAAGCCCCCAACCCGAGCTATTATCGGCCCAGCGACCCCCATCCCCGGGCCTGCATTGATAAATGTGGGTGCCCACACAGGGCACCCACCCTTCATTCGTTGGGGGCAGCAGGAGGAACCCCAAAGCCCCTGCAGCTCCAGCTGGCTCCCCACATGCAGCCGGGTGATGGCATTGCTCCAGCCCGGCGGAAGCAGCTACTAATGCTGCTCAGCAGATTACAATATTTGTCCCACCCAGAAGGAGCAGCTACTAATGCTACTCTCTCTGGGTAGGAGAATTATTTTTACCTGCTTCCCTGCCCGCTTCATTGCAGGCAGGGCAGCAGATCAAAAGTCTGCTCCCAGCCGGCAGAGCATTTTCAAAGCTTCAGCCAGCTGGGAAAAGTCTTTGTGCTTGCGCCCACATGGTGGGCGTTTTGAAAATGCTTCTGCCAAGCTGGTGTGTGCCAGGAAACCATCTTGTCCTGGAGGTTGGCTCCTAGGATACATCATGTGAGACGCTCCAGGGGGATGGGGTCCCTGAGCCGTTAATGGTTCATGGAGGGCTATGTGGCTCTTTTCCACAAAAGAAATGTCAGGCCCTGGGGGATGGGGTCACCAGGGCTGCAAGCGGTTAAGGAAGGGAGCTGCTCACCCACCCCCCTAAAAATAAACATTGGGCCCTCGGGTGGGGTTCCCGGGACTGAAAGTGGCCTTGAGTAAGTCATGTAGCAGCTATCAAAGTGCTCCCCCTTGCTGTAAGTGAAGGTTTCATCTCTTTCCCTGCTCACAGACATGTGGGAAAGAGATGAAACAATTGCTCTTGCATGCAGGGAGATATATTTCCAGCAGTTCCCTGTGTGCCACAGCAATGCTGGCTCTTATGGGTGGAAGTGAGCCACCTGGAACTATGGGGCCCTGAGGCACCCCCTGCTGTCCCCATCCTACATACTGTGTGCCTGGGTGGGGCCAGGGCACCCAGGGACACAAGGTCATGGGGGATGGGGTCACTGTTCCAAAATCAGCACAGGGAGGGGGGCTGTGTAGCTCCCCACCCTCATTCAGTTAAGGTCGGGCCTACGGGTTGGGGTCCCCAGGGCTACAATCAACCCAGTAGGGGGGCTGTGCAGACCTCTTCCCCATTGACTTGTGGCAGTGCCTCAGAGAATGGTGTCCCTGGGGCTGAAATCGGCCTAGGAGGGGTGGACGCGCAGCTCCCTTCCCCCACTAAGTTGTGGCTGGGTCCCCGGGGCCTTGATGGCCCTGATGCTAATTTCACAAAAAGTAATCCTCAACAGTAAGCACTTACACATATAAACATAGCAGTGTGCCAGTTGAAGCTCCACTTCTGTAAAGAAAATATGGTCCTAACTCCTGCCTTGTTGAAGGCAAAGCAGGTGTGTTATCTCAACAATTCCATATTGAAAAACGATCTGAAATATTTTGTGGAGGTCGCAGCATCATTGCTCTATTGGAGCACCAACTGAATGTGACTGTGATGAGTAGTTTCTTTGTTGTCCTGTCCTGGTGAAAGCAAAGTACATTGTTTTCCCTTTAAATTTCTAAGAGTATGCAAATGCGGAAATCTCTTGGATGTTTCCCCGTTTGGCCCCACCGACCTTAGAAGTTTCCGAAGGTCTTTCTACCTTTTGCCTGGATGATGGACAGCTTAACAAGTGGCTGCCAGCATGTTCTCTGCCGATTTTGGTGAGGAGTTCTTGATGCCTAGGGATATGAGGAGATCTCCACAAAGCAAAGAAGCTCTTACTTCATATAGTAAGTCGAAGGACCCTTGTTTGGTGGAGATGTACCACTCTGTAGTCTCGTCATTTTTGCTATAGGAGAGTTCATGCTATCAGAAACATCTGGATAAAGACCCCCCAGGAACAACCACATTGCCAAAACACACACAAGGTCACTGGTGATATTCTCTCATGCCCAGTTACACAGCAGTAATGTAGAATAAGTCCTGGACATTTACCCAAGGAGGTAGCACTTAGTAGTTAACCATTAGTAAGAACCTCACTTGGGTAGATTTTTTGTACAAAACATTTGCCTCATGTTGGATGAAAGGGCAGGTGCGGTTCCTTTGGGGCTGAGTCACTCACACAGCTACTGAAACACTCACGCAGACACTATGACAACCATTCACACACCCACTGGCAAATCCACTCTGACACTGATGCGCCCAGTCACAGACCCACACAGCCATTTACAGACCCACATAGGTACCCACTCAGATACCCACTCAGACACTCACACACCCATTGAGACACTTATGAAGCCACTCCCAGACCCATGCATACACTCACACAACCATTAGATACTTACCACTCAATCTCACACCCACTGAAACACTCATGCACTCACTCACAGACTCACTCTTAAAGGATAAAGGTTACAGTTAGGGAATACAATTTACAAAAAACGTAGGAATTAACTTATAAAACCGAAGCTTACATTGACATTAAAGTTAGGAAACAAACCTACAAAATACCTTAGAAATTCACAGAAAAAAAGGTTACAAGGACATTATAGCTAGGTTCAGATTTCACTCTTACAAAACCATTGAAATTCAGAAGTTATAGTTATCTGATCTAATTATAACTTACACCCCTACAATGCACTGCTTATTACCTCATATATTACATCACTCATGACATGGTCAGTGACATCACTGATGACATCTCAAATGACATCACTGATGACATCTCACTAGTATGTAGTTATGATTAGGACCTAGATTCCATAGGAAAAGCGTTTTCTGTTTTGCCACTAACGTTGGCACTGTTTGATGAATCTCCACGAAATGTTCAAAACTGGGTTGTCACTCACTTCAGCTGCTGTTTGGAAAGTTTCACAGTGAATCATGAAGCGGGGACCGGGAAAAAGGGTGGTCCTAAAAAGCGTTTTCGCTATGCAATTTCCTTTAGTAATTTGGAACACAAATACAGCCCCAACCGCCAAACGGACTTACACCAAATTTGGCATAAAGCCAGATCTTGGTCCATAAAGGGTGCTATTTTAAATTTGGTGTAATTCTGTCCAGCAGTTTTGGAGTTACAAAAGAAAAAATATTAATGTATATCTAGAGACGCAGAAGATCAGCGATTCTGACAGATCTCAAAATGAGATCTGATTGGCTGCCACCACTTCAACCAGAAAGTGGTGGCAGCCATCTAGGGACTCGGATTTAGCTAAGTCCCAAGTAGAAAAAAGCACAAAGAATACATAAGGGAGCAGTCTATGAATACCCAGACCCTCTAGGCTTGGTGGTGGAGTTCCACACAGATACCACGGGAGCCAAAAATGTTAAAACATTTTTTTAATTTTACTGTAGATCCGTGGATCCTTTCCAAAGATTTAGAAAAAAAACAAGCGCAGTTACCCGTGCTTGCTTTTTTTGCCCCCTCTGCAGTTGATTTTATTGACATTTTGATTTATTGTAATTTTAAGTTGATTTTATTATAATTTCAAAGCTCTCACCAAGGGATAGTAAACACTAAGTCGGCTCCCAGTGGGCAGGAGCATGAATAATGCTCCCACCCACTAGGAGCAGACTTTTCATCAGTTTCCCTGCCCACACTGAAGTAGGGAGGGAAAACGATCTAAATACTGCTCCGCCCACAGGGAGCAGCATTTTTAGCTGTGACTGAGTAGGAGCAACCCTGGCTCCCCCTGGAGGTGGCGAGCCGGCCGGGGCCCCGGGAGTGTTGGGGTTTTCCTTGTGGCCCCCAACAGCAAGGTGAGTTCCCTGGGCTCCAAGGCACCCACCATTAATTGACCAGGCTCCAGGGTATGGGGGTGCCAGGGCTGCAATTGGCCCACTCCTTCCCATTAATAATTGACCAGGCCTCGTGGATGGGGTCCCTAGGGAGATAGTGGGCTACATGCCCCATCCCATTTAAAAAGGTAGAGGGCTTCAGGTGATCGAGTCTAGAGGGCCAAATTGGCCTGGGGAAAGAGGCTGCATGCCCCGCCCCCTTTCTGAAAAGGGGTCTCTGGGGCTGAAATTGGCTCAGAGAGGGGGGCTGCGAGCCCCCTCCCCATTTACAATATGGCCTGGTAGGGGGCACACAGCCATAAATCTAGAGGTGGGCCCCGGGGAATGGGGTTATCGGGCCTAAAATGGCCCAGGGATGAGGCCACATACCCCTTCCCTTAAGATAATGTGCTGGGCCTTGGGTATGGGGAAGGGGATATGGGCCCAAAATCCTCCCGGGGATATGGACTGCATACCTTCCACCACCCAGGTTGCCTTCCTTTGGGGGTTGGCCACAGGGCTGGCCGCAAGTAACTATTACCTGTGCCCCACCATGCACAGTTTTCTCATCAATCATTTTACTGCAAATGTTGCAGTGATATTATCAATGGTGTCATAGAAAACGTCATGAGTGATGTAATATGTGGGGCAATTAGCAGTGCATGGCGAGTGCATGAGTTATAGTTACCTTTGGGCACGAGTTATTGTTACATGAGATAACTTTAACTATAATAATAACTGCTGAATTCCTGTGGTTTTGTGTGTGTAAAATCTGAACCTAACTGTAACATTGCTGTAATTCTAATTTCTAACTATTATGTCACTGTAAGCCGTGTTCTTTTTAATGAACTTCTACGTTTTTTTTCCAGTAAATTCTATGCTATTTTAATGTTATTTCCTAACTATAGCATCCCTGTAACCTGGTTGTGCGAGTGATTGTATGAGTGGTTGTGTGGGTATATAAGAGGGCATGTGAGTGTGTGGTAGCTGTGTCAGTGCATGTGTGATTGGCTATGTGGGTATGTGAGTGACTGTGTGACTGGCTGTGTGGATCGGTGAGTGGGTTTGTCAGTGACTGTATGGTTGTTTATGTAGGTGTGTGAGTGCCTCTGTGAATGGGTGTGTGAGTAATTTTCTGGGTCTCTGAGTGTGGGGTGTGAGTGTCTGTAAAGGTGTATGAGTGGTTATATGGGTCTTTGAGTAGGTGTGTGAGTGGATGTTTGGCTGTGTGAGTTTATGTGGGTGTATAATTTGGTGTATGAATTTGTTAGAAGGTGTGTGAATCAGTGCTTAATTTGTAAAATATGAAGTCCAGGTGCTCAAATGTTCATCGGAGGCCACATCCACTTCCTTCACTGGCTCCACCCACTTCCTCTATTGGCTCCTACTCCCTCGAGACACTTGTATCAAACACATAATACCTAGCCAAAACTCTATCAGACCAAAATCCCCTCTCTATGGATATGAAATCTTTTCTGACTTGGAAATTGCAAGGCACCATTTTTGAGGACCAAATATTCAAGGAAACACTGAGAGACATCATCAAACACTCCTAGGAACACAAGAGGTCAGCTACTAGCATGCTAATCAAATGGGAAGCCTTCTTAGTTGTGCCTATGGTACTCAACATTTGTTCAGTGTGGTGCCAGGAAGACGATGGCTAGGGTACTGACAACACCAAATAAAACACTAAATTACCTAGAAGAGGCCCCAATACATTACCCTCTCTGCCAGCAATATTTACAGTTAGCAGGCAGGAACATGCAGTGCTCCTGAAACTCATATATACTGAAAATCTAATCCACAAAGACTATGAGGGAGATAAAGCAGGCAAACTACTAGCGTGGCTGTGTAAATCCGTAATGAGCATCACACAAATTACACATACCTTAGATAGGCCAATAACTGCAAAACAAACAGCATAAACATACTTTTTAGGCCTTCACACTGACCTATATAGAGCACAGGGCCCTGAATCACAGGTTGAGCTCAGCTCCTAACTGGATTGGATAGAGTGACCCTGACAGGATTCCCTCCAGAGAAGCAAGAAACTTTGAATATAGCCTTGATGGATTCAAGCTTAAGTAGGCAATAAAAGAATCGGCAATGGGGAAAACTCCTGGACCATCAGGGAAAGGCCAAATTATGCGGCAGGGTTTAGTAAATTATGCAGGAAGAAAAGGCAAATCATGCAGCATAATGAGGCACATTTTGTGATAGTATCACTTCATTATTTTGTCAGTTTTACACTTGTTAATGGAGCCCTATTTAAATACAATACATAATTCTCCTTCTGACCTAAACAGTTTTATCCATGTGCATCTCCAGTGACCCTCTTCACATTCAGCTGAACTCCAGTGAATGCGAGACACACCCAGCCTCTGACCCACAGACCAGCGTGTGCTACCCTGGTCCTGGAGTGCAGCTCTCTCTACTCTTCTCAGAGGGCCTCAGACCTTCAAGAAGGATGAGTCTCTCTTGCATCTGAGGCATAGGCCTATTTTGGTCAAGCACATTATTCGTTGCGCCTTTTATCCACATACTACTTTTTCACTGCAGAACTTCTGAGGTTGCTATTAAACTTCTCCTTGCAAGCAGATGCTTGTGTATTCAGTAACCACTTCATCCCCCTACCGCTCCTAGCTGATACTTTTCTTTTTTATTGCTATAGTATCATGTAACATAATTGGTTGTTGTGGTAGATAAGTTTCACCAGTGCCGTGTTTGGGCCTTCCTCACACATGTGGTCATTTATGCTTGGGCCTTCCGCCTACACATGTCTGTTTTCCCTCATACACACACATGGACTCACTCTCAAATACTAACACACATGGACCTACCCTCATACACACATTCATCTATCCTCACACACAATCCTGGACCTACCCTCATACACACACAGGCCTTTTTGTATCTAGCTGGTTTAAGCTTAGGCCAACAATCAGGTATTGCAGTACCTCCAGGAATGGTGCACTTCTCGACCCGTGGAAAACAATGCTATTAAAAAAAGACGAGAAAATTAAAGTAGTGTTCCCCTGGCAAATTCTGTAATGTGATGCTAATGTGTTTGGGTGTGAATAAAATCAATCTGGTCTTATTTTGAACCTTTTACTTCTCTCCGTCCAGAGGCTGCACTTTTACATAGAAAAATGTCATAAAAAGACATTTCCAGCAAAAGTGTTTTTGTTTAGATCCATTTCACAGGGGAACAAATAAAGGAACGGAGAGGTACAAGAGGGTGAGTACCATGTCTTGAAGTCCCGGTTTTCAGCAAGTGAGGAAGACCGAGACAGAAAGAGGGGAAATAACAGAAAGAATGAGCGCAAGAGAGAAGACGGGGGCAGCTGTCAGAGGCAGAGCAGGAGAAGTGGACACTGTCCTTGTCTTCTCTGAGCAGGCCCTTCTCTGGGCCCATCCCCAAACGGCCATGAACAGCCAAGCCTTATCTATAGGCCTTAGCCATTTCTGCCATCCTTGGACGCATTTGTAAAATAAACAAGTAGGGGAACGGATCCAGTTCAATTAAAGAAGAAGGGGCCCTGCCCTGGCAATCCCTCTCACTTCGATCACTGGGCGAGCCAGAAGCTCACTAGGGAAAAGAAAGCATGCACCACTTAGGAAAACACAGAGGTGTGTTTCAGCAATGTACTCAACATAGGGCAGACCATCACAAGGAGCTGCAGCATGTCTAACTCTTGCCGCAGAAGACTTGCATAGCAAGGAGCAGATAGGACAACAAGGCCTAGGGGCAGTAACTGACAAGGCTGCCGGAGCGGACACTTTATAGTCCGAAGGCAGCACAATAGCTCATATCAAGCTCGCAAACTGGGTCAAAAACACTCCAGGCACTAAGTAGTAAAACAGGACGTGAGATAATGGAGGATGGCGGAATGCCTCAGCCTCGCGCCTTAAACCACCGGAAAATGCTGTTGTCATCCCCTCAGATGCTAAGCCTCGGCATGCTTTATTGCTGTTATGAAATGGATGGTAGTTAAGGAGCACAAGCGCATAAAGTGGCCAGGCTTTTGCTGCATATCACGATGGCGCTTTCATCACAAATACACTTACATTGTGCTCCATTGGTGCTCGGTGCTTCCCAGTTATGATGCAATAAATATTATGCATTGCACAGAGGATACTGCTCAGCAGAGGAGGGTGGACCGACAGACCAGCCCGAGCCAACCACGATGACAGTATAACCATTGCTCCGTCTTACACTTAAATAGCTGGCAGCCAGACATTAAAGGGCCTTTCTTCTGCTAATGCGCACCACAGTGGGAGACGTTGGTTTTACTCCTCTGCATTTCTGCTGCTCACCCCTGGAATTTGTAATTCACCCGTAAAGTGACAGTGGTATAAATACTGCCTCAGCTATGAGAGGTTTAGTTTATATTTTTAAGCAGCGCTCATATTATTCTTCCTTTGTGAAAGGAATTTTAGCGGTAACAAAAAGTCTCTTTTACAAGGGAGAAGGGGTAATCTGTAAAAAGCGGACTATTAATTGTGTTACTGTGGGCCGATTTTGATTTAAAAAAAAATAATAGGCCCCAGTAACAAAACCAGCCCGCCTTCGGCCGGGGGGGTTTCACTGCACATGGTGCCCGGCTCCAGGGGCATGATTCCTCGGATCAGAGTCACTGACTCACAGTCACCGCATATCATACTTTGCTTAGTGCTCGCTCTACCAACCACAACCACTACGCTGCGGTGACCACACTCAAGTGATAAAAAGCAGCATTGGTTGGTTACTACTTACTGCAGTTACAGACTGGATTGGACTGGAGAATTCCAAAAGAAGCCCATGTTCACACCAGATCATGGACTTTTATTGGAATTCTCAAGGGCATATTATCAAGCCCATTATCGCTGCTTTAGCGGCAGTTTTCAGCGGCTAAACTGGTGATAATTTTTAATGCCGTCCTTGATAATATGCCCCTCTGTTTCCTTGATGTGTGAAGTGTACTCAATCACTTCTGTAGATGTCATCCATATCAAAACGTAGATTGTTGTTATATATGGAGCACATCCTATGGTCTCTGAGGTAAGCAGAAACAGCTCTATTGACATTCTTTCTAACTTTCTCAATCTGTGGACAGTATAGATTTGACCACTTCCATTTCTGTCTTTGGCATATGTTAGAGTATACAAAGACAGTCTGAGGTAAAAGCAACATCAACTGTGCAAAGTTGTCCTTCATGAGCATTTCCAGCCCTCCCCAGTCAATGTGACTAGGTCATTGCCACCACAGTGCACAATCATGAGGTCAGGGGGTTGGAGATACTAAAAGGTTTTAACCAAAGGCAACAATTGGTGCCACTTTAATCCTCTCTGTGCAATCCATTTAATGTCCACATTTTGCAAAGCTAGGTCTTTGTCAATACCGCTGGGTTCAGCATACCTTTTGCACCAGAAACCATAGCTGTGTTCAACAATCCACACTGTGAGCATCTTGAAGGGATGTCTGGTAGCAATGAAAAGATGTCTGTAGCTGAGTTAGTCAGTTGGTAGAATGAAAGGTATGTAAAATGGTGGACAAGATGCTGTTTTTTAAAAACTAGAGAACTGATTGGCTATTTTGTGATGTATTCCTATAGGTTCTGTATCGATCCCCCTATTCCTGACCCTATTCTGGTTAACGAGTTAACTAGCAGCCATCCCATGATGCAGAAACCGTTATCTGATTACGCCAGACCACGGCACAGGAGCGCGTTATCTGATTAGGTCATAACGCTTGCCATCTAATTAGGCAAGCAATATTCCTCCAGCCCCTGATAAGGCATACAGAGTTCTCAAAACAAATCAAACCTATGACAACCTGGGAAAAACCCTGCGGCCATTGTTTTGATTTCACCGAGAACTTCAGTAAAAGAATGCGCTAACGACCAGCTCGTATGACATCCTTATTGACGTATCTATGTCCATCCTTACGTCAATCTCGGCACCTTACAGGTATAAATATTACCGATATTGCCTTAAGCAAACACACGCGGTGGTGACGAGATCGGAGCAGCGAGACTTCCCGAAGCCCAGCAGAGAGCGAAGCCCACACGCTGCCCCGCCTTCCTGATGCGCTGAGAACGAGACGCTGCATTTCTCCGGCCGAGAAATCCAGCTCCGGCGCTTCCGAGCAGCCCTCGCAGGCAGCTTGGAATATCGAGACCTCAGACGAGAGATACTATCCCTCAACCATCCTAGACCTCAGGTACGGAACTGAAAAACCCCTTGCAGAGAATTCTTGAATCAGTCACTTGGCAAAACAAACTTAACTTAAACTACTACTTTCTATCCCCGCCCACGTATTAGGCTTAGGTCAGGTACACCGGGGTAGGCGTGGTTAGAAGCACCAGTTGAGTACGATTAGTTAAATGTATATGTGTATGTATCTATTCTGTCCATTTTAAATAACGTATGGCTTAGAAACCATATCAATGTTTTTACAGTATTATTTTATACTTCTGCTTTTATTGTATGCACTTTACTTAACCATAAGTATTGCAATAATATCGATTCATTTCTCTTGTACGAGAAGAGAGACTGATCAATAAATAACATCTTTTATTGAACACGCCCGTCTCTTCCTTTTCTCTACAATCTGGTGAAACTAAGAATGCACGTACTGACTGAGTAAAATAAGTTGTCTTTTGTTTTCACACGACTCTAGAGATACACTCTTGATTAGGGGAGAGCAAAGTTGTCATGTTCTATGGTTGTCAGAAACTAAATCCCTTCTTGTCTATCCAGGGAGGTTCAACTCCTCCTTGTCTATTCGAGAAAGTTTCTAGTGAACTCTGAGCTAGCTGGCAAACCCAAAACTTTAAGTCTAATATCGACAGTAGAAGACCTAGTTAACGTCTGGTCTAGGTCTATACTATTGGAGGTATTATTCCAATGCGCAGAGCCTATTGGGATAATAGGAACTACACTACATGGCGCCCAACATGTTTGGATAGGCGAAAAAACTAACGCAAGACTTTAGAGTAACTCAGTCGTGCTTTTTCACTCAGACCCCTTTTTCCCATAATACTCCAAAGACGTCTGGAGTGGGTGAGAGGTAAAATCCGCTAAACCTCGCAGGAGGGAACTCCTATGTATGGTTCTTGGTTCAATCAACGTTGAAGGATACACTGTTCCAAAATATTGTGCATCTCATCTTTGTTTCCACAAGAAACCTGATCTGCAAACAAACAGAATAACCATCCTGACAGTAAAATGCCAGACAGTGATGATGAAAGAGAGAGAGCTAGAGTAGCAGCTGAAGTAATAGCAGCTGATAATACTATGCAAGAAGCAGACCCGGATATAATACTCATCCCGGTCAACATAAGAAGATCTATAACGTTAAAACTTATAGAAAATGGACTGACACCAAGAGGTGGTACAGTCATATTCGTAATTGAGGCACACGAATATCGGCAGACAGAGGTATTCTATTCATGGATAAACTTTCCAGCAGCAAATGCTGTAACAAAGGAGTTCCACTGTTATAAAACAGAGGAACCACCGGATACCTACACTCCTTTCGAGGAAGTGGAAGTACCACTCAAATTCCAAGAGGATCTGCTCTTGTTTAATGGCGCCCTAAAACATAATAACCACATCACCAGGCTCGGTCCACAAGGTAGACCAGGAGCAACGTGGCCGGTCCTAGCCGGATACACACCACATCCAGACATCGAAAGAATGTCTGCAGCAGATGTTTTAGTACAACTAAAACAATTAATTAAAATATATAGACAACTAGTCCAATATGTAATGCGGACTTCAACCATCCAACCTGTAGTTAAAATTCCACAGCTGACCCCACATCAGGGGAACACAAATAAAATTACACCACAGAACATACAGTCCTGCCTAGGTAAAGTACCAGCTAAACGGGAACAAATACCATTCTGGTTAGCACAAAAAATCACCCAAATAGAGGCGGTGTTTCCAGACACCACCCCTGTGGATAAACACAGGATTCTGACTATCTGTCTTCCAATGGGAATCGCACCACACGTGGAGGACTGTGACACTTGGGGTACAGTCTTTGCTTCCATTTACACAAAAACACATGGAGTTCCATCCATGTCAGTAATACCAGATGTGCTAAAACAAATTCAAGACGAATACGGTCCAGAACCCGCTTTAACTCTTGGTATGAAATTACTAAAAGACTTCAAGCAGGTCTCGGCAATATTACTAGCCAACATAAAAAGAGAAGCAGCGAATGTGGCGATCCGCCAGAGGTTAAAAGAGACAGATATAGCAGACCAACCAGCTGAAATTGCCAGAATTATAGAAAAATCCTATGAAGAACTAGGTAGAGATAGTTTGGGTGGAATACCAGTGAAGCCCCAACTAATTGTAAGTCCTGAAAAAATATTTATTAAAAATAATCTAAACAGTCAAAAGAAGAACTGGGATGGAAACAAACAATCCAATCCAAAAGAAAAGAGATTCCAGTCCAGAGGAAGGTCTCCTCGGCGGAGAGAAAGATCTCCGGACCAAGGACCCAAGTCTCTCCAAAGGGAGCCCGCTGTGAAAAAATACAACCTTAGAAATAGGGATAACATAAAGAAACCTGATAGATATCAAGATTTTGATACACGTCCCTCTCAATCTTTTCAGACTTCCTCGCAGAAATCGGAAAGAAGAGGACGATCGGAACCCAGGGAAGGGCACGTCAAGTCCAAAGACAAGGAACCTGCTCATCCAAATAAAAAATTACAGTTTCCAAAGAAGAAGGTAGCCAGTATTAAAGTATTCAACAATGCCGAGAATACTGAGGACACAGCTGAAAAACGGAGAGTGGGCTCAGACAATGCTAGACAACGCAGCAGAAGTGAGCATAGCACGCAAAGTCCTTATGAATCATCTGGAGACAGTGGACACGAATGAATACATTCAGGTGGAAACTGCAGACACCAGAGTTAGCAAACCTCACAAAATATATGAAATAACTTTACGTATAGAAGGGGATAAGACTAGAAAAATAAGGGGCCTTTTTTTGGATAATCTCTCCAAGGGCTATGACATCCTTCTAGCTGAAAAAGATTGGCCACCAGAGTTCGTCAGGGAGTGCCCACATGGCGAAAAAATAATTATGCCTGCCTTCTCAAATCATATTCCAATTCATAAAAAATATACACTTGCAAAAAAGTGGGCAGTAGCTCAGGCTCCTGCTTTATATAAAAATCATGTAGGATGGGATGAGGACTCTCCTCCTCACAAAATCCAGTTAAAATCACAACCTACTGCACAAAGGCAGTATCCAATCAAGCAAGAAGCTAAAAAACAGGTAAAAGAAATTCTAGATCAACTAGAATACCAGGGGGTGATTGAAACTTTCACCTCACAAATGAACAACCCTTTGTTTCCTGTCTCCAAACCAGACAATTCATATAGTCTAGTTTTGGATTACAGACACCTTAACTCGTGTTGCAAAACTTTTGCAGTACAAAACTCGCATAGTGCTGCACTAATGAATAACATAGTGCGCAAAAAATATAAAACAACATTAGACATCTCTAATGGATTCTTTTGTCAAAATATAGCACCAGAGAGCAGATACTTATCAGCGTTCTCAATAAATGGCGCTCAAAAAGAATTCTGTCGGTTACCCCAGGGGTACAAGAACAGCCCAGGATTATTCTCAGCGAGAGTAACAGAGTTACTACAAACATATGATGACGAAGCATTATCTTATGTCGATGACATATACCTAACAGATGATGACTTGGATACTCACTTGACGAGAGTGAACACCATAATACTTGGGTTCGCGGCAGAGGGTTACAAATTCAACTTTAAAAAATCTAGAATTGCCCATCTAACAGTCCTATTCTTAGGATATGAATTATCAAGTGAAGGCAAAAGCCTGGCTGACAATTTCCTAGAGAAATGTGCCGTACTCCAAGCACCTAGAACACTAAAAAACCTAAAGTCAATTCTAGGCTTCCTAAATTTCGGAAGAACATACATTGCAAATTACGCAGAAAGGGTCAAACCCCTTTATGATCTAATAAAACCAGATTTAAAAAATCAAATTGGACTCAAAAACACACAGAAATTCTGAGATCCTTACAAACAGATATGTTAATTAAAACAAAATTAGAAACACGTGATAACACACGCAACCTTGTGATTCGAGTCATCCCAGGAAGATGCGGATTCACATACCTGACCTCTAACGAGGGAGAAAAGGTACCAATTGCATTCAAATCGCACTTGTACACTAAAGCTGAAATGAAATTTAGCCCAACGGAAAAAATTCTTACTGCAACACAGACAGCTATAGCAAAAGAACGAGCCCTTTCACAAGGTAAACGAATAATAATCGTTACACCGATACCAGCCCTAGAGGCTGTAACAAAAGCAAGCATACCGAATGCTAAAGCGCTCCATCCGAGATGGATACAATGGGCTAATTCTCTTGCTGCAACAGACGTGGCATACAAATTTGATCCTAACTTAAAAACACAAGAGTTTCTCCAATACGAATTCGAATGTCCGACGCCGACCGAAATTCTGCCTCTAGAACATTACAGCTGTATAATATATACAGACGGATCAGCACAACCCGCAGTAGGAGGTAAACAAGCTTACAGTGCTGCGTGTGCGATTGTAAAAGGTCGCTGGCACGATGGGAAATTCAAACCAGCGGTCACTAAAACACAATCTCTAGGAGATTGTACAGCTCAGCGAGCAGAACTACTAGCATTCAAGATGGCGCTTGAAAATACCGATCGAGAATTCCCCACACTCATAGTGTGTGATTCGTATTATTGCGTTCAGTCTTACAATGAATACTTACAGATCTGGCTTCAGAATGGTTTTAAGGATGCAAAAGGAGGCACAATCAAGCATAAAATGCTTTGGGAACAAGTAGTTCTTTTACAAAAGGAACTACCAAAGACTCACGTGATACATACACTGAGTCATCAACGTGATGGCGTTCACGTTGCAGGGAATTCATTGGCTGATGAGGCCGCGAAGACAGCTGTGCAAACGGCTTCCGTAGCTGCCATCACTCGGTCAAAAACAAAAATAGACAGCGATATATTACAAGCTGTCAGCGCTACAGTAAAAGATGCGATAGAAACACTCCGGAAAGGCTTTCCAGTGAAGTACTCATACATAACTGATGCAAATAACGTTCCATTTGCTCGAATCCCTGGAGTGGGGGATAGAGTAATTCCAAACATGGAACATAGGTTAGGACTCATCATAGCGGCACACGAAGGACTTGCTTCTGTACATGCTGGCGTCTCAGCCACAGTATCGTTATTAAAACAGAGATACTGGTGGCCACAAATGAGAACACAAACCAGGAACTATGTTCTAGAATGTGAAATATGTCAAAAAATGAAAGTATCAACTGTGAGACGACCAGCACAGACGCCCCTTCTAATCTCGGATAAACCATTAGCCTGTGTTTACCTGGACAACTGTGGTCCCTTACAAAGGGATGGTAACTATAAATATATCTTGGTCGCAGTGGATTCATGCACGAGATTCATATGGATGTGGCCCCAGCGAACGGCTGACGCCAGAACTGTTATAAAAGATTTGCGAGTCTTTATCGGCACATACGCAATTGGCATGCTGCATTCGGACCAGGGTCCTGCTTTTAGCTCTAGAGCTTATAAGGAGGCCATGGTCAGCATGGGCGTTACATTGCGGTATTCTTGTCCATTTCATCCCGAGGGAAACGGAATTGTTGAAAGAAAAAACCGTGACATAAAGCAATCTATAACAGCAAAGGTATTAGGTTCGGGAGCTGGGTGGGTCAAACATCTAATAAGTGTCCAACGTAGTCTAAACAACTTGCCAAGAAATTCTCTGAGGGGATTCAGTCCGTACGAATTACTGTTTGGAACTAGGATGCTAGTCTTAGATCTTGACAGTCAGACTTCAGTGGTAAAAGAAAAAAGCTTTGATATCAAAGATCGTTTGGCTATTTTACAGGACTTAAACGAAACAAGAAAAGACCTGAGCAACATAAAGTTGAAACAGCAGCCAACAACCACTGAAGAACCACCACCTGTCCCAGCAAGACCTGTCTGGATTCCAAAAGTCGGGGATCTAGTCAGAGAAAAGATCGCGGTAAAGAAGGAATTTGGGCCTTCTTACAGAAAAGCAGTTCCTGTCTTGTCCATCAACGGGACAAGATCAGTTGTACTACCGCCGCTTGCTGGTAAAAAGGAGAACCGAGTTGTATCCATCGACCTGGTAAAACCACAATCATGTGGCCGATAACAAACAGTAGGCCAAGTGGACTCCCGATAAGTAGTAGAACACCAAGGTTTGCTACAAGTACAGAGGTGCTAACTAAAAGGCTAATCACATTCGAAACGCCTACAGAACAACGACAAGGACTATGCAACAATGCAATGGAACTCACACCTCTGAAAACCCAAATAAAAACATTTAGTAGAGACACACCAACCTACAATGAAGTAACAAATGAATATGCTGAAGCTGCAAGAAACAGTAATCCTGAAGCAATTGGAACAATAGAAAGAACGGCATCCGGCTACTTCATCAACTTTGAAGATTCTTCTGAAGATCTAAGTGAATCAAAGACACAGCCATCAACAAAAACTTTTAAAGATAAAGCTAAGGAACTTTTGAAACAGCTGAAAGAAACCTATCTGATTTCTCCGTGGATTGAATTTTGGGTGTCCTTTGGTGTATTTATCCTGATACTTTGGCTCATCATGATACTATGTTTGGGACGCTTCATTGAGGGAAAATATGCTAAAATGGACACAGCAAGCCAGAAAATCAACTTGATCCTCAAGCCACACACGTCTTCACACGTCAAGAAAAGAGAACTTTCTTCAGTCAATTTCACAGCCAATCCTATACCGGGTGGGGTAGCATGGGACAATACTGACTATGAAATTTATGGTCCGGTAGAAATCCTCAAATATCCACACCAAATCAAGATCTCGTTGAGTGACTTTGTAAAACCAAACTCATTTGCTGATGATTGGGACTTTGAAAGTATTAATAACATGATGTCTGATCTAGTGATGTCTGCTAAATTTACCAAACATGATTATTTGCAGGGTTCATCTAATTATGATAGTATGTACTGCTACAACCACTATGGTAACCATTTTTTACATAAATCAGCACAACCTAGAAATGTTTTAAATTATAATCAATGGGAACATTGTGCAACCCCTCCAAAAGGAAGCTCAAGAACCTTTTATGACAAATATTCATACTTTTCAGGGTTCAATACAAGTAATGCTGAAACATTTTATTTCAAATTGTCAAATAAGACAGGAACAAAAACCATGCTTACAAACACAAAATTGATATATTCGGACTCATTTTTTGAACAAATGAATACATTTGGTTTTGATTATTGGGACAAAAATGTTGAAGTGAAAAGTGTTTGGGGTACAAAAGAATGGCAAGTACAAGGTATAGAATCATTGTTTAGAGCCTGCATGATCCCAGAACAAATTATATTCTTGAATGAAACTATTCAACAAACTACCTGTCTTGGATTAGCCAAAATCAAAGACTTAAATAAACCGTCTATTCCAAAACCAACAGTGAACAGCAATAACTCTGCAGATGAAGAGATAGACGTAAACTATGTATTAAACCAAAACAGAACAAATCCTGATTGGAAACAATGGTTGATCTGGCCAACAGATACTAATAACTGTCAAGACAGATTCCTGAACAAAACACAGGGGTTCAAATTGACCAGGCCAGACCCTAGATATTCCCAAAGACAACACCCAGGGATAATCACCACCTACAGTGTGGGCAAACTCTGCCTTCAATGGCTAAAAACTTCCACACTGACAGAAATTAAGCAACACCTAACTTTACTTACTGATGGTGCTGACTTGCGTGATTTCATTATGGGACCACGCAAACAGCGTCAAAAACGCTTCATAGCAGCCTCTATATATGCAGCTTACAACGAGGCCTGGAAGATAACTCAAATTGAGACAGCAGAAAGTATACGGGAAATTGACCGTATTAATTTGGAAAAATCGCTTTCTGTAGTGGACAATGGGTTAATGACTCTGTCCTCCAGAATCTTTTCATTGGACAGCATTGTGTCATCAGCAATCGACATAATATCGCAAGACTTACTGTTGTTACAACACGGTCAGTCTCAATTGCGTTCTATTGTACAGCTTGGCTGGACGTTACAAAATCTGTGTTCAGGCTATGTGCCTTGGCGTTTAATCAACACAACGTCACTATTCACTATCTTTAACCTTACTGATAAACAGATCAGCATGGCACAAAAGGGTGCTGATTATACAATCCTGAGCATTGAGAAACTCGAGAGATTACCATTGACAATGTCAGAACGACCTGTCATTGAATGGATAATACATGGGATAATTAATATTCCGTTATCTACTTTCAGGTTTCAATACTGCCAAAAATATATACAGGCTGGCATGTACGAAAAATTGGGAAAAGGGTACATTAAGACAACATGGAACTTGCCCTATTCACATGCATGTGTCAGTAATAAAGGACAGAAAGTGTTTCTTAGTGGCAATAATTGTGCGATGTCACTAAGCGGTACACTTCTGTGTAATGGAATTAGTTTGTATGGAGCCTGTGAAGGGAACTCAAATAACCTTTCATGTCACCAGCTAGGCACACCTGCAACAGAGATAGAACCATTCTTTAAAAGACTCTATAACGGGAGTTACATTCTAATTGTGGATCGCAGATGTTGTAGTCTACTGCCCGGGGTTCCTTATCTCGTTAGTACGACTGCGAAGGTCATGTGCTGTGGACGCTTATTGTTCCCCAGCTCATTTCCAGACAGGGAGGCAAGGGCATGGCCTCACTTGAAAATTACTTCTATTCGAGTTGATACTTTAAGCAGAATAAAAACAGTGCTTCTTCAGACGGCGACCAGGCTCACGTCATCAAAAGAAACGTATGATCTCCTAGTCGCAAGGACGACTGCAGAGATTCACTCATTGTTATCAACTAATTCCCCCATACATTTCGCAGAAATCCTGAATGAAATCTTAAATATTTCTGATACCAGTGGAGTCTCAAATGTATTTAAGACTGTATTTTCGATGGCATTACCACCATTCAAAGCCATACTGGGTATTTTTCCAGACTTCGTCCATTCGATTTTTGGAGGAGTTCCCCTCATTTTGGGACTAATTGCAGGAATCCTATTCTTAGTCCTTATATTTCATTATGGCAAACCATGTCACAGACAAAACACCTGCGACAAGGGAAGAAACAATCCGAGCCATTGGATACCGGGACCGGATATCAAAAATCCTGGGACTAACCCGGCTTAGAGACCTGAACATGACTTGGTTTCTTTCATTTCGACCGATATGGCAAAGATGTGTTTTACCTGTATTAAGGTGCATGCTGTGCGGAGAAGAATGCGTGTTGGACACCTGTCTGACGCTACAATCGGATGCGCCAATGGATGCAGAAACATTGTTGGGTCCGGTAAAGGCTCATGCATTGTGCTGCCCTCAACGGCTGCCAATCCTGATGACGGCATTCGTGGAAACTTCACCACTACGATTAAGGGGTAGTGAAGATCAAGATGAAAGCAGCATCGATCAGGTACAACCTTCTGTCAGCAATACTAATCAAAACGTCAATGGAGACAATCATGCACATGAATGCATGGTTACATCCTTTTCCGAATTAGTGGAACTATCACAGGAAGCTGTTGACAGCTTTTTCAGCAGTCTCAACGATATGATGTTCTCACCAGAGCAGAAATAATGACTCTTGAACAAGCTAGCACATGCGTTCCCGACACCTTGAATTTGGCCTTCAACTTTAATAATAAAGTAGCAAGATCGACTTTTCCTCCAGTTTCATCGACAGCAATTTTTTAGCAGCCCCAAAATATTTTTGTTAAATTTTACGGGACACTTTTCTTCTGCTTAAAGTGAGAACTATTCTTAGAGAACTAATTTCTATTTTTAGAAACTTCATAGACATTAGCTACCCGCTGGTATGTTTATAAATATTTTTGAACTGTGATGAAGTGGTCTCGAACTTTTCTTCTGTATTAAGAGCCATTTCATGTGTAATTCTAATATTCAATTACTAATAATGTATACATATGCGTGATTATTTTAGCATTATTCTACTGCTTGAGTGCATATAGTACATATGACTATTTTTTTCCCCGTATGTTACATAATTTCAAAATGCATTATGTGTATTTTGGGGTGGTAAGGTATACACGATACTCTACAGTATGTTTTACTATGCCTAGATTCGTAAATATGGCCATGGTTAGCGTGGAGTGGGTGTGATGTATTCCTATAGGTTCTGTATCGATCCCCCTATTCCTGGCCCTATTCTGGTTAAGGAGTTAACTAGCAGCCATCCCATGATGCAGAAACCGTTATCTGATTACGCCAGACCACGGCACAGGAGCGCGTTATCTGATTAGGTCATAACGCTTGCCATCTAATTAGGCAAGCAATATTACTCCAGCCCCTGATAAGGCATACGGAGTTCTCAAAACAAATCAAACCTATGACAACCTGGGAAAAACCCTGCGGCCATTGTTTTGATTTCACCGAGAACTTCAGTAAAAGAATGCGCTAACGACCAGCTCGTATGACATCCTTATTGACGTAGCTATGTCCATCCTTACGTCAATCTCGGCACCTTACAGGTATAAATATTACCGATATTGCCTTAAGCAAACACACGCGGTGGTGACGAGATCGGAGCAGCGAGACTTCCCGAAGCCCAGCAGAGAGCGAAGCCCACTAGCTGCCCCGCCTTCCTGACGCGCTGAGAACGAGACGCTGCATTTCTCCTGCCGAGAAATCCAGCTCCGGCGCTTCCGAGCAGCCCTCGCAGGCAGCTTGGAATATCGAGACCTCAGACGAGAGATACTATCCCTCAACCATCCTAGACCTCAGGTACGGAACTGAAAAACCCCTTGCAGAGAATTCTTGAATCAGTCACTTGGCAAAACAAACTTAACTTAAACTACTACTTTCTATCCCCGCCCACGTATTAGGCTTAGGTCAGGTACACCGGGGTAGGCGTGGTTAGAAGCACCAGTTGAGTACAATTAGTTAAATGTATATGTGTATGTATCTATTCTGTCCATTTTAAATAACGTATGGCTTAGAAACCATATCAATGTTTTTACAGTATTATTTTATACTTCTGCTTTTATTGTATGCACTTTACTTAACCATAAGTATTGCAATAATATCGATTCATTTCTCTTGTACAAGAAGAGAGACTGATCAATAAATAACATCTTTTATTGAACACGCCCGTCTCTTCCTTTTCTCTACAATCTGGTGAAACTAAGAATGCACGTACTGACTGAGTAAAATAAGTTGTCTTTTGTTTTCACACGACTCTAGAGATACACTCTTGATTAGGGGAGAGCAAAGTTGTCATGTTCTATGGTTGTCAGAAACTAAATCCCTTCTTGTCTATCCAGGGAGGTTCAACTCCTCCTTGTCTATTCGAGAAAGTTTCTAGTGAACTCTGAGCTAGCTGGCAAACCCAAAACTTTAAGTCTAATATCGACAGTAGAAGACCTAGTTAACGTCGGTCTAGGTCTATACTATTGGAGGTATTATTCCAATGCGCAGAGCCTATTGGGATAATAGGAACTACACTACAATTTAAGAACATTGTACATTGAAAAATAGGGTGCATGTTACTTTCTTTAAAAAGCATGTTTCTTATTGGTTAGTAAAAAGTTTTTTAAAAGGTACAGTAGATAGAATCAGCTCATATTTTACAAAGTCAACCACACCTGCTGTTTGCATTTGTAACATTGTGTGAGGAAGACCGAGACAGAAAGAGTGGGAATAACAGAAAGAATGAGAGCAAGAGAGAAGACGGGGGCAGCTGTCAGAGGCAGAGCAGGAGAAGTGGACACTGTCCTTGTCTTCTCTGAGCAGGCCCCTCTCTGGGCCCATCCCCAAACGGCCATGAACAGCCAAGCCTTATCTATAGGCCTTAGCCATTTCTGCCATCCTTGGACGCATTTGTAAAATAAACAAGTAGGGGAACGGATTCAGTTCAAGTAAAGAAGAAGGGGCCCTGCCCTGGCAATCCCTCTCACTTCGATCACTGGGCGAGCCAGAAGCTCACTAGGGAAAAGAAAGCATGCACCACTTAGGAAAACACAGAGGTGTGTTTCAGCAATGTACTCAACATAGGGCAGACAATCACAAGGAGCTGCAGCATGTCTAACTCTTGCCGCAGAAGACTTGCATAGCAAGGAGCAGATAGGACAACAAGGCCTAGGGGCAGTAACTGACAAGGCTGCTGGAGCGGACACTTTAAGGTCCGAAGGCAGCACAATAGCTCGTATCAAGCTCGCAAACTGGGTCAAAAACACTCCAGGCACTAAGTAGTAAAACATAATAGGACGTGAGATAATGGAGGATGGCGGAATGCCTCAGCCTTGCGCCTCAAACCACCGGAAAATGCTGTTGTCATCCCCTCAGATGCTAAGCCTCGGCATGCTTTATTGCTGTTATGAAATGGATGGTAGTTAAGGAGCGCAAGCGCATAAAGCGGCCAGGATTTTGCTGCATATCACGATGGCGCTGTCATCACAAATACACTTACATTGTGCTCCATTGGCGCTCGGTGCTTCCTAGTTATGATGCAATAAATATTATGCATTGCACAGAGGATACTGCTCAGCAGAGGAGGGTGGACCGACAGACCAGCCCGAGCCAACCACGATGACAGTATAACCATTGCTCCGTCTTACACTTAAATAGCTGGCAGCCAGACAATAAAGGGCCTTTCTTCTGCTAATGCGCACCACAGTGGGAGACGTTGGTTTTACTCCTCTGCATTTCTGCTGCTCACCCCTGGAATTTTGAATTCACCCGTAAAGTGACAGTGGTATAAATACTGCCTCAGCTATGAGAGGTTTAGTTTATATTTTTAAGCAGCGCTCATATTATTCTTCCTTTGTGAAAGGAATTTTAGCGGAAACAAAAAGTCTCTTTTACAAGGGAGAAGGGGTAATCTGTAAAAAGCGGACTACTAATTGTGTTACTGTGGGCCGATTTTGATTTAAAAAAATGATAGGCCCCAGTAACAAAGCCAGCCCGCCTTTGGCCTGGGGGGTTTCACTGCACACGGTGCCTGGCTCCAGGGGTATGATTGCTCGGATCAGAGTCACTGATTCACAGTCACCGCATATCGTACTTTGCTTAGTGCTCACTCTACCAACCACAACCACTACGCTCCGGTGACCACACTCAAGTGATAAAAAGCAGCATTGGTTGGTTACTACTTACTGCAGTTACAGACTGGACTGGACTGGAGAATTCCAAAAGAAGCCCATGTTCACACCAGAACATGGACTTCTATTGGAATTCTCAAGGGCATATTATCAAGTCAATTATCGCTGCTTTAGCGGCAGTTTTCAGCGGCTAAATTGGTGATAATTTTTAATGCCGTCCTTGATAATATGCCCCTCTGTTTCCTTGATGTGTGAAGTGTACTCAATCACTTCTGTAGATGTCATCCATATCAAAACATAGATTGTTGTTATATATGGAGCACATCCTATGGTCTCTGAGGTAAGCAGAAACAGCTTTATTGACATTCTTTCTAACTTTTTTTCAATCTGTGGACAGTATAGATTTGACCACTTCCATTTCTGTCTTTGGCATACGTTAGAGTATACAAAGACAGTCTGAGGTAAAAGCAACATCAACTGTGCAAAGTTGTCCTTCATGAGCATTTCCAGCCCTCCCCAGTCAATGTGACTAGGTCATTGCCACCACAGTGCACAATCATGAGGTCAGGGGGTTGGAGATACAAAAAGGTTTTAACCAAAGGCAACAATTGGTGCCACTTTAATCCTCTCTGTGCAATCCATTGCATGTCCACATTTTGCAAAGCTAGGTCTTTGTCAATACCGCTGGGTTCAGCATACCTTTTGCACCAGAAAACATAGCTGTGTTCAACAATCCACACTTTGAGCATCTTGAAGGGATGTCTGGTAGCAATGAAAAGATGTCTGTAGCTGAGTTAGTCAGGTGGTAGAATGAAAGGTATGTAAAATGGTGGACAAGATGCTGTTTTTTAAAAACTAGAGAATTGATTGGCTATTTAAGAACATTGTACATTGAAAAATAGGGTGCATGTTACTTTCTTTAAAAGGCATGTTTCTTATTGGTTAGTAAACATTTTTTTAAAGGTACAGTAGATAGAATCAGCTCATATTTTACAAAGTCAACCACACCTGCTGTTTGCATTTGTAACATTGTGTGGTGAACTTGAAAATATGGGGAATTTGTGACATGTCAGTTAGGTTGAATGTTCCATGAACTGTTACAATGGAAACTAGCATTAAGCCAAATGGGGGTATGGTTGAAACTTAACTGTGGACTTAAAATGTGAAATTGTAATTCATTTATAAGTGAAATCTTATCAAAGTAAGATTTCCCAAGTCAGTAGTATCTTTAGAAGTGGTGTGTTCTTAAAAGATAGTCGTATTTTCATTTGTAATATATTTTTGAACTCCAGTATGGATTTGTGGTTCCCTTGCGGTGGTGCACGTTGGAGTTGTGACTCCAAAAAATTCCAGAATCAGTTTAGGCACTTTTACAAGTCAGCTGGGAAGGGTTAATATGTCTAACCAATAAAAATGTGTTTTATAATTTGAAATAATGTAGGAAGGAATTTGATCTGTTAGTTACATGTATTTGTGTGGAGAAAGAGAGGGAAACTTTTCCATTACTGGTTTTTCCTTGCTGAGACTGGTGCATTACATTGATTGTGTGCATAAGAAAATCATTTATGAGTTTGAAGTATTTTTAATTATATAAATCTATTTTGAAGGTGAGTTATACATTTGTGAGGTGTATTATGTTTTAGGTTTATTTTAAACTTTAAAAATACTTCAAAAACTGTGATGTTTCAAATATATTATTAAATGTACAGATGTGTAGTTTTTAAATGTTGTTTGAAATAGTTTCTGTATAGTAATATGTGTATGTTAAGTTAGTGATTATGGTAGTTTGTTTTAGTGTGTGGATATGTACATTTGTAATATACCGCATCATTTTAGCTGTTGATTAAAATTTGGAGGTGGAGTCTGTCAACTTTTAAGGTTTATTTAGACTTCTGTCTCAAGTATGTTTCCACTAGAATATATATTTTCATATGTCTTACATATTTGAAGGTGCATGGTGTATAACATAGAGATGTTGTTTCTTTTTATGTTGTAGGCTCAAGACTGTGAGAACTAGTAGAATGGTGAAGATGCATCACAAAAGTGTAGTTTAAAAGATGCTGACATAAGGTGTTATTGATTAGGCTTCTTTGTGTAAGTTTCTAGAGAGGTACAGTTGAAATATGCAGCATAATGTTTTATGTTTGCTTGAAATTGAAAGTTTATTCTGTGATTTTTTAAGGTTTGGATAGTGTTATGGTTCAGACATATTCATGTGTGCTTTCAGAACTATGGTGAGACTTGTCCTAATGATATCTGAAGGGTTCCTACTTTGTATTTGGGTAGGTGTAATATTATAAGTAGTTGTAAAATTATTAAGCAGCAGCCTGAAAGTGAGGGTTGAGATGTTTGTAGAGATGTTATTTTCTAGAGTAATGTGTATTATGCAATCACCCAGGCACTACGTATGCACTCATGCAATCTCCAAGGTATTACCTATGCACTCTTTCAATCATGTAGGCAGTACTCATGCACTTATATAATCATCCAGTCACAATGGTTGCACTACTTCAATCATGGAGGCAGTACCCTTGTACTTATGTTCTCACTCAGCCAGCACTCATGCTGTTAAGAAATGTCCCAGACACTACCTTTGCACTCCTTTATTCACTCGGGCACTACCTCAGTAGTCCTGCAATCACCAAAGAAGTAGCCATGCACTTACAAAACAACCCTGTCACTTCCTATGTAGTCATGTAAATCCCTAGATATTACCCCTGTAGTCATGCAATCACCCAGATGTTTCCCCTGTACTCATGCAATCACCAATGCATTAGGTATACAGTGCTTCATTCAGCCAGCCACTATATTTCCACTCATTCTATGACGCAGGCCCTATCTTGTACTTATGTAATTACTCAGCCAGTAGTCATGCTGTAAGTAAATCTCCCAGGCACTACTTTTGCCCTCCTTCAATCACTCAGGCACTACCTCAGTAGTCCTGCAATCACCCAAGAAGTACCCATGCACTTATAAGACCACCCAGTTACTTCCTATGTAGTCATGTAAATCCCTAGATTTACTGTACCTCCCTTGCCTCTTTATGTACCTCTGTGGCTTCTTCCTGCATTTCATTTTCTTATTTCTGAACCTTTCATGCTTTTTTCTGCACCCTTTTTCTATTTTCCTGCACATTTATTGTTTCTTTCTGCAGTGCTCTTACCTCTTTTTGCACATCTCTTTCCTTCTTCTGTATCTCTGTAGTTTCTTACTGTACTGTTCTTGCTTCTTTCTGCACCTTTATTGCATCTCTTAAATGTCACTTTTTTACTGCTGCTTTACTATTCTAGCAATGTTGAGAGTGTTTGGCCTAGGCAAATATAAAAATAAGTCTATAATATATCTCAGGTATAAGTATCACCATGTCAGGATCTATCACTCAGACACTGCCATAGTAGTACTCGAATCACCCAGGTAGTACCTATGCAGTTATAAAATCACCCAGGCACTTCCTACATACTTTTATAATCCCCCAGACATTACTCTTGCATTCATGCAATCAATTACGCTTTAGCAATACACTAAATGAATCATCCAGGCACTATTCTTGCACTTCTCCAATCACCCTGTCAGAATCTATACACTCCTCCAATCAATTAGGTAGTACCCATGCACTCATAAAATCACCCAGGCAGTTTGTATGTGTTCTTGTAATCCCTCAGATATTATCCCTCAACTTTGGCAATCACTCAGACATTACGTATGCACTTCTCTAATCATCTACATGTGATCTCTGCACATATGCAAACACCAATGCATTAGCTATACAATAGTTCAATCACCCAAGCACTACCCTTGAAGTCTTGCAATGACTGTGTTGGGATCTATATATTCCTCCAATCACTTTGTCAGTACTCATGCAGTTACAAAATCACTGAACCATGACCTATGCACTTATGCAATCACGCAGACAGTACCCTAATACTCCTCTACTCTAACAGACAGTACCTTTGTTCTCATGCAATCCTCCAGGGACTACAGAGTGCACAAGTTAATATGGATAGCAGAAGAAAAATGTTTTAGTTGTGCTCTGTTGTTCTGTTGTATAGGTTGTGATGTCTTCTAATTGTAGGAATTCTGCAGTGTCTCACATACCTTTGGAATGCAATTAAAAACAATTACATGTATATATAATAATATTTGTATATTAATTATTTTATTAACATTAAATGATTTAAGGAGAGTATTTAAAATGTTCTTTCTTTTCAGATACTCACCATTATCATTAAAAAAAATTGAGTATGGCAGGAATAGATCAAAAGAAAATAAAAGAAAGGAAACAGTACTATTTAAAGGAAAGAGAAAAGGAGAAATTAAATAAAATACAACATATGACATTGAAGAAAAAGGCTTCTAGTAAGAAAACCAAAGAATTTGTTAAAAGAGTTCTGAAGAAGATAACATCTACAAAATGGCAAAAAGAAAAAGAAAAGTAGTACAACTATTCAGAAGGAAACAAAAAAAGGACATATTAATGGAAAATCAGGTTATGGAAAAACAACCTATGTTGAAAGAAAGATGAAAGAATATAAAGACATTAGGAAACCAATGTACTACAAAATGTATTGAAAGATTGCAAAAAATATAGAAAAAGATTCGCATTTTACAAGAAGAAACAACACATTGAAAGTGAATGAATGAATGAAACCCAATTTATATAGCGCTACTTAGCCCAAAGGGCGTCAAGGCGCCTAAACCAAATGCTTGTAGAGTCCACAGAGCAAGCTTACTGGTAGGCCTTGATAAAACACCACGTTTTTAGCGCCTTTCTGAAAAGGGCCAGCGAGGGTTGCAACTTAATCTCAGCTGGAAGGGAATTCCACAGTCGGGGGCCACAGTGGAGAAGGCCCTTCCTCCCCATCTCACCCTTCTGATGCGGGGAGTACACAGAAGGTTCAAATTGGAAAAGCGAAGGCTCCTGCTAGGAATGTAACAAGTTAGCAGGGAGCCTATAGCAGTGTAGTTGAAAACGCATTTGAATTGAAAAGAAGATTGTTTTTATTAGTATTAAAGAGAATGCAAACATTGAATGAAATAATGCATTTTATGAAGGAGAAATGTAAAAGAAAAATACTTGTTAATAGAACTAACTTTTGCAAAAAAAAGTTTGTGAGAATGGAAGCATACTTCTAGTTCAGAACCTTTTTTTAATGAAGAAAGCTATTTTCAACAAAATACATTAGTTCACGCAGTCGATACCAGTGGTCATTCTTATGAGGTTAAGAACAGTTGTCCAATTGAAACAGAAGAGATGGTTGCTAGAAATGTGAAAGAAGTAATAGCTGAAGAAGTTCAAGGGAGACATTCACAAGCTCCAGTGTTTAGGTGGAACTGTAGTAGTATTTGTTGATTGATACTTTATTCGATATTGTCATATCATAAAAGTACATTGATCATAAAACATTGGCATTAAAAAGTACATTTCATTAAGATTGTTTAAAAATTTCTATATACAATTAAAACATTATACAACCCAAAAACATATGACAATATTAGGTATCACGAAATTTAAAAACAAGTTATTAATTGGCAATCGTATACATACGGCCTAAGTATTGGTAACGTTTCATATCCTTGTGCGAGTGAGCCAGGCACTAGATAAGTACTTAGCCACACCACAAACAATGAAAAGTGGGAACGTATTGGTTGTAATAATACGAAGAGCAACCCGAAAGTCTCTAGTCCCAAGCTCCCTGCAAACTGGTCTAAGCCATCTCTGTCTTGCCCTCTTATAGGTTTTACAGCCGAACAGAAAATGTGCAAGAGATTCTGTTTTGCAGGGACAGCAAGGACATGCACCGTTCAATGACCTTGAGGCTTTCCATCCTATAGTGAACTGATTAAGAGGTAAAGTTCCATATCTCATCTTTAAAAAGATCACTCTATCTCTAGGTGTTGTTATCAGGTCTAGAAAGGGTTCCAGCTTTCTGATTGGTTTATGTTCTATAAATTGCGTAGTTAAGGTGCCCCAACTTGGCTTCCTCTGTTCTTGAGCCTCCACCCACTCCCAGTAAATTGTCTTTATTAATTGCTTTGGGGGTGGTGCCTGGGTGGTCCAGGCTTCAGTCAGACCCAACTTCAGAACCATCTCTTTAAGTTTGTTTACCCAGTGTATTTTACCACCAGTGTTCAGTGCAATCAGTTCATCCAACACTAGGGCATAATGTACTAGCTCTGGGGTCCTCCTTAAGCGAACCCAGAACAGCAATGGACGCAAGTGAACTACATCTAAGATGGCGCGTTGCCCATATCCAGGTACAATGGTTTCAGTGGGGTAGATACAGGTAAGGCAACCAACTCCCTTATAAATTTATTCTCTGCCTTAACCAATACCTCGTTTTCACAAAGACAAGGAAACCCGAAAGGTATGCCATAGGGACCTTGGGCAGTATCAATTTACAAAAAACAGTGGTCCCTAAATGTGGACAAGATAAAGTACAAAAAACAATAATCATACACCTGATAAGTAGTATGTCTTTTGTCCAGCCGGACAAGAAATTTATTTTAAATGTTCTGGTTGATAAGGTGAATTTTAAGAACGAAAAAGATAACAAGTGGGCACAGCCGTGACCCACAACAGTCAGTGTTACAGACTCAATCTCTTAAATATTGGGAAGGGCTAAATACCGGTCGGTAACAGGAAATTCACAGATTTTCGGCCGTTACCGACCTGTATTTAGCTACCTACATCTGGCCATATGTTACCTGTGGTATTCCAAAAACAGGAGGAGAAAATACCGTAAGACAACAAGTTTTACGGTTACAAAGTCATCGATGTGGAAAATATTGTTGACGGACATACAAGTCAAAGGGAAAGTTTTATACGAAAGGTCGTTCCCACGTCCAGTAATTTCGAATGGAAGAGTCAACAGTTTCATGTCAGGAGTAAGACATACCATAAATCGGAAATCTCTGAAGAATACTTACAACATAAAAATAAGTGAAGATTCAAAGTATTTTAATGACTACAATCCACTGTTTTTGACGATGCGGAATGCAAATATAGATATCCAATATGTTGCAGACAATTCGATTGCTGTTGCTTGCTATGTTACATCATATTTAACCAAATCTAAAAAGAGGGAGTTGAAATTAATTTGGGAAGAGATTTCCTAAGAGTAGAATCTTAGTAACAAAATGTCCAGCTTTAGGGCCCGATTACGATGCCGGGTGGAAAAGCAATCCGTCCACCATTGTGTTGCAAAAAATCCACCCACATGTCCCGCAGCATGTCCGTTGGACAAATTACGATGCAATGTACGCCAAATGCCACAAATTACCATCCACCACAGACGGATAAGCTGCAAATTTGACCGCGGTGGTCGGGAAAGCCGTACAACGGCCTGGAAAGGCCGCTCTTGCCGCGGTGTGCCCGCACAGACAATTACAATGAGATGGGTGCATTGCGGAATGATCACTGTGTCTGACCGCCGCGCAGGCACATAAGCCAAATGAATGGCGGATGCAAACAACTCCATAAGAATGCCCAACGCGTGCCTGGACCCCCTGCTGCCCTTAACCACATCGCTGCTTGAGAGTTTCCCCTGCTGTGCTGGACAGCAATGAAAACGGGTGTGGTCATGACGAGCTCAGCTCGTCATGAGCACCTGAGAGGTATATGCCATGACAAGCTGAGCTCGTCATGAGCATGGAAGGGGTTAATCACAATACACCCTACAATGCTACACCGCAACTAGCCCCTGGCAAAGAAAGACATGCGCAGCATGGAAGAGACATCTGGAGGTCAACAAACATGTGGACACACCCGCATACCACAGTACAAAACCAACCCATCCCGAGACCAACATCCTTTGCACACCACAAGCCGAGACGGAGAGACAGGACATGATTGACTCACACAGCACAACATCACACCCACCTATCTTCATACAATAACACTATCACACACACACACCTCGCACACTTCACATATCTCCACCACCACCTTGCACCCTGCACCCCTCACCCATTTGCACCATACCCCCCAAGAAAATTCCCAAATCCACAGTCTCAGATTAGAAAGTGAAGGTAGGCGAGTCAATCAGGGGAGACCCACATTTCCTGGTGAATCTGGTCAAACACACCCCAGTTACACGCAACAATCAGATGTGGGCAAGGATCGACAGCAAAGTCAATGCCGTAGGGACCACCCTATGCACCATGCGTGACATCAGGAGGCGGTGTCTCGACCTCAAGGACCGGCCCAAGCTTCCGCCCCAGAGGAATCCCGCAGATAGGTGGTCAGCTCATGCACCCTACCCTCCCTCCCAAGCAGCATGGCTCACCCTCCCCACCCCACAGCCATGTGGCATCAAACACCGTAGAGGTTGCCTCCTAACAGGTAGATAGACCTCTCACTGGGGAGGGGCTTTTGAGACCTGACAGCAAGACCACAACTCCCACAAGGCCCTCTGTCTCCCCTAACAAACCACAGGAGGCAAGCACAAAAAGCACAACACAATCCATGAAGTCGCTGGATAGTAGTCAGATACACATAGAAAATAACTAACCGTCCGAGCAGAAACCGAATTTGGAGACCAACAAATTTGCACCAGAGGACACGTACAATATCTGTACATATGAAAAAGGCCCTTTAGCCACGTCACATCTCCATCGAGCCATGTAGGTGCCCAGGGCTATAAGTGGGATGAAACAACTGGGTGGTCTTCCAAAGGGGTTTGGTCAATGTAATTAAGGGCATGGCCTAAAACCGTCAGCCATAAATCTATGCCCAGCATATTGGCCTACCCGACCAACATTTTTCTGCCACTGCCATTCCACACAGATACATGCTACATCAAGTCACATGATACCTACTACAATTCTGGACTACTGGCTTTGTCAATGTCTGTTAGTTGCATACGATAAAGAAGCAGCAACTATGGCTTGCTCCTAACATTGAAACACCCCCCCACATTCCCACAGCGAAAGCATACTTCAATAAGTGTGCATGCACAATGGCCCTCTGATTAGAAAATTAATTGCCCCCACACCAGCCCGGAGACCTTCGAATACCAGGTGTCCTGACCAGGCTGCAGGATTCAGTCAGTGCTGAACACGGCTCTCCCACTTTTCTTAAGGTGAACTGACACACAAAGTATTGATAGCGTCTGATACTGAAGGCTATTGCACAATTTTTGTGGGCTCTGGCCTTGTCCCTTCCTACCATGCCTTTCCAGGAGATCCACCGGGTGTCATTCCTCCAATTTGCACACTGCATTTAGCAGGTTCAGATCATTACTTTGGCAGTATAGCTGAGCACTGTTCCTCAGAGGGTCCTCACGCCATGTCTCATCGTCCTGTGGTCCTGGCCGAGCTCGGTCAGTTGCAAGTCTATCATGACCGCATACAGCTTCTCTTTGGATGTGTCCCATTGACTATGTTGGGCATCAGTTACAGGTTAACATTCTGCTATGCGTATATCACCTGCGTGCAACCAGTCTTCTCATGCAGAAGATGTCTGTTTGAGTGGGCCATGGATGTTTGCTTTCAAACACATACCTAGTGGACCTGGATCATGAGCTGTGGGTGACTACTTTGTAGGTTCACGTGCAAGACTGCTTCGGTGAGACACGTTTATGGGATGCCTTACAATGTGTCACACAGGTTGACACCTATGCCTTTGCATTTGCCCAGTGACACCTGTGCAAACCTACATCAAACCTCTCCCAGGTTGCGATGGGATGCAACTTGCAACCACGTGGTGCAAGGAGCACATCTGTTCCTTCATACTGCTGGATTGGATGGTGGCCCTCTTTGCTGAAGATGAATTGGATCGTGCCTTCTTGGATTCATAACTACTGAACAGCAACAATCGTTTCACTTCCTTCGCGCTTCCTGACACGAATTGACATTCAGCTCTCTGACTTCCGCACTGTCTGCCTTGGCTTGGACTATGCTGAGCTCTGCGGTCTGTTCCGCTTGGTACCACGGACCTGAGCAATGGGAGGCTGTCATCTGACCGTTGAGGACATTGATGTCTGCCATGAGTCCGTCTTCCATCATGCAGCTGTAACGCACGAACATTACATGGTGTTGTTGTATTAAAAGTACCCAGGGCTCGAGTTTTTTTGTTGGACTTACATGCAAGGCTGTTATGTAAGCTTATAAAGAAATTACAGCACTCTGTAGTTTGAAATACATTAGGGATTTTGTGTTTATGAAAGAGTGTAGTAAATCTACAAATCTGCAGGTGAAGTTGTGCAAATTTCACAACTTTGTAAAGTTGCAAGGACTTCACACAACGTTGCCTGTGGGTGACATTTTTTGCTAAAGCAAGAATTTATGCGAGAATCTTTTAGAATGTTCCACCAAATCATCTTACATAGTATTTGCTTACTAAAGATAGGTTTTACAAAAACCTTGCCCAACACTTATTTGCAAATCACTTGTAGAATCCTTACCTTTTGACACCCTTAACCTCTCAGCATAATTCTTGTTAGTGGATGGATTATCCTATCACATGGAATGCTAGTTATAGTTTGGGCAAGCATAATTTATTGAACATAATTTTTCATTCCCAACCACAACTCGTTTTTTTTCTCCAGATTTGCTAAGCTCTTTAAACCACATACATAGCATGTTGTCTGTGTGGAAAATAAGACTGTTAACTATGGGGACGAGGAGGGGCCTTAATCTTGATATCAGCTATGGAAGGTTTCGACAAAGCAAAAAGAATCCAGTTCCTCATAGGCCAATAGGCTTTTATGACGATACTTAAGCTTACCTTCGAGAGCTTGGCGCAAGCAGCAAGGCTTGTTTAGAGACAACAGTATGTGTTAAGTGAACAGCAGCACCCATTCTATATTATGTGTAAGAAATAAACATGTAACAATTCAAAATATAGTTAAAAGGAAAACATTTCCATTATTAAAATAACATATTCAGGGAAGCCTCCAGTTCAGACCCATCCAGTTTGTTCTGTTCTTCTCTCCTAAGGAGCTCTTTGCCTTGGGAGACTCCACAGCAGTTTTTAAGAGGTGAGTCTGAATGAAACTGGCAAACCCTAATACGTGAATCACATTATAATTCCACACACTGCCCTCCTGTTTCAGCACCAATAATCCATTCCTGTATCTCAGAGCTCACTTACGATCGAAATAAGCCCGCAATGATTTCTTCTGCAGATTTACAAAATGGTCTATCTGTGTTTATTTGGGTGGTCTATCCTGCTCTTTCTCAACTCCTGGAGCCAATCTGCCTGGTTCCTCAAGGATCAATGCAACATCACATTCCCTGTAAACAGATTTCGCTCACCACTTGGCGAGTTTGACATCTCAAAGTCTGGAGGCGCATGTCCGTTCGAAGTGACCAGGTGACATGGGCTCCCTTGAAAGGCTTGCTTTATAACAGCATGGCATGGACAGGCAGGAAGTCACTTGTCAGAGAGTCAGGGTAAGCAGTGCACCAGTCATGGAAGGCAATTCGCTATGAAAGAAAGCAGTTGACTGGTTAGGAATACTGAAGCCCAGCTACAGAGGGAGGGTTAAGGCCACCAGGACAAAACCTTTTTTTTTAAAGGTTAAAGTCACCGTTGCAGCACATAAAATTAAAATCCACAGAGGCTAATGATTTTGCATTTTGTATATTAATGATTGGCCATGAGAGTAACATTCCTACGCATCGATGGACTCCTTTATTACATACTATGAGCTACCTGCAGAGATGCGCACCATACCCCTAGCCTGCCTCTACATGCAGTGAACATGATCCTGGGCTCCCCATCCCCTAAAGCAATTAGCTACCTGACTGTACAATGCCATGCAGAGCTGGTCCCAAGCATGCTTTCCAAAAGCCTACACCCTATGGCTGGCAGTCCTGGCGAGGCCTTTTTGCTGAACTCAGATGGGTATGTCATACCCTCCCAATAGATTGCATTTAATGCATCTTAAATTCTTACACCAGATGCACCACACACTGACATTCCAACAGAAAAGAGGATTGAGAGAAAGTTCCGACTGTACAAGTTGTATGTTGGAGAGCACTGATTTCCTCAACTTGGCCTGGAAATGTTCGTGGATAGCTGACTTTTGGACAACTGAGTTCCTTTAATCCCTTAGACAACCCTAGTCACCGTACTAGGATACATGAAAGATGTTCCAGCTGAAGTGCAAAAGCTGACTGCCATCTCACTCCTGCTGGCGAAGTGTAAAGTGGCAACTCATTGGGGGCGATGTCCCCTGCTTCTGCTGGCTAAGTGGAGAGTGGCGATGCACTGGAGGCAGTGTCCCTAGCCCAAAGTCTGAGTCCAGGATGTTACATCTTGGCAAGGGCAATTGGGTGCTTTTGGGGAACTGGCTCCGGTCCAATCACCAACTTATGACATTTGGAGGCCGTTCAGAATATATAGGACTCTCCTTGGAGAGATGGGGATATGGGGACAAAATGATGAGACTGATATGTAACATTGCTCCCTCTTACTCGGATATGGGTGGATATCAACAAGATTTCGAACAGCAGTCCTGAAAATGGTACAGAGCATTGATTATTGTCAACGTGTTTGCCTGGTTTAATAGGTAGATTTATATCTCCAATGATGTATGTGGTGGAATCGGTGGGGGTGGAAATGGTTGAGTCTGGGGCTTAGATCATGTATCGCGTTAATGTTGGAATGCACGTCCGATTGACTTCAATGGGGTATAAATGTTGAGCTGTCTAGTATTATTGTCATACTTAAATCTCAGTAAAAAAAAACATTCTTACCCATCTCCTTACAATATTAAAGAGAAATACATAATTGAAAACAATATGGCTGTAGGCCAAGTTATAGCAAAGCACGCTGAGCGCAAGTTACTCCTTTTAAAGGGAAGAGTACATGTAGCTTATTTTTTAGATAAACCACTTTGGAGATGGGTCTAACATTTCCAAAGCACAGTAAGACCTGATGTATACTGCATTAAGTGCATCATTTTAATGGCTTCAGTTTCCCCTGAAGGCCCATCGTTTCATGTAGGGATTCCTCAATGTTACACATCTCATTATGCCGGGGTTTGCACCAAATGTGATTTATTGAAAGCTTTGCTGTATTCTCAGATTTGGAATTTGATGCTTAAGCAGCTTACTTTATTGCAGACTTATAAAAATGTACAGCCAGCTTATAAAAATGTCAACTATAGAAATTAAATTGTCAAATCAATTTACATGCTTTAGCCTATGTGACAAGGTACTTTGGGGATTTCTGACATTCGAAAATCAATACACTTTCTGAGAAGAATATACTGTAACTGCCATCCCTTTGAGGTAGGTAGTAATCATTTCTGTCACTCACCAGAGACACTAGTTCAGAAGCAGTTGCATCTTGGAATGCAAGCATCTCCCCTGGTAGAATGTGTTTGTTTGTCTAGAACGGCGAGGCTAAACTTCTGCATTTAAGAAACCGTATTCTAAGCCAAACGAATACACCCTTTTTTCAAGCCAGCAAGTGAGACAAAGAGTGGGATATATTTTAACATTTCCATTACCTCCCCTCCCTTTCACACGCAGTTTGGCCGAGTTAGGAATTTCAGATGTGTGACTTTCTAGACCAAGAAGCTTGAACTAATGACAGGGGGTAACTTCTTTATATACTTCATGCTTGCATGTCGTTCTCAGAATGTCCCAGGAAGGCTGCCCGATCTTGCTGTAAAGATCAACACACTATATCTTGAAGGGAAAGATGGCTTTTGGGATAGGTGACTTCTTTGGATCCTCTCTAATAAGTGGGAGATACTTCGCAGCAGCTTCGTTTTCCCAGCTAATTGGACGACTTCAATAGGAAGCCATATATGACAGCGAAGTGAATATATATATATATATACTGGTCACTGAACTGCATCTTGCCTAGTTGTCATGCTATAGAACAGATGTTTTGTGTTCCTGAAGGTTGCTGTGCCAGTCATTTGGTTTATTTATTGTAATTGACCCTTGAGCACCGCCATAGTTTCTTAGCACTCAATGTCGAGAACAGCGGCTGCCGCTATAAACAAAGAGTGGCACGGGTATTGGTCTGAACAGGCAGGAAAGACATCCTGGTCAGACCAGGGAGTCTGTGGGGTTTTAACAGCCTGGCTGCGCAATGCAGCTGTGCTGGAAAAAACCTAAGTGCGCATGTGTGTTTTGGTCAGCCTGAGGCAGCCGGCTAAAACACATATGTGCACTTAGGGAGTGGAGTGCTCGCAGCAATCCTCTCCCCCATCCCATGCCTCGGCCCGCCCCTCCCAGCACCGCTGGCTAAGAGCCGGCAAATGTAAAATAATACGATGAAAGAGCCAGGCAGGGGGGCGACGCTCATCCGCCATTGTGGAGGAGCAGCAAGGATGAGCAGCCACTAGTCGAGAGTAGAAAAGTGATGATGAAAATTAGTACTCTGACAATATCCGGGTGTTAGCAAGGAAAATACTGTGATAATGAGGTGACTCCCAGAGGGTGTTTGGCAAGGTGTCTGCCTCCACCGCTGTAGTCAATCCCTGTAAACGAATCTTCCTACACATACAAGACCTTAGGGCTAGCGAGGCAGAGCCCGCAAGGAGGTTTGCCATGCATCATTAAAAGGATTATGCAATAAACAACATCAACTGAAAGGAATAACCTCTAGGTGATGTACAAAGATTTCCAGTAGGATCAAACTGAGACATCAAACTGAGACATCTAACTTCACCTATGCTGCTAAAGAATAGTTTTATCACCTGCCTTGGGTTTCATTTTGCAGATGCTGCAGTCAGATCCCATAGCCCAGCAGGGTAATAAACAGGCCACTACAATAACAAAGTATGTATTCATACAGGCTGCAACAAATAATGCATAATTATTAGTTTCAGAATTTAGCATCAGATAAAATCTGTACATGGATCTTGAAACTTTATCATAATTCTTTGTTGAATTGATTCGTTGCAAATATGTCACTGAGGGTTAGGATGAGCAGTTGCAGGTACTTATTTGTTTTCTTCTCACACTATAAGATATGTGCTTGTGAATGTATATGAAGCCTTTGTGAAACATCCTGTGTTGCTAGTATAGATTTCGGCTGTGGTATTTAGGAGTATATGAGAACATGAAACATTAATTGGGGTGGATAGTCCATTACCAGTAATTAAGGGCTAGATGTAGGTGGCTAAACACCGGTCGGTAAAGCCGAAATTCGGTATTTCAGCATTACCGACCGGTATTTAGCCCTGTGCGATGTAGGTATTACCGAATGCCATCAGTAATAATGATTCGTTAAATTTAAGGGAAATCAGTTACCGATTCCCTGTTTACTGATCGGTCTGAACATGAAGTTTTGAAATTTTAATAATAAACCTCACCAAAATCTGAACCTTTCGCAGAAGCCAAAAGGCGTGTGATGGTTGTGGCTGTTCCACTCCAAGGCTAACCTGGTCTGTATGTTTTGCGTGAAATGTGATGCCATTTGTTGTCTGGAGGTGCATGTTGCAGCATCTCTATGTGATTGTCACCATATTTGTGCCTGTGAACCCCAAAGTACTGAATCGGTAAATAAGGAATCGGTTGAAATTCGATAATGTGATGTACCAAAATTTGGTAATACCGAATTTGTACAAATTCGCTATTTAAGAATCGGTAATTACCACTGACCCAGAGCAGGTGGTAATCAGGTGCAGTGCAAAAAAACAGTCCCAAAATGCAACAGTGTGAACACAATGGCGGCCCTCTACGTCATAGCAAGGAGGCTACATTTGCGAGCAGCAGGACAGAGGGTTTGGAGACGGGAAGAGCGTGTGTACAGACTGCATGTCACACTGTTCCAAATGCCTGAGCCAAAAATACATGACAGGTACAGGCTACACCCACACACCATCTTAGACCTGATACGGGACCTGCAACCATACCTGGAGCATCAGACACCAAGGGCGCACGCAATAGCCACTCATGTACAGATACACTGTTGCCTGCACATCCTGGCATGAGGAAGTTACCAGGGTGTGATAGCCGCAGCAGGTGGTGTGTCACAGAGCTGCCTGTCCCGTTTCTTCAACTCCTTCCTGGACGCCATGATGCAGAGAATGCATCACTACATACGCTTCCCCAGCACACAGGCGGAGCTGCAGAAGACAAAGCTGGATTTCTACCAAAAGGCACAGATTTCTACCAAAATGCACAGTTCCCAAATGTAATAGGCTGCATCGATGGGACCCACATACCAATCTGCCCACATGCAGCTACAGTATACATATACCGCAACCTCAAATCCACTCACTCCATCAACGTGCAGGTGATATGTGATGCAGACTTCATCATTACTGACATTGTGGCCAAATTCCCAGGGAGTACCCATGACTCCTACGTATTCAGGAAAAGTGGGATCTATACATATCTGGCTGCTGGTGAATTCGGAGAAGGATACCTACTAGGTAAATCAATGCGACACACCCTGATGTATACCTTGGATGATCGTATTGGTGACCCAAATAAATGGCACTTTCTTTCCCATTCAGGTGACAGCGCATATGCCGTCCGGTCATTTATACTAACTCCATACCTCAACCCATCTACCCCAAGGGAGCAGAGATACAATGTGCCACATAAAAGCACGTGCAACATTGTGGAGCGCACCTTTGGACTACTAAAAAGCAGGTTTTGTTGTCTCCACAAAAGTGGAGGTGCAAGTCAGTACCGCCCCATCATCTGCTGCAAAATAATAGCAACATGTGCAATGCTGCATAACCTTGCCACAAAGAAAAGAATGCAAAAACAAAGGTTGATGGACAGAATGCAGAACAATGTCATACATTCACCCCAGTACAGAGATCTGGGCCTTAATCCATTGTTTTTTTGCTCACCACACCACCCCAGTTCAGACATGGCCATATGCAAATCAGCCTTGACCCTGTGCCTCATGGGAACAGTCCAGCCCGAACTGCCAAGCCATGTCTTCCCTGGACCGGTTTCAAGCATCCTAGGGCCGGTTTCTGGCTATCAGCCGTCTTCAGCCAGGATAGCTTGACTCCAGTGGCGTGGAGAGCACGGGATTCACGTTTGAGCATACCCGTCCCACTCGGGGTGACAAATGCAAAAACAACAGTTGATGGACAGAATGCAGAACAATGTCATACATTCATCCCAGTACAGAGATCTGAACCTTAATCCATTGTTTTTTTGCTCACCACACCACCCCAGTTCAGACATGGCCATATGCAAATCAGCCTTGACCCTGTGCCTCATGGGAACAGTTCAGCCCGAACTGCCAAGCCATGTCTTCCCTGGATTGGATTCATTCATCCTAGGACCGGTTTCTGGCTATCAGCCTTCTTCAGCCAGGATAGCTTGACTCCAGTGGCGTGGAGAGCACAGGACTCACGTCTGAGCATACCCGTCCCACTCTGGGTGACAAATGCAAAAACAACAGTTGATGGACAGAATGCAGAACAATGTCATACATTCACCCCTGTACAGAGATCTGGGCCATAATCCATCGTTTTTTTTGCTCGCCACACCACCCCAGTTCAGACATGGACATATGCAAATCAGCCTTGACCCTGTGCCTCATGGGAACAGTCCATCCCGAACTGCCAAGCCATGCCTTCCCTGGACCAGATTCAAGCATCCTAGGACCGGTTTCTGGCTATCAGCCGTCTTCAGCCAGGATAGCTTAACTCCAGTGGCATGGAGAGCACGGGACTCACGTCTGAGCATACACGTCCCACTCGGGGTGACAAATGCAAAAACAATAGTTGATGGATAACAATGTCATACATTCACCCCAGTACAGAGATCTGGGCCTTAATACATCGTTTTTTTTTGTTTCCGGTCCAGGGAAGGCATGGCTTGGCAGTTCGGGCTGGACTGTTCCCATGAGGCACAGGGTCAGACTGATTTGCATATGGCCATGTCTGAACTGGGGTGGCAGAGTAGGCTAAGGAACGGTGATGGATTAAACCCAGATCTGTTGACTGGGTGTGAGTGTTTGATTAGTTCAGATGCTCCGTCCATCACCACCCCCTTTTGTACCACTTTGTTCGCCATAATTTGGCAGGGTATGCTCAGACGTGAGTCCCTTGCTCACTTTGCCACTGGAATTAAGCAAGCCGGGCTGAAGACGGCTGAAATGCCAGAAACCAGGCCTCGGAAAGCTTGTTTCCGGTCCAGGGAAGGCATGGTTTGGCAGTTCGGGCTGGACTGTTCCCATGAGGTACAGGGTCAGACTGATTTGCATATGGCCATGTCTGAACTGGGGTGGCAGAGTGGGCTAAAGAACGGTGATGGATTAAACCCAGATCTGTTGACTGGGTGTGAGTGTTTGATTGGTTCAGATGCTCCGTCCATCACCACCCCCCTTTTGTGCCACAAAGAAAAGAACAGCAGTGGAACTAACTGACTCTGAGGACAAGGGTGAGGACTATCCACAGCCGGAGCACGGCCCAGCTGGTGTGGCAGCAGCACTGGATGGGAGACACAGACGGGCTGAGATAACACGCAACTATTTCTGAGTGAGAAAGAAGACATAGCCTGTTACTGTATTTGAGTGATGGTGTTTAATGAACAGTGCACACCACCAAGATCAGAAGCAGTGTCCATACATCCATGGGTTACATCACCCTTTTCAGTACAACCATAGCATGGCAGGCTCTATTTCATGCGCCCACGCGCTTTACTGCCACGCTCCTTTGCCCCACTGTCTGCACTGCCAGTTTGTCCATGGCCAGCGCTGTGGCGTTCGCTGCGCCTCCTGGTCTCGGTGGGAGAGGGCGTAATGCTACTACGGCTAGAAGCCTCCTCGCTTTCACCCCCATCAGCTGTAGTGGCCACCTTGTCTGTTTGCAGCAGTTCAAGAGCATTGGTCAATGTGACCATCCCCTTAGCCACATCCTGACTATAGTGTGCCATCTCCTCCTGCATGGCTATTGAGCGTCCGTACATGAGAGAGGTTGCAGTGGACAGGCTGTTCACCACCTTGGTGTAATTGTCCAGCTTCTGCCTCTCCCTGCGCCTAGACAGGCAGTCCTCCTCCAACTTGCTGCAGAGCTGCCTCACAGTCAAAGCAACGTCACTCATTCCCTCAGCCATGGTGGTGTTAATGGCACGGATGCCCTTTTCGATGCGATGCATGTGAGGATTCATGTGTGCCATCTCCCGCTGCACTGACCTGGTTGCTCTACCCTGCAGGCGCTAGACCTTCAGCATGTTGCCTTCAAGCCCAGCGAATACACTGTCATCTTCGCCCTGGATGTGAGGACTGGCTGCCCTTGCCCTGCGATGTCGGGAAGATGTGTGCATGCTCTGTTGGGGACTGTGATCTTAATCTGTTGCCCGTCCTCAGCCACTGTCGACTGTTGGCCCCCGGTGCTGTCTTCCCCGGACACCTCCATCTGCTGGAGGGTGGCCACTGCATGCCTCCTGCCGGACGGTGGTGGTGGCATAGATTGCGGCGGTAGTGATGGTGCAGTTGATTGGAGCTGTGGTGATGGTGGTGAAGTTGATGGTGGTGGTGTTGGGCTTGTGTGCCGTGCAGGCAACTGGTCCTCCTCCCCTCTGTCCTGGGTGCCTTCCCTCTGCTCCCCTCTGCTGCACTGCGAGATGTCTCGCCTGTGAAAACAAAATGTAGATATGCTCACTTACCTGGCAGCATTTGCATTGTAATAAACATTATGCCTGCCAATCACACTGACTGTCCTCTGCTTGCTAATTGCTGTCACATGCCTTTGGGTTTGATAGACTGACTGTTCTGAACATGTGTTACTACTGACTACATCTCCCATAATGCATTGCAATAATTGATGAGTAAAACATGGACTGGAGAGGGAGTCCCTAAGCCTCTCTGGGGATTGGGGTGGGGAGGGGGTGCAAGGCATGCTGTGCATGAAGCTTACCATGGGGCCGATTATGATGGCGGACGGACCTGAGTACGTCCGCCACCATAGATTAGGAGGGACCGTCCGCAGGGGCAGCGGTGGTCCCTCCGTGCAAATTAGGATGTGACCGTCACCCTGGCAGGCACATCCTGTATTTTTAACACTGCGGCGGGTGCTGCTTGAAGCAGCACCCGCCGCAATGTTAAAAATGTAAGTTGTGCATTTGCATGCACAAAGCGGCAGGCACCGCGCGGTGCCTGCTGCTTTGTTCATGCAAATGCAGGGGGGTACCACAGGTACCCCCATGTGCATCCCACACCCCCCCTTCACCCAGGGGGCCCGCAACGGACCCCCGAAGTGAAGTTACACATTCTTTTTCACGGCGGAAAATCCGCCACGGAAAAGCATTTTTTTAAACCCATCCTAATATGGCTGACGGTGTCTGAGAGACACCGCCACCATATGAGAGCTTTTCCGCCGCGGTTGTAAGCCAACCGCGGCGGTAAAGCTGCGGACGGAAACCAGGACCCACCAGCCATCCTAATGTGGCGGTGGGTCTTTGGTGGGTCCGCTGCATTTTTTCCGCATCCTCCGGGCCGGCGGTGGCTTCCGCCGGCCCGGAGGATGCGGAAAAAACGCTATCGTAATAGACCCCCATGTTTGTTGGCAGCTTTGGCCGAGCTGTCTGTGTCGCCAACACCACTCACACTCTCCGGCTGGAGGGTGGACTCCACCATGAGCTCCAGGGCTGTTGGTGCAGTTGCTCTGCTCCTCCCTCCACCAGTTTTGCTGGCCTGCTTCTGCCTCTCTGCCATCCTCGCCTCGCAGTCTTCCTCAGGTCATACCATCTATTTTTTATATAGTCAATGGAGCGCTGGCTGACTCCGATGGCATTAATCTTGTTCTGGATGACAAGCCAGATTTGTCTTTTTTGCGATTCTGGCACATGCAGGGACTGCTTGCCAAACAACTTGTCATGGTCCTTAGTGACATCTTCGATTAGGACCTCCAGCTCCCTCTCGCTAAACTTCTGCTTTCTCTTCCTTTCTGCTCCCTCCTTCTCCCTTTCCTGGTTTGCCATTTTGCTTGGGTTTGTTTGCAAGAAGAGGCTGTGTTGCTCCTGGCTTCTCTGCTCAGCTCCCTGCCTCACAGTCAGCTCCAGGTTCAGTGCAGCTGCCTGGGTGTGGCCACTTCCTGTTTGGGAGGTAATTGGGATGCACAGGATTGGCTGATTCCACATTTTCTAAATTTTTAAAATTACCGAATCGGTATTTACTGATTTGGTATTGGGATTCGGAATTAACGATTCGATATTGGGGTTTCGGTATTTTTTTTTTACCGAATCATTCAGAATCGCTATTTTTTACCGATTAATACCAATTAAGTAATTTTTAGCTAATCTTTACGTACATCGGAGATACCGATTCCTTAATACCGATTCGGTAAAATTCGGTATTAAGGAATCGGTATTTCACAATCACCTACATCTAGCCCAAAGTCTCTAACTAGTTAGTTCCAGGCAAAGATTTAAATTTAAACCCAAGCTCAATCTGAAGTAGCTTTGCCATAGAGCAGACCGGCTTAACTTAGTAAAATTGCTTAAATCATTGAGAAATGCCAAAACAGTTAGAAAGTCTAAACCACAACACAATAAAAGACCCATTTCAATTTATAAAAATAGAGAAAAATGAAAAACAAAATGACACTAAAATGGCAAAAATACAATAAATAGGAAGCAGAGTTACGATTTTTTTAAAGATTTAGGAGGAAATCACCAAGAAAAAGGTTAGCACCCATCAGTGATCACTGTTTGCAGGTGATTGGGACAATAGCGCCATTCCAGGCCATCTGTGATGGAGGTCAGATACACCAACTTGGTTCATCCAGTGAAAGATTTCACCTTCCGACTTAGTCTCGGAATTGGAAAGCAAATCCTACAGCAGAGTAAGGCAGCAGGCTGTATCCTGCTAAGTCCCTTTGAAGTCAGAAGGCATAGAGTGTGGTCCTGCTTAAGGCATTTTTTGCAGCAAGGGCACTGAGTGGGAAAAGTCAAATTTCATGTCCAGAGAAGTACTCATCAGCTGGATACTGTCAAGGCATTCACCTGGTCAATATTTCTACATTTGAACTTATTCTCTTTTTTGCAGCTTGGATTTCTGTAAGGCAGCAGAATGTATACAGGAAAGACGTACCATTGGCGGGTATGCTTGCCTCAAGTGTCCTTGGACCTGGATTGTTGAGGGGAAAAAGGACAGAGTGAGACCAACCTGATTTTCTTTCCTAGCAAGGTTGCACCTTGGACAGATTGATTTGAGTTGTTCCTCTCGGTCCTCTGGAGGCCTAGCAGTCCAAAATGTTTCCAAGTACTATCTTTTTAGAGATTTCAGAATAACTTCTTCTGGACACCACTAAGGTTCCCAGGACATCAGGGACAGCACTTAAGGGTGAGGGCTCAATTCAGCATAGGTCACCAGTAGGTCCCAGTACTCTTCCAGTTGCAACTGGTCACTTCAGGAAAAATGCCTTTTGAAGCTTGTGGTGTCCCTGCATGGTCTCCAACGACAGGTTCGGTAGTTCCTTTCTTCCAAAGGTCCAGTAAGTGTTCTGAAGTGGGTACTTTGGGGGTGCTACATTTATGGTTGACACTTGCGAATGGGTGAGGGTGACTCCTGGCTGCTCCCAAACTAATATGGTAAAAGTGTCCATGACAACCATACCCATTTATTCAGCAGTTCCGGTATGCCCTACTGCAAACAATCTCACAGTACACCTTACTCCTAAAATGGAAGTTGGGGAAACTCTTTGTCCCTTATGCAAGACCTGTGTGCCCACCCGGAGAGCATGGATGTGGGAAAGGAGTATCCTCATGTTTTCTGGTCACTCTAAATAAGGGTGTTGCTTCCCTCACACTTGGCTTGGTTTGAAACTAGCCTGACTGGGGGAGCAAGCGTTTTCCTTCTCCATGCCTCACCTTACCTTTACCTTTGATAGGAAAGGCCCTTAACACGTTAGTTAAGGGATGAAAAACACCTTGCCACACCAGGGCAATTGTTTCTGCTTCATGAGCAGTTTACATACCTCACAGCAATGGCTTGGCGGCTGCTGTTTGGTTAATGAAAATTAGTCTTCAGAAGCCCCACACAGAAAAATGATAGCTTTCTAAAAGTTACTTTCCCTAAATAATTTTAACTATGTGACTTTAAAATGAAACTGGATTTTCAATAAATATTAAAAAAATAGTGGCTGAATCTTCTAGCTGGCCCCGTATCTGAGATGGCAGAATTGAAATTTTAATCTCTCTAGTTTTTTCCCATAGTATAGCTAACATGCGTTACACAGTGAAAACAGCTTTTCGAGGCTTGTCATGTAAGAGACATGACAACATTAAATATCTATTTGCCCACTTTTAAATATCATGCACCCTACCTTGTGGGCTACAAGGCCTACATAGTGGTGATATATTTATAGAAGAATCTTCCAATCAAAAGGGTTATTTTGATAGGTCAGGCTACAATTGTAGGACTGAATCCATCTTTTTTGTGTCACACAGGTGATGACATAGTAAATGGTCATGTCCACATGGCACATTTAAATTTCCACTCCATGGGTGCAGTGTCTCCACCATATACTATTGTCCTATATAAATAAGTGAAAAATATGCCAATCTGGGATTAGCCGATTTGTACATGTTTCAAGGGTCAGAGAACATTTATTGGGCCTTCATTAGTGTGTCCCAGTGCACTGATATAAAAAATCAGCATCATCAGTCCAAAACAAATAGGGGTGATCACGCCAAAATGCACATTTTAACATAGAGTAATACTGTATAAAGAATTATATAAGGAGTGAGGCATTCTATAAAGTTCATTTGCGGATGGTTGAATGTGACTGCCTGCTATGCCAAGCTGAATCTCTGAATTATGGTACAGATAAAATGACTATGCCCTGGAATATAGTCCTGTTTACATTGGCAATGGGCAGGTTTCACTCTACCTCCACCAAAGCATGGAGATATGGTGTTTGGAAACAGATACTGAAGACAAGTAAGACTTTGTGGATAGAGATAAATGAAACATTCTATGAAAAACTGTTTAAGAGTTAGGAGTTATCAAAGTGTACAGGGTTGCTGGGTTTCCTTATGATGTAGCACAACATTATTTGAAACACATTGATACACACTAAGCCAATAATGTATATTATCAGTGACAGCTACTCCCTTAACTTTGTGTGCAGTTAATGTAACCATTACTTCATGTTGTCAGAATCCCTATGCCAAATAATCATGTTCTTGTGGCTACATATGCTGTACCAGCAGCTTCCTATTGTGTGCAAGGCAAGCCTAAGGTTCAGCAGGGCTAGGGGAGAGTGTAACATCATATACATGGTGCTGCCGTGCTCTCTCCTTTCCACACAGTGCATGTGTGGCATGAAAGCTTAAGAAATCTGACCTTTTGTTCTTTTGTCTCTCCAGACGAAGCACTCTTAACATATAATTCCCACCAGTATGGATGGTGTGACCCCCTACATTTTATAGCCCTCATTGTCTCAAGTAACACTCCCTGGACATTGATTTACACGCTTGTATGATTCATTGTCACTGTGTAGGTTTTTGTCATGTAAAGCTCTCCAACACCCTTCTCCTGCATTGGGATGATTAGTGCTATAAAGAAAATAAATGCAGTGTGTGGGGCCATGACTGGCGCCAAGATGGCTGCACTCTTGTGAGGCTCCAGTGGCCTACATTCAACTGTAATCAAGGCCATCATCTTCTTCAGAATGAAAAGGGTGCCCTGCTGAGACTGCTGAGGACCTTATTTACTGGGGAAGCCGCTCCATTGCAGGGTCGCAGCTCGCACCACACTGCTATAGCAAAGGAAGATCTACGTGGCCAGTGCTGCCATGGAGGATTGCGGCGACAGGAACTGTGGGTGAGCCTAAGGCCAGGATCACCCAATCTTGCTGATGCCGCTTGTGAGCTCTACCTCCTCCCCCCAGCAAACCACCGGAGCGGCTTCTGGGTGTGCCCTCAGCACTGGGCCCCATGGTGGAGGGGTTGGCCCACTGGGCACTCCCCTGGTGTGGGTGGCTGCCAGCCTGAGGTGCCCTGTGATGCCTGGGCAGCAGATGTTGCTGGGGCCAGCCCTGTGCCTGCTGACTGGGCATCATCTGTCTCCTGGCTGCGTTGCGGCCAGATCGTAGCTCTTTTAAAAGTTGCTTGGGTCCACGGGATTGGAAGCATGCCTGATAGTTGGATACTTGAGCTCCTTGAGGTAAGGGAACAGTAGTATGGTTTATGGCCTCTTTTTGCATGCATGTTATGTTAGCATGACTTATTAGAAGTTTAAATGCCATTTTACCTTTTGCTGCTTTTTGCACACAACACTGCTTATCTGTTTTTGCAAGTTAGCTTTCACGAAGGTCTATACATGAGAAAAGGTTTGTTCTTCAACATCTCTAGACATACATTGTGCCCCCAGTGCTGAGCTGCCTAGGTTATCATAACATGTGAGCCTCTTTATCGGCATGTTTGTGTAACACATTCTAGACACAACATTTTGGCAGCTGCGAGCCGAGCAACATTCTGGTGCCTTTATCATAGCACACTTGCCATAATTTCACACACTTGGAAGATTCCAGGAATGCAGAGAGACTAGCTGATCCAGATGTAATTTACACTTACTGAGCGGACAGGTAATGGGGTCCCCCAAAATAAGCTCAAGAGACCTTCTACATCTTATAATACATAGTTCCTATATAGGGAGGGTGTTTAAACTAGGCGATGTATCACCTGTTTGCACTATCATTGTAATATGATTCCTCCGTCTGTATTTTATGGAGTTGTAACCATGCTGACCATATAATTTTTAATCATATGTCTGCTTATGGTGACTAAAATACTGCGCATGAGAACACGTCGTTAAAATAAATATTTTAACCTTACCGTGTCTCTTTTTTTACTCCTGTTGTGGACTGGTATGAGAGTATAACAAAAGAGTGTTCTCACTTCCCACCATTCCTGAGATGGTCCTAAGTCACATGTTCTAGGTTGTCTAATCATTGGTTACTTTGCTATAGAACGAAGAGCTAATGTGAAACTGATGCTAGCTGGTTGGGGTTTTCTAGGTACTGAGGTGAGTTTCTGGTACACCTCAATTCACTAATGTCCTCGGTCTTTGTGCACAGTTCTGTGTATGAGCAGAAATCCTTGCAACATGGCGCCGCCAACGGTTGTGGTCTTATTGTGAGACACTTGAGTAGTGCTTATATCAGTCTATGGCACCCCACTATTGTTTCCGGTTGACGGTAGTGACGGGTAAAACCTACCTAGAGTTACATAGCTTTCTTCAAGCTTGATAATGTTAAAATGGTTTTCTTTTTGAATTACTACCCAGTTGAGCCTTTTAGTATTACATTGTGCTTCTCTATTACTGCGGTTATGGCTGCGGTTGATATCCCAGCACACAGTCGTGTGGCTGTACAGAATCACTTGCAAGAATACCTTGTTTCTTTAGAGCAGAGGTCTTCAAACTTTTCTAGGTTGAGTCCCCCCAGCTGAATTTTTTTAGACATTGGGCCCCCCCACCACCAGACAGAAATTTCTGGACTCGACCGCCACGTGCACATTCTGGGCATATTCAGCGAATAACATTCAATACAATAAGAGTGTTTAGTAAACTGCAGGTTTGTGAGTGGGTGTGGTGAAAAGACAGAGGCTTATTACACAGCTCAAAACACCACTTTCCAAGATAAAATGTGTGCAAATTGTTTTTACTAGGATGCTTTGTTTTACACATGACATGGATTGATAATTACACCACCAACATAAATGTGACAGGTGTGCCTGTTTTTCAGAGACGGTCAATCTGTGGATGGATTTTTGCTACTGCCATCCTCAGGTTGTGCTCCACATCCAGTCTTGAACGGTACTTAGTCTTTAATACTGCAAGTGCTGAAGACCCAATCTCACATAAATAGTACGAGCTGAAAGGCAAGAGAGTTTTGATAGCAGTTTCTCCCAAAACTGAATATTCTGCAGACATTTTCAGCCAAGACAGGGACTGTAAGGAAGACAGTGTTGTCAGATGTTTCGAGCACTCCCTACCTCAGAGCTGGTACACGAGAAACAAATCTTTCGAAATCATTAACAAACGTTTTAGGCAGCATTATAATGGGATAATTGCCCACCAACCAGTTATGGATCCGAAGACAGTTGAAAGTCCACAGAGAAGGCGCTGAACAAACACCTCATTGAGAATTCCTTAGTGGTACGAGAAGTTGCTTGCCTGAAGTAGTGGGGGTTTGGGACACGTCAGGCTTATGTTTAAAAAAAATAGAACTAATAATAAATTAACGATGTTGTCTAGTTTACTTCAGAGTAATGTTGTCTGACAGACTTTGTGATGGCAAGGACATGTTAGGGATTTTGGGTGCCCTGGGCCAAAACTATTATGGGGGCCCCTGTTACAGGTTTGAGTTTAAATGATTTATTTTTAGCTCTACCATACCCTATTTAGCCAGGCTACTAATGGTGCACAGGCACTGTAGTCGAAATTCTAAAAGCGTTTACAGCTAATATACAGAGATAGTGATGTGTTTTCACTGCTGTAACAAAGCAGCCACCCACTAATTTAACAGTGAATAATATCTGTGATATCCCCCAATTTCTCATATGTAAGAACCCGCTTGGATCTAACTTTTTTTATGATGGTTAACTGTTTTATGGTTGTTGCATGAAACAAACACATTACTCTACCAATAGTAATAGACTCCCTCACATCAATTACATTAAAAAGAAATTAAACACAACGGTATTTGCAAGACTCTGTTTAGGAATTATTCCAGTCCATCAGGGCAAAAACAGAACTGTCTCTATCAAGGGGCCTCTGGAAGGCTGGATTGTGTTGCATTTTAATAGGGCACGACATGCCCATACTTGTGTACAGGGGTGAGTAAGGCGACCATTTGAATTTGAGTGCGCATGTTAGTGCAGAGTGGGACAAATGAATATATGGTTAGCGGTGGGCTTATTGGAGTGAGATTGCAGATTGAATAGTGAGGGGGACAGGTGAGTGAAGTGTCACGAGTGCAGGTTGAGTAGTGGGCTAGTGTGACTGCAGGGTGAGGTATAGGGTGAACAGCGCAAGTGCATTGTGAGTGCAGAGTGATCACTGTGAGTGGAGGGTAAGTGGGTGAATGGTGTGAGAATATGGTGGTCCGTGTGAGTGCAGGGTGAGCGGGTGTATGGTGTGAGTGCATGGTGATCAGTGTGAGCTCATTGAGATCGGTGTGAGTGCATAGTGATCACTGTGAGTGGAGGGTAAGTGGATGAATGGTGGGAGTGCATCGGGATCAGTGTGAATGCTGGGTGAGAGTGAAAGTGAAGGGCGAGAATGAGGAGTGAGTGGTCTGAATGCAGGGTGCATTCCCAGACACTTGAAGTTAAAGCAGATTAGGGTTTCAATGTGTTAAACTATTGCTATTATGGCCGTAACCAGGGATCAGGGTGGAGGAAATAAATAATGTGCTGATCCCTCAACAAACTTCCAGTCTTATGATTAGGGTTGCCAGACCATTATTTTGATGTCACAGATGGTATAAAAATAAGCAGTCACCTAAAGCTGTATTTTCAGCACTTGTCTGTGCATACTTTGAACAGCAAATATAAATAGAAAGAACTTTTAATTGTTTTCTAGAGCTGTATGAATGATCCATGACTGATAATAAAAGGGAACAAAGATAGAAAAGTCACATTACAAATAAATCAACAAAAAGAAGGGGGGTCCGGGAGCTCGTTAACATCACAAATGAATACATACTTCTTTTTTATAACCATAGTTAGCAATTTGCAAGCGGTTTAAACAACACATGGCTGGCTGGCATTTTGCGCGCCTGCCTGTGTAATTTTAAAAGAAACTTTCAGGGACGTTTTAAGGATTTTGGGGCCCGTGGACCAAATGTATTTTTGGGGCCCCTGTTCGGACCAGCTTTGATTTTATGATCCAGTCTCAGCTCTTTCATGCCTTCTTAGGTCAAATACAAAATGTGTGTACATCGGATATTCAGGGATAGTGATGCGTGTTTTCAGTATGTAACACAATGGAGATACCATCAGAGTTCTTCATTCCATTGCAGGCATAGATTTCATAGCATTGATGTTTAATTCTGTCTTTTACATTAACTGTTCTATATAGCTGTTTATTTACTTGTATTCCTTTTACAGCACCTCTCTTATTGAAAACGGAACCAATAGCTATCCATAAAAAACACAGACCCATAGTAGATGCAGCAGTGTCAACTATAGTTTATTCATTTTTTCAATGTAAAGTGAAAAGCAGATATATATTGCTTTTGCTATGGGTGTTGCTGCTCGAGTATAAAGCTAACCAATTGCTGGATTACAGAGCACAATACAATTGAGGATATTAACTCGTAACTCTCCATTCTTCGGTCTCAAAGCTTCTAGGCAGGTGAGCACTGTAAATCATAACTGTAGACTTGGCATTGGCTGGTGCCCGTAGCAAAACACTGCTCGCACAGTAGGCAATCGGGCGCCGAGCAGCAGCACACAGACTCGTTCGACTCTCCCAGGAGGGGGGCAATTGCAGGACGGAGGGAACAAAGGTCAGATTGGAGTGGAGTGCGCGCCCCCCCCTGGGATGGTGTCGCTCCCCCCCAGGGGGGCGCGTCCCACAGATTGAAGAACACTGCTTTAGGCAGTGGTTTTTGTTGTCTCAGCTGACGCGGCGCACCCATTTGAGTTATATTACTCATGGGTTACATTTCCCGCGGTAGATGCTGTGTCTGGTGTATTTCACACTTACACCTCTGCCGATGCTCCTGCAGCATACGCTCCATATCGGAGAGTGGAAATTCCAATTTCTGCTTGGCAGCATGCCATTTGGTTTAATGGTGCCCTCCCACACATTATTACAGCAGTCAAACAAGGGCCGATGTCGAATCCAGGCGCTACTTGGCCTGTTTTAGCTGCTTACACCCCGCATCCTCAGGCGGGGCAGTTAACAGCTCAGCAACTAAGACCCCTATATGCCTCTGCAGTATCAGTTATTAGGGGTCTGCTTCATTACATTACTCACCACCTCCCGGGTGGGGCCCCGGGTGGTGCGGCGCATCCAGTTGGTGGTGGCGGGCTGAAGCTTAGTCCCGTCATGGTTAATGCAGTCATGGGCAAGCGTCCCGAGGATAAAGAGGAAATGCCTTTTTGGCTTGTCGAGAAATTCAACCAACTGGAAGCAGTATTCCTGATTACTAGTCCTGTGGAGAAACACAGGATCCTCACAGTGAGTTTGCATAAAGACTTAGTGCCAGACGTAAATGAGTGTACAACTTGGGGTGTGATTTTTGCGGCGGTCTATACTAGGTGCTTTGGCACCCCGTCAATGACTGTTCTGCTCTCTGTGATCAAGCGTGTTCAGGATGAACACGGACCAGAGACGGCTGTGGAGTTGGGAATGCAACTCGTGTGAGCATTTGATATGGTACGCGATCTCGTCCTTGCTAATATCAAGGGGGATGCGGTAAGTTTCCAGGTCTCTAATGCTCTGCGCGAAGACCCCAACGCCGACAAACCCCGTCAGTTACCGAAAATTATTACGGCGGCTTATAAGATTGTCGGCAGTAATAGTTTGGTTGTTAAGCCTTTCACTAAGAAAGAAAAACAGCAGCAAACTCAACAAGCGTCATCTGAGAAGGATGACCGCCCGAAAGTTCAGTAACAAAATTTGAGTAAAAACAAAAAACAGGGGAAGCAGCAGAAATAGGGGTCCGGTCTCGCTTCACCTACACTTGCCCCTGCTGAGCATACATATGATTTGCGCGACAGCAGTACTATTAAGTCACCTGATAGATTTCAGGTTCCTGAACAATGTTCACCTCGCTGTTTGCAGGAAACATCGGTCACAACCACCGGTTGAGGAGGCGGCGGCAGAGGTCAAGGTGCCCAACAGAGCCGTGAACAGCCTCGTAAGGCTGACGGAAGAGGCAAGCAGGACGAAGCTCTGCATCAAAGGCCCCAGTTTCAAAAGAAGAAAGTTGCTGTGGTAACAGTGAGATATGCCACAGATAGTGAGAATGCAGCTTCTGAATCTGACATGGGTGCTGATGCTGCTGGACAGCACAGCGGAAATTACCATCGTGCAAGAGGCGCTGCGTCCACTACTGAGGGTGACAGTGACTGACACCTTTATTGTGGTGGAGACAGCTGACACTAGAGTGGCTCCCCCTGACAGACTTCATGAAATTGTCCTTGTAATTGAAGGGGACATAGATTTTCCCAAAAAACACCTTTTACGGTATGTTCTAACAACTACCTATGATATTTTGTTAGCGGAGGTGAATTGGCCCCCCACCCTTGGCTGCTCCGTAACGGGAGGAGGTGATCCTCCCCACTTTCGCGCACACAGTGCCGAAGGAGCAGGCTCTGCAGTTTGCAGAAGATTGGGATAAGGCGCTTGCGCCGGCGTTGAACCGTACTCACTGTGGATGGGACAAATTTTCCCCTCGACATGAGATTCCCTTGCGGTCGATGCCACAGCCTCAACCCCAATACCTCATGCAACGTGAAGCAAAAGCTTTCGTTGCTAAAATCCTTGAACAATTGGAAAATCAAGGTGTAATTGAAACGTTTGTGTCTCCGATGACTAACCCACTTTTTACTGTGACCAAGCCGGATGGTTCATCCCGTTTGGTATTGGATTACCGCCACTTAAACTCACATTGCCGTACGTGCGCGGTGCAGAATACTCACAGTTCTGCTCTTGTGGATAGTCTCATGCGTAAAAGGTTTAAGACCACACTTGACATATCCAATGTTTTTTTTGCCCACAATCTGTCCCCTCCTAGTAGTCAATGGACAGCTTTTACAAGTGGTGGCAAACAGCCCCAATTCCTTTGTTTGGCTATGGGCTACAAGAATAGTCCAGGCATATTTGCCGCCCGCATTGTCTCTCTCCTAGAGAGGCTCAACGCAGATGCATATTCGTATGTGGATGACATTTATCTCACAGGCAACGAGTTATGGCCGCATCTGTGCCTTGTTGACCGCATAATTTGCCATTTTGCAGACATAGGCTATAAATTTAACTTTGCAAAATCACACATTGCAGAGTACACAGTGTTGTTCCTGGGCTACGAGCTCAACAATGAAGGTCGAGGTTTAGCTCCTCACTTCTTGGAGAAATGCACACTTTTGCGAGCTCCCACAACATTGAAGAAGCTACAATCTTTACTGGACTTTTGAAAATTTTGGTCGTACCTACATTCCGGAATATGCCCAATGTATCAAGCCACTTTATGCGTTGATACAACCTACTTTTTCCAAATCGTGCTGGCTGCCAGAACATTCAACCATCTTGCAATCTTTGCAGGCTGACCTGCTTGAATCTAAATTCTTGTCGACTCATGATAACCACACCAACCTGGTGATAAGAATCGTGCCAGGAGTGGTGGGTTTCACTGACCTCACTTTTAATGAGGGTAACACAGTCTCTATCGCTTACGAGTCACATTTGTACACTTCGGCTGAGTTGCGGGTTTTCCACTGTGGAAAAAGTTTTGACAGCAGTGCAAATGGCGATTCTTAAGGAACGTGCGCTGTCGCAGGGAAAGCTCATTTTGTTTGTTACTCTGTATCCTGCCTTGGAAGCAGTGACGAAAGCCAGTGTACTGAATTTGAAAGCTTTGCACCCTCGGTGGATACAGTGCACTACATCCGTGACATCCCCGGATGTTACGTTCATTTTTGATTCCTCACTGCAGAATCAAGAGTACTTGCAGTATGAATTTGTTCATCCTGCTCCTCTGACTATGTGCCCACTTGAGGATTTTCCGCTGCATCATCTACACTGATGGTAGTGCGCAAGCTGCTACGGGTTCAGAACACGCATATTCTTCGGCCTGCGCAATTGTGGTTGGTACTATGGTGGATGGTGAACTCAAGTCCGATGTCCTGCATATGCAGACATTAGGGGACTACTCTTATTGTGAGTGACTCTAACTACTGTGTTCAGTCTTACAATGACAATCTGCCCTTTTTGACTCAAAATGATTATCGGGACTCCAAAGGTCGCACAATAAAACATAAAATGATCTGGGTTAGAGTGGCTGAGGTCAAAGAACGACTCCTACTCATCTTTGTAATTCATACTCTTGGTCATCAGCGCGTTGGGGTTCATGCTCCTGGCAACTGTCTCGCAGACGAGGCTGCGAAGACAGCAGTAGCAACATTTGCAGTGGCAGCGGTTACATGTTCCAAAAGTAAGATTGATGATGACATCTTGGCAGCTATTGCCGCAACTGAGAAGGGAAGTAATTATCCTAAGGGTTTCCCTTCGAAGTACTCTTATCATTTAAGTCCTGATAAAGTTCCTTATGTGAGAATTAATGACGTTGGTGACATGTTGATTCCCAACGAGGACCACAGACAGGCTTTGATTACAGTAGCCCATGCCAGGATGGCTTCGGCGCATGCCGGCGTGTCAGCTACTGTATCTCTCCTCCAGCAACGATACTGCTGGCGGCGGTTTGTACAAACAGACACGTGATTTTGTCCTCCAATGTGACATTTGTCAGCAAATTAAACCTTCTTCTGCTGCACGTCCGCCCCAAATTCAGTTGTACATATCTAATAAACCACTTGCGTGTGTTTATTTAGATCACTGCAGTCCTTTCTCCTCTGAAACTGCGTATAAGTACATCTTAGTAGCAGTTGACTCTCGCACGCACTTTGTCTGGGTGTGGCATCAAAGGAGCGCTGATTCTAGAACTGTCATAAGGGATTTGCGTGTCTTTGTGGGAATTTTTACGTGTGGTACCTTCCATTCGGACCAGGGTCTAGCATTCGACTCTAAGGCGTACAAGGATGTCATGGCTTCATTGGGGGTCCAGGTCAAATTTTTGTCTCCATACCGATCTGAGGGTAATAGTGTTGTGGAGCGGATGAACCATGACTTAAAGCAATCCTTGAGAGAAAACGTTTTAGGTGATGGCAAAGACGTGCTAACTCATCTCAATAGCGTACAACGTGCACTAAATAATCTACCTAGGAGGTCTCTGGGTGGGCGGTCCCCATATGAAATGTTCTTTGGCATTAAGATGTTTGTTCCAGACCTTGATGGTCTAGACATGGCGGCAGGAGCCGCATCCTTTGACGTAGCAGAACCTACAAAAGACCAGAGACAGTCTTGCAAAAGAACACTTGCCTTCCACGTCTAAAGCTGCGTTGCAAATTTAGGTAGTCGGCTGGCTACCACAAGTTGGAGAACTGGTCAGAGAGAAGGTCGAAAACAAGAAAGAATTTGGGAGCATATTATCAAGAGAGGCGATAAAATTATCGTCGTTTTAGCGGCAGAAAAGTGCTGCTAAAATGGCAATAATGGGCTTGATAATATGCTCTATGGAATTCCAATTGAAGCCCGTGTTTAATGTCCTTCACATTTAACATGGGCTTCAATTGGAATTCTATAGAGCATATTATCAAGCCCATTATCGCCGTTTTAGCGGCAGTTTTCTGACGCTCAAACGGCGATCATTTTGCCCTCGGTCCTTCCGATTGAGCTCCAGTTGCCGTGCTTGGTGTGCAGGGTACAAGAACAGTCATTTTATCTCCTCTTCCTGGACGAAAGAGGAACAGGTACATTTCAATTGACAATGTCAAACCACACAGGGTGGCCGGTACTCTAAAGTATAACGCCTGCAGTTTCATATCCAGCAATGGTGCGACACTCTGTTTTGGCCATGGATCCTCCCATCGGGCCTGATGTTGCAGTTGAAATGAGTCCACTTATGAATCCTTTATTCAATCAACCTGCTGGTGATCCTCTTACTGACACTGAATGTACTTACCCCACTCACTTGTCTATGCCTGATTTGGAGACCCGTGTGGCTAATCAATTACATTTTTAATTTGACACTGGCTCTTCCACATCTAAGTCCCCTTCAAAGGTTTTGATTTTTGCTACCTGGTTTAAAAAACATTTTTTGATTCCTCCCTTGACTTACATTTGGCTGATGCTGATTGCAATTTTTTTGTTCATGTCCATAGGATTTGTGGTATATTTTTTCCGTTTTATCAATAGTCACTATGTTGAGGAAAGAACTTCAATTCGAGTGATTGATGAAACTTTGGCTCCCCACTCCCCTTCGCATATCATGAAGAGGGACCAGGCATTTGTGAACATAACTGCTTGGCCCGTTTTAGATGGGATTGTATGGGATGCTGTGAAGTTCCAGATCCATGGTCCCACAGAGGTTATTAATGTTCCCAATGTACTCCATGTTTCTATGGGGGAGGTGGTTAAACAAAATATCCGCTCCGATGATTGGGATGTTAAAGCTGTTGAAGCTTTATTTATTGATTTAAAATATTTTGCTGCTTTCAATGCTGAAGATTTATATTTGGAATCTGCTAATTATGGTGAATTGTACTGGTACCAGCATTTTGGCAATCACTTTCTGCATAAGACAAATTAATTTAGAAATGTGGTTAACTACACACAGTGGGAGCACTGTCCCACACCTGTGGAAGGCAGCACGAAAACGTTTCTCAAAAAGTTTTCCTATTTTACTGATTTTGATCAATCAAACCCAAATGCATTTTATTTTAAGTTGACTGAAAAGTCCTTTTCCAAGGTTAGACTTACCCACACAAAATTACTGTATTTGAAGTCCTTTATTGACCAGTTGGCTGTTGGGGGCTATAAACTGTGGAGAGATACTATCGATCTTAAATCTGTTTAGGGTTCTAAAAGTTGGCAAGTCCAAGGCACTGAGGCTTTGCACCATGCATGTCTCATCCCAAAGCATATGTTGTTTCTGAATGACACTATTTCACAAACCACCTGCTTTGGATTGGCTACTTCTAAAAAATTAAATGCTCCTTCATTTCCTGATTTGGGTGAATTTCCCCATTGGAATATTTCTACCAGTGCTTCCCTGAGTGACTTACAAGCTCTGTTTAGAAATTCCTCTTTTAATGTTTCCAGCATTAATCCAGAAGGCTGGTTGCTATGGCAAAAAAGTGCAGATTCCTGCCAGCACCGTTTTCTCGGTCTGACCCATGGATATACTGAGGTTAGAGTTGATCTCCATTTTCAAACTCAACATTCAGTCACCACCTATTCTGTAGGCAAATTGTGCAAGAGTTGGCTCAGACATTCATCCTTAGCGTCTGTTAAGTTACATTTGTCAAAACTCACTGAAACTGTCGACTTGAATGATTTTGTAAAAGGTCCTGCAGCAGGCAGATCGAAAAGATGGATATATGCTGCTTACAATGAGGTTTGGAAACTGTCACAAATTGAAGCTGCTTCTAGGCTTAGAGCTATTGATCAGGCCAATTTAGAAAAAGTGCTTGCCGTTGTAGATAATAGCATTAACACCCTTTCTTCCCGAATTTACACTCTAGTTAATATTGTGTCATCTTTGGTTGATAATGTGCAAGAAGATGTTGCCGTACTGTATCATGGGCAAAATCAATTGCGTTCTGTTATGCAGTTTGCCTGTACTCTGCAAACGTTAAAAAATGGCCGAGTTCCATGGGATTACATGAACACGAGTTTATTATTTCTGCCTTTCAGTTTGACTGTTAAACAGCAATTTATGTCAATGAAGGATGGCATGTTTTTGCTGTTGCATATTGAAAAGTTGGAACCTTTACCATTTTCAGTTGCAGAATCCAATTCAGCAGTTTGGCTCATCCATGGGTTGATAAATCTACCTTTTTCCCTTTTCAAATTTGAGTCCTGCATGAAACATTATGCTATTGGCAGATTTGAGCCCCTGGGTGGAGCTTATCTTCATGAAGTACGGAATCTCCCATTCACATTTAGGTGTTTGATAGATGGAAAGGAAGGTTTTTTAAATGGCGAAGATTGCAAGACGACACCAGATCGTTCATTAACATGCAGAAATCTTCAATTGCACGGCTCTTGTAATGTGCTTGCACCGAACTTAGCCTGCGTTCTGAAAGGTACTCCAGTCCCGGCCATTACACCGAAATTCACATTGCTTGCAAATGGTAGTTATTTATTATTATATAATGAAGAGTGTTGTGGGATGCATGCTGGAATCGCTTACATCGTTACAGTTTCCCAGCGTGTAACTTGCTGCAAGAATGTGCTGTTCCCTCCTCCGCAAGGCAGGCTCGATGTTTCCAGCTCAGGAGCACGTGTTACAGGCGAGAGAGCATGTCTTTGTTGAATTCTGGCATCACGATCATGAGCTCTACACTTCCCATGTCAGTGAACCATCTGACCCTAGAAGAGGTGACACTGGCCATTGACACCCTTGACAATTCCAAAGCACTGGGACTGGATGGGCTAACTGGAGTTTTCTATGAAGCCTTCAAGCAACAACTCACTCGTCATCTCCTTGCATTGTATAACAAATCCTTAGAAACTGGCACACTACCTCCCACTCTTTGCAAAGCGGTTCTGACACTGTTGCTGAAACCCAGGAAAGACCCCTGTTGCTGCGCCTCCTATTGACTTCTTTCATTGCTGAAGTTAGATATTAAAATCCTGGCTAAAGTACTTGCCACTAGGCTAGCTCTACTGTTTGAGCAAATCATCTGCCTAGCCCAATCTAGCTTTGTTCCACATCAGTCAGCCTTGCTTAACCAACAAACCATATTCCCTATCCTTAATAAAACCTCCACATCGACTCCTGCAGTTGTAGTCCTGATGGATGCCGAAAAGGCATTTGACTCTTTTGAATGGCTATTTTAAAAGCCATACTTGGCAACTTTGGTATTCCCCCATTTATTTCTCTTCTATACCAATCTTACGGCTCGCATAAAGGTCAAGAGCTCACTCACTGATGCATTTCCTATACTGCACAGCACTCAATAGGGTTGCCCGTTATCCCCCCTCCTTTTCATAATTGCAATGGACCGTCTTGTCTGCATTTTGCAAGATCGTCATGCACACCTTGGGCTGCAGCTCACTTTTTTTTTTGTAAAAACAATTTTTATTGGCAGTCAAGTTCGAAACTGTAACAGTACAAGGGAGAAAATCAATATGGTATTAGCCAAGATGTCAGGATAACATTACAGTTCCGCCAAGCCACCTTTTATACACATAACATTCCCCCAGCCCAAGCCCTCCCCACGTCCCTCCCCCCTGGTCAGTGTGCTGCAGTCCTCTCTCTCAGTCCTCCCAGTGCCAGCAGGGTCACTCCCCGTCAAGCACTGTGGCAAAAGGTAAGAAGTGCATATCAAGGGGGAATCCGATCTCTCAGAGCCTCTAACATTATTCGTGGATAGTGTGTGCCTCTCTGGAAGTGAGGTGGTCCCTAAGACAGTGTCCCTACTGTGTCGCCCCTCCCTCATCTTCGCTCAGTTCACTCTCAGACTGCTGTAGCGCAACAACCAGGGCCTCTCACGCTCTAGCCATCTCCAACGCCCTGTCATTATCTAGGCTCCTGGCCTGTCGCAGCCGCAAAACGCTCTCCGCCTTCGCCCACCGCCCCAGCGTGGTCTTCCAACGCAAGTAGCTGGGTCCCTGGCTAGACTTCCAGTGCATGGTGATCTCCCGTTTGGCTAGTATCAGGCCCAAATCGTAAAATTTACTGGTGACTCGAGTGCGGGGGGTGTGAGGGAACCATAACAATAGGCAGGCGCCCATTTCGGTTTCGATCCGCCGGTCCGTGACAGCATTCAGGCAAGACATCACCGCTTCCCAGTAGCCAACCAGCGCACTGCAGGTCCAGAGCATGTGTGCGAAGTCCGCCTCCGCCGTCCTACATCTAGGACAGAGCGATGATGCACCCTCGAAGTATTGCGAAATCTTAACCGGAGTTAGGTGTAGGGTGAAAAACTGGATCAGCTGGAACCTGGCGTTCCTAGTGCCCTTCCACGCCCGCCGCAATATCTGCGGCCATGTCGACTCAGGAATTGGACGCCCAATATCCCTTTCCCATTTGGCTCTCAGCCCATCCAGGGGCCGCAGGGCAATAGTCGACAACCTCCTATAAAGGCAGGTGATGGCCTTGTAAGTGCCAGCAGCCATGACCACATATTGGCAGCACTCCGAGGTCGGCGGTTCGGCGAGCCCACTCTTCCAATGTTGGCAAATACCGGCCACCAACGAGGCGTGGAGCAGGTAGTCCCCTCTCGGGAGATCGTACGTGTCCCGCAGCTCCTGGAACGTCAGAAGTGATCCGTCTTTGTAAAGATCGCCAATCATCTGCAAGCCAAGCTCCTCCCATGTCGCCAGTGTGGACCAGTCGCCACCGTGCGGAAAGGCCGTACACATCCCTAACGGGATCTCAGGGGCATAGGGTCGAGTGGCACCGGAGCGCCTGTGGCAACAAAGCCAGCAACTACGCATTGTACGCTCCTCCATTGTGAGCTGGGCGAGGTCCAGCTTCTGGCCCAGGATTATAAAAGAGAGGACGTGTCTCGGGAATAGTCTGCCCGCCACTCCCTCCGGACCTCGAAATTCCAGAGCCACTGCTTGGGTGAGCCACTGCAGTTGCGCTGCCAGGTAGTACCATTCGAAGTCCGGGGCCGCAAGTCCCCCGTCCGCCCTGGGGCGCATCAGCGTCGTCAGTGCAACCCGTCGTCTGCCCGTCCCCCAGACGAACCCGGAGGTTAGGGAACGGAGTCTGGTAAAAACCGACGCAGGGATGTGCGAAACAAATATAGCAATCGGGGAAGGGCCACCATCTTCAATAACGCCACTCGTCCCGCGACCGAGAGCGGTAGCGTCCGCCAGAATCCCATGCAGCCCTGCAAGCTCCGAATTGCTCTGTCGATGTTACCCTCTAATAGTGCCAACGGCGAGTGGTAGATATGCGTACCCAGATAAGGGAGGCAATGGTGTTCCCATCGTAATTCACCCTCCGGTTGGGAGTCATCCGCCCCCGGCGCCAGCGGGAAGAGGCAGGACTTCCCCCAGTTGACTCTCAGTCCCGATAGGCGGCCAAAATCCGACAGCAATCGCTCGGCCCCTCGCAGGGAATCGCCTGTGTCCGCCAGGAACAGCAAACAGTCGTCCGCATAGAGAGAAATGTAATGGGTGTCGGCTCTTAGAGGAAGGCCTGCATACGCTCGGCCCATGCGGCCTCCAGCACACGGAGCAGGTACGGCCATTCAACACTGTCAAATGCTTTCTCGATGTCAATTGAGAGGACAGCGGCACCTGGGCGAGCAGCGGCATCGCCCCCCATGATCCGTAGCAGCCGGCGCACACAGGTGGCAGTGGTGCGCTGGGGAATAAAGCCCGCTTGGTCGCAGTGAACCAAGGTGCGCATGTGGGCCAGAAGCCGCGTTGCAAGGATCTTGCTCAGGACCTTATAGTGGGCGGTAGGCCGAACGGCAGCTCGCATCCCCGTCCCGCTTTAGTAAGGGTATCACCAATGCCTCACGTGTGGACGCCGGTAAGATCCCGGTGTCCCAGGCCTCCCTATAAACCGCCTGCAATCGGGGGATCAGTACATCCGCATCGGCTGCATAGAATTCTATCGGCAGCCCATCCGTGCCAGGGGTCTTGCGGCGGGCCATGTGTCTGATGGCCACTCTGATCTCTCCGTCGGAGATATCTCCGCCCAGGTGGTTCGCGTGTTCCGGGTCAAGCCGGGGCAGCTGGGCCGCTAACAGGAACTCCTCCAGCCCCACCGGAGTAGCCGGCAACCTGCTCTTATATAAATGCGCATAGTACAGGAGGAATTGATCGTTGATCTCCGACTGCGCATAGACCATGTGTCCCTCCGGGGTGGCCAGCACCACAATCGGGGTGCCACGGGTCCCAGGACTGGCCAGCCACGCCAGCAGGGAGCCCACCTTGTCACGTTCAGCTTGCGCTCGAACGAGAAACTCCTTATAATCAAAGCATCGCAGTTTCTCCATTGCTGATGCCACTTCCTTACCGCGCGGTTGAAACTGCTCCGAGAGCCTCCGGAGTCGCGTGACTGCGCCGCTCCGCGTCGCGCAAATGATCTTTGCTTCGCGCAATATCCCGTAGGAGGGTTTTACGGACTCCCGCAGTAGCCGAAATGCAGATGCCCCGAATTACCGCCTTAAAGGCGTCCCACTCCAGCGCCCTACTGGAAGCTGTGCCCGCATTAGCATCAAAATAGCCTTCCACCCCAACGCGCACATCTGCCTTAAACGCCGGGTCCTCGAGCGCCAATGGGTTTAACCGCCATGTCGGGATAGCTTGACGTCACCTCATCCACTGGACCACCACTAAGCAAGGGTTATGGTCGGATATTGTCCTGGCCAGGTATTCGCTATGGCGAACCAGGCTTTGAACGTCCGGGGAGCAGAGAATGCTGTCAAGGCGGACATGCAGATCGTGTGGGGGGGAGTAAAAGGAGAAATCCCTCTCTGTGGGGTGTTGGGTCCGCCATGCATCGACCAGGCCCCAGCTACTTTGCCACTCTCTCCTACTCTTCGCTAGTCTGTGAGCTGCCGCCTGCGCCAGCGGTGGGTGAGATCTATCCAATTCCACGTCCAGTACAGAGTTAAAATCCCCCCCTAGTAGGACCATGCCGGCCAGGAGAGTCGCCAGTTTCCCAGACAAGCGCGCAAAGAAGGCAGGTTGTTCCACATTTGGGGCGTAGACGCTGCAAAGCGTCACGTCCCTCCCATCTAGGCGCCCCTGGACAGCCACAAACCTCCCCTCAGGGTCGACCACTGTTACCAAAGGTTGGAAGGGAACCCCTGCTCGCACCCAAACCAAAACCCCCCTCGCAAAGGCCGAGAAGGTTGTGTGAAACAGTTGTCCCCGCCACCTGTGCTGCAGAGCCCGCCCTTCAGTCTGGTCAATGTGGGTTTCTTGCAAGAAGGCAACCTGAATCCCCCTGCGAACTAGATAGGCATGGACTTTGTGACGTTTCAGCATGGAATTTAGTCCCCTCACATTCCAGGTCACACACTTCAACTCAGGTATGGTCCCCATTCACAATAAAAAGTACAGTTCCGAGTAAAGAAAGAATCGCAAGCACACTGATAACGCCCCAAAACCAGAACTCTGATACCACTTCCCACCCATCCCCAGAATAGGTCCCCAACAGTAGAAACCCATCCAAATGCCTAAAGCCCAAAAGAACAGTCCCTGGCAACTACCAGAGTCTCACAATAGGTGTGAGATAGGGGGGGTGGCCTGTCGCTATTTCCAACGGACCGCAAGCAACATATACCTCCCAATCAGCTCTCCCCAATGTGCCCTGGGCGCCCCACATCCCCATCCCATTTATGGCAGTAGCCACTGCGTAAGGTAGCCGCCCAACACCAGTTCCTCACCTAATCGGAGGACATGTCTCCGCCCCAAACCCAAATCAGGGATACAGCAGCTTATACAATACCACTTCAGGGGGCATTAGGATCATTCGTCCAGCAAACCATCAGCAGTTCCAGGAGTGACATGGGGCAGCTCGGGGCCACCCGTCCCCGGTTCCTCCGATGCCGCCTCGTCGGTGCCCCCTCAGGAGCCCGAGTCCACTGCAGATGTCGAACCCACTGTCTTAGAAATGTTAGTGACCGCCCGGAGGGCATCCCTGCGCTCCAGCTCAGTCTGTGAGACAGAGGGTGTCCGAGCATTCGGCGGTTGTCTCTTGGGTCTCCTGTTCCGTCTAGGTCTCGGTGTTGTTCTCCGTTGTTCCCCAGACATCCGATGTGTATCCGCGCCGGTCCTGTACAACTCCAGCCAGTCCCACACTTCGTCGGGAGAATCATAGAAAGAAGATCGACCTTCCATCATGATTCGCATGCGGGCCGGGAATACCAGAGAGTAGCGGATACCTTCCTCCCGAAGAGCCTTCTTGACCGCCAGAAAGGTGGACCGCTGCCTCTGAACCTCCAAGGAATAGTCCGGATAAACGGAAACTTGAGCGTTGTCCACCTTATAGGGCCCCAGTGCCCTAGCCTTTTGCAGGATGAGATCGCGATCCCTGTAGTGCAACAAACGAGCCACCACCGGTCGAGGAGGCCGACCCTCGGCTGGGGGCCGAGCCGGCACTCGGTGAGCACGTTCCAGTGTGTAGAACGGCGACAAACCCTCCGGTACCACCACGTCGCGCAGCCAGGCCTCCAGATAGCCCAGCATGTCTGTCCCTTCAATCTTTTCAGGCAGGCCCACCACGCGTACATTATTGCGGCGGTTGCGTCCTTCGGCATCCTCCGCCCTCTGTTCCAGCAGTTGCACCCTCTGTTGCAGCTCCCCCAGCTTGACCTCCGTCGCTTTAGCCGTGGGTTCCAGGGCGTCCATCCGGGTCTCGGTCTGCTTGACCCAGTCCGCCAATTTGCAGTGGTCCGCGCGTAGTAGGCCCAGATTCGTAGATACCTGGCCGATGGCATGATGCAAGGCCTTCCTGGTGTCGGTGATGGCCTTCAAGATCTGCTCCAGTTGGCCCTGCGGTAGGCCCGTCGCCGATTCAGAATCCGGAGCGGTGGCCTGACTGTCCGCCACTCCCCCAGCAGCGCCCGGTGGGGGCTTCAGGCGCTTCCCCATGAAGGCGACCGGCCTCGCTTCTCCCCGATACCGGGAGTGGTGGTGTCCCCCAGGTAGGTCTGTCGAGGGTGCACGCTGCGCCAGTTGCCCAGCACACACTAGGCCGCAGGTCCAGGGGACACTCTTCGCGCCACACACGTGCTGGCGCCGTGGGTCTCCAAGCCAGCAGCCCTCCACCAGTGCAAGGCTAACGGGCTCCTTAGCCCAGGTCCACAGTCACGAGGAGCCCTCTCAGGCGAGCCGCCCCTCCACAGACAGTCACGATGTGCCCGGCAGGCGGCAGGCACCGCTGTCACCACAGCTCGGCGACGGTGGCAGGTAGTCGGTGTCCCAGCTACGAGGGGGCCAGGGAGCAGCACGGGAGGGCCGTTCCTGGGGTGCGAGCCCCGCCACCCCCGTAGGCACCCAGCCCAGGCCCCAGCTCCTCACGTCGGCTGCAGCCAGCAGGGCTCCAACAGTTCGGGCCGCCTCAGGGGCCTGCAGCGCCGGTCTGCCAAGCCTCCCGGCGGCGACAGGGCACCGCGGCCTCAGGCAGCAAATGTCCAGTACTGTCCGAGCACACCGCAGGAAGGCAGTGCAGGATCGGGCCCTCCCCGATCCCGCGACCAGCGCCCGGCAGGCCCTCGGGGCCTTAAGGTGCTCTCAGCCCCCTCACCTCGGGGTCTCGCCGAATCGGCCCCTCCGGGGCACCGCTGTCAGGTAGCCCCAGCTCCGCCACAGCAGAAATCCCGCAGCGTCGGGGCTCCGTCCTTCTTGTCGGCCGGTGGCCGGCTGGCCCCCACTGCAGGCCGGCCTCCTGTGAAATCGAGGCCGGGGATGCGGCCGATCACTTAGGCCGCCGGAAATGGCCGGCGCCGCCGGTGAGGTCCCAGGCGCGGCGCGGCCCCACACGGGTGCAGGGTCGACCCTTCTACGGCCGTTCAGGCCACACTGACTGCGGGAGGAGATGCGGGCAATTCCAGGGCCCCAGGGTCATCAGGATGAGCTACAGCAGGATAAGTAGGGGAGGCCGCCTCGGAGCTCAGCGCTCACCTGTCCATTTTCTTCGGCAGCCAAGCCACGCCCCGGGCTGCAGCTCACTTATGCTCTCTCTCTCTGTGTGTGGATGATGTCTTGTTATTCATTCGACCCGCAAGTCGATCGCTCTCAACTTATGCAGGAGACTGTGTACTGTGGTAGCCTCTCTGGGCTCCGTATCAACTGGACAAAATTGGAGCTCTTCGGACAGATGCCGCTCAACCAACACCTGCAGAATAACCCCTTAAGTGGGCTATGGATGGCACCAAATACTTGGGTATCCAACTTCATAGAGATAAAGACCAAATTCTACAACATAACTATAGCCTGGCGTTGGCAGATCTTACCATGCAGGTGGACCATTGGATCAAGTTGCCCCTCTCCATGGCTGGGCCTGCCGCCATTATCACGATGATTGTGTTTCCCTGTTTTTTATATTCCTTTTCTAATATTCACATTCCTTTGACATAATATTTTTTCCACTCGCTACGTAGGCTCCTTATACGCCTCATTTGGACCAGAGTGCACTCCTGTGTTGGCTGGGACACCCTCATTCTCCCCTATGATCATGGTGGACTTGGGGTTTTTGATTTCTATTCATATTATCTAGCCGCTCAATGCCACTACACTCATCGATGGTATCATCTGGATTCCCAAGTTCCATGTCTCCATCCTCAATGAGACCAACTGGATGGAATTTTACATTCACAGATACTGCCTAAGGGCGTACCACTGGATGCCAAAGACATCCAGACAGTATTCAGAAAATGCTTAACATGGCATAGGCTGCGAGGCATGCTGGGCGAAAGTCGCCTCTATTCAAATGCTCTTCCTCCTCATGATCCGATAATCTGTGACTTCCACTTACACAGGAAGAATTAGTCCAATGAATGCTACACCAACATAACCTATTCACCATGGGTGAACTGTTTCCAGACGGCCATGTCTTACATGTAGTTGCTGACCCACAAGGACAGGGCATATCATACATGAACCTCTTTATTTTGCTGCAACTCAATAATACTCTTCGATCGCGTATACCCTTCTATCCGCTGCCCCCTATGGACTTCCCACCTTTGACGCTAGTGCTGACCAATGTGAACGGAGACCACATGAAATCTAGATTATATTGTTTATGTATCGATCTGAAACCTGACACAACTACATGGGTATGGGAGTTCTGGGGGTCGGAACTGGGGATGCTCCTCCCTGATAAGGTGTGGATGCACACACATTCAACACATCTCTATTAGCCACAGGCACAAACTATTGCATTTTAAATTCCTTCACCGCTGTTACCTCTCCACACTAGACATTGTTACATTCGATCACACTAGATCTGATCAATATATGAAGTGTCATGCTTAAGGGGCAGATTTCATACTCATGACCTGGACATGCCCGGTGTTGTTAATATATTGGGTCTCTGTTGTTGCGCACATTTCTGCCATGATTGAAACAGAGCTGTCACCTGACCCACTTGTTGCACTTCTGGGCTACACTTAAAATACACCCCTCTCTAATCGCTGCCTCACCTCGTGTATTACTGTTGGCTAAGCCGAAAATTGCACTGCATTGGAGCAGCACCAGATCACCTGGCGTAGGAGTTGATGCGAGAGTGTCGGTAGAGACTATGCTCGTTTTCTGCCTCCCACCTCCCACCCCAGGCATATTTGGTTGCCCTTCCGTACATATATCCACCCTTTCAAAAAACATACTACTAACTTATGTCTCTCGCCATTACGTTCATTTATTGGTACCCCCATATCAAGGTCCCCACACTTTTCAGGATTTCTCATTTCTGTGCCATGATGTTTTACTATTTTCTTGTGATGACGAATCAATTTTGTAACAATGTATATTCACTATGCCTAGCCAATGTGATTTTGACAGCACACAATTGTTGATTGTTTGTTGCTATTTGAAAATCTAATACAGACAATAAAAAAAAGTAAATACATGTGAGAGAGGCCAATGAGAGATGAGCGGAACGATCAGATAGTGTTAGTGAGGAAAGTCCTGAAGGAGGTGGTCATTTGGGAGGGCCCACCAACAAATATTGTCACACTTGGTGCCACCAATACTGAAGCCAGTCCTGATCTAGTATAATATTATAAAATAAGACTTCTATAGAGTGATCCCAAAGATAACTTAGAAAATTGTGAAACATTTTCATCACCCATAATTTGTTGAAAAAGCAGGCAGCACAGATTTGCTGGTTTTTTTCGCAGCACAACAATATTTTTATGTGTAGATCAATGCACATGATTGTGTGATGATGGAAAGATCAATACAAGTTGAAAACTGAATTCCTAGCTGAAGAACAGGTTATACCCCATAGAACTATTCTCGTCCAACGTAAATATGTAAAGTTTCTGAGGTATACGGAACTCTAGGGGAGGATGCAATCATAATAGTAAGTGTTGCCACTGTGGTTTGAAATACAGAAACAAGATATTACTGCGAGCTGACTGAAATGACAAGCACTTCTTTTTTAGGCATTTACTTTCAGGGTCTAGTGGGGTTGAAGAATCAAAGATTACTCTTGGAGGGTGGAGTAGAGTAGAACATAAAGGACCTAATCAATACAGTTTTGCTGGTTGCATCTTTAGCCTGCAAACTGAGTTGTCAAAGCAGTGTTATTGTTTAAGAAATAAGCTATGAATTCTACTATCATTAAAGAAATATGCCTACCATAATAAGTTGTATGACATCAACAGATATATTGAACTGGGCTCTAAACTGTAGATGCAAACAAGGACTGTCTATAGGAGATAGCCAGAACATGCTTGCAAGTTTTAGACTTCCCAGTTCAATACACTATAACCATCTGTCTGTTAGGGGTGGTCAATTATGGAAAACACTGGAGGAACCTGTTGCATGCTAGATAGGCCTTGTGCAAGAGTGTCACACACTGCTGTGTGTAGCAATACAAGCAGTGACATGGTATGTATGCAAGTCTGCCTCTAGATCTGGTCATCCGTAACTAGAGAATGGTAAGTGAAAGTTTCACATGAATGAGGCGCCCAAGCCGCTTTCACTCAACCATCACTTGATGAAGTGATGCGGTGCATGAAGATAGAAGAACACAGGACATGCATTGGCAATAGCAGATTGCAAACGTTATTCACAGTCTGAGGGTTAAACCATTAGGGCCACAAGGTCTCAGTGGCTTGAAGAAACCCTTAAAGTGATGTCATTGCAGGGTTAAGGCACAAGTACCTCTCCTGAACATTGGGTGCAAAAGAAGTGATAAATAGTATGTGTACCCAGGCCTTTCACAATCATTGAGTGTAAAACAGGATACAAAGATGCCAGATTTAGGTACACAGGATTCTCATGATCAACAGTTGCAGAACAGTATGCAGTGAAATAGGGTCCACGTGCACAAGCATCCTCCATTGAGCAGGTTGTGACAAGAGAGGCTGCAGACAAAAATATGCCTCTTGCGCTAATCAAGCACAGAGGAATATGAATCATGGTGGCTTCAGAGGTTAAACACAATTGAACATGCTGAGCAGCAGTTAAAAGTTCTCGGTATTGCCAGGTGATGCTTACCTGATCTCCTCATGGTAGATGTTCACACTGAACACACTCTCTCGCAGAAAAGGCAACTTCTTTTCATGCATGGTAGTCTCCCTCCTGGTCACTACAGCTGCAACAGAGTTTCTCCTCAGCAGCAGGGTTATGGACTTCAGCCGTAAAATGTAGACTGGCATGTAACTGGTCTCTGGGGCTTATCTTCCTCTACAACTGTAAATTGAGCTCTTTTATCACAAAGGTGAACACTAGATATGCCGGAGCACCTAAGTTATATCCAGTCCTGGGGATAGTTGGCTTTTCTAACTGTCCACTCAAGTTAAAACAAAATCACACAAAGAATTTGTGGTGGGGGAAGGGCAAGCGAGGTGCATTTTCTACTTCATCTCAGCTCTATGACATCTATTTGGAGCCAAAATAGGTATGTCACCTTTCTTGTTACATGTAAATAAGTGCTCCACTGAGCACAGAGCACAATATATAGGGGACAGTGTTTTCATCCGTTGTTCCTCAAACCAGGTTTCCAGGTCACAGTCTTTACCCTGGTCTATCTTATCTATAGCTAGATCCGAACTTGACCTGCTGGAACTCATGCAGTTTCAGACTCCTACAACAAAGTTTATTTCTCTGGGTGAATCCTTAAGAGACATATCAGTACTTGGTTTTACAATGATTCAACAGAAACTAAAGAGCAGTCCAAAGGAACATGCTGGAAAAGACATGACTACTAACTCTAACTTTATGAAGATCTCCAGAACTATAGGGGTTACATGCATTCAGGAGTTGTCCCAGTTGAGCACACCACCTTACACGTACCACTACACACCACTCCTGCTTATTGGGATGAGGGAGCCAATGAAAACATTAGATAGCAGGGAGAGTCAGTCATCAGCATCAACACTGGGGTTTCAGGTAATCAGCATCCCACTACTATAATTAGCTGCCACCAACCATTATTAAAATCATGGATCAGCGAACAGTAAAAACTCTTGGTAAAAGGAGATCCATTTCTGATAATACCTATTATTTCCAGACATGAACCACAGGACTAAAGACCTTACAATATGTATTGCATAATGAGTATGCATTTTAAGAAATTGATTCAATGCATATAGTGCTCAATATAGTTCAGAATAACATTTGGTTTGTTGATCGATGTAACCTGAATAGTGTTTTAATGCACAGTTGGCATAACATTCAATGTAGGCTCCACATGTACAATGGAGGTCTCTTTATATATCCCTAATGAAGGAAATGCTTTGTGCTAGGGAGGCCATGTTTCTTTACAAGAGAAAATAATTACAACAAGGGGTGGTGAGGGACAGAGTCTCTGAATTAAGCAGAATACTCTCACCCAGTCAAGAGATCAGGGCTAGATCCAACACCGTTTTTTAGCTCACTGCACCATCCCAGTTTCAGAACCTGGCTGTATGCAAATTAGTCTGTTCCTGTCCCAGTGCATGATGGAAACAGGGCAAACCAAACTACAAAAGCCAATTCTTACACTGGGAAGGAAACAAGCTTCCGGGGACCGGTTTCTGGCATTACAGCCGTCTTCGGCCCGGCTTGCTTGAATCCTGATGGTGCAATGAGCAAGGGACTCATGTCTGAGTATACCCTTCCACGCTTAGGGTGGACAAAAATAATTACAACAAGGGGTGGTGAGGGACAGAGTCTCTGAATTAAGCAGAATACTCTCACCCAGTCAAGAGATCAGGGCTAGATCCAACACCGTTTTTTAGCTCACTGCACCATCCCAGTTTCAGAACCTGGCTGTATGCAAATTAGTCTGTTCCTGTCCCAGTGCATGATGGAAACAGGGCAAACCAAACTACAAAAGCCAATTCTTACACTGGGAAGGAAACAAGCTTCCGGGGACCGGTTTCTGGCATTACAGCCGTCTTCGGCCCGGCTTGCTTGAATTCTGATGGTGCAATGAGCAAGGGACTCATGTCTAAGTATAGCCTTCCACGCTTAGGGTGGACAAAAATAATTACAACAAGGGGTGGTGAGGGACAGAGTCTCTGAATTAAGCAGAATACTCTCACCCAGTCAAGAGATCAGGGCTAGATCCAACACCGTTTTTTAGCTCACTGCACCATCCCAGTTTCAGAACCTGGCTGTATGCAAATTAGTCTGTTCCTGTCCCAGTGCATGATGGAAACAGGGCAAACCAAACTACAAAAGCCAATTCTTACACTGGGAAGGAAACAAGCTTCCGGGAACCGGTTTCTGGCATTACAGCCGTCTTCGGCCCGGCTTGCTTGAATCCTGATGGTGCAATGAGCAAGGGACTCATGTCTGAGTATACCCTTCCACGCTTAGGGTGGACAAAAATAATTACAAGGGGTGGTGAGGGACAGAGTCTCTGAATTAAGCAGAATACTCTCACCCAGTCAAGAGATCAGGGCTAGATCCAACACCGTTTTTTAGCTCACTGCACCATCCCAGTTTCAGAACCTGGCTGTATGCAAATTAGTCTGTTCCTGTCCCAGTGCATGATGGAAACAGGGCAAACCAAACTACAAAAGCCAATTCTTACACTGGGAAGGAAACAAGCTTCCGGGGACCGGTTTCTGGCATTACAGCCGTCTTCGGCCCGGCTTGCTTGAATCCTGATGGTGCAATGAGCAAGGGACTCATGTCTGAGTATACCCTTCCACGCTTAGGGTGGACAAAAATAATTACAACAAGGGGTGGTGAGGGACAGAGTCTCTGAATTAAGCAGAATACTCTCACCCAGTCAAGAGATCAGGGCTAGATCCAACACCGTTTTTTAGCTCACTGCACCATCCCAGTTTCAGAACCTGGCTGTATGCAAATTAGTCTGTTCCTGTCCCAGTGCATGATGGAAACAGGGCAAACCAAACTACAAAAGCCAATTCTTACACTGGGAAGGAAACAAGCTTCCGGGGACCGGTTTCTGGCATTACAGCCGTCTTCGGCCCGGCTTGCTTGAATCCTGATGGTGCAATGAGCAAGGGACTCATGTCTGAGTATACCCTTCCACGCTTAGGGTGGACAAAAATAATTACAACAAGGGGTGGTGAGGGACAGAGTCTCTGAATTAAGCAGAATACTCTCACCCAGTCAAGAGATCAGGGCTAGATCCAACACCGTTTTTTAGCTCACTGCACCATCCCAGTTTCAGAACCTGGCTGTATGCAAATTAGTCTGTT